>NC_052489.1:29660449-29982574 GCF_009730915.1 Dioscorea cayenensis subsp. rotundata | reverse complement strand
TAAACATCCCAAAACTCAATCTATCCTTCTTTCCCTTCATCATCACTTTGTGCAATGGTGCATGTATCCTCCCATTACTCCACACCTACATACACATATAAATATTTTTAAATAATATATAACTTAAGTATATATATGTGTGTGTGTGTTTCATAATAATAATCTTAAGTATATATATATATGTGTGTGTGTTTCATAATAATAATAATAATAATAATAATAATAATAATAATAATAAGACTTACTCTGAGAGCATCACCAGCAAGAACAATGAAGGAACCAGGAGAAGGGTTGACTTTCATCCACTCTCCATCCCTGGACTTGCACATAAGTCCATCAACCTCATTTTGGCATAAAACTGTCACAAAATTATGGTCGGTGTGAGGGGTGAGTCTGAGAATTGGTTCCTCATCTTCATCGTCGTCACCGTCATTATTGTTATTGCTTAGTGGAGCTGAATACTTCATCATCCTGAAAAGAGGATCCATGGTTGCTTCATGATCAGCAGCACTATGATCTAACTCAGTCCTCCCAATAACACCATAACTCTTGTACAACATGCATAGTATAATCTTGCTTAACTCTATCAACTTGCCACTCATTCTCGTCATTGTTTCACTGCCACGTTAATTAATTAAACCATAGTTATAACTTGCATGCATGCATTTGAATCAAGAAAGAAAGAAACAAAGAAAAAGATATATATGTTTATACTAGAACTTTTGATTGCCATGAGGCCACATGAGTTGAGTGAAGGAGAGGACTTGGCCGGAGGAGGGAGAGGAATTGACAACGGCGAGGGTTTCGTAGACAGTTCTGGCGGTGCGGAAGTAGGTGTAGTAAGGAGTGAGAGATGAGTTCTTGAGCTTGGTCTCTGGGGGGAGGTTGAAGAGTTGGTTCATGGCTGAGAAGGTCTCATGCAAGAGTGAACATTCATCTTGCTCTTGTTCTTGATCATTATGATATTCGACTAGAAAGAAGCCATGAGTCTCAACTCTCAAGAGCTTTTTGGACTTTTTGGCATTCAAGAGTACTGATACTCCATTGATTGGCGTCTAAACTTGATGGTTTTTTGATATGAAGGTGAGCAATGGATGTAGTTGGAGATTGAGATGGAGATGGAGATGTGGCCATTAATTCTTCTTCTTCTTCTTCTTCTTAATCTTGGATCTTGGAACTTCTTTTAATTTTCTTGTGGATCCCTTCATTGACTTTTTGTGTCGCACCTACATTAGATATCACCTAAGCATTTATTATTATAATTATTTATTATATTGGGCAACATGGTGAAGTTAATGGCATAATATATAGATATACTTTTTTCATAACCAATTTATTGACTTCTAGTTTGATTATTCATGATAATTACAAGTTGATGTGATGTCCGGTAAACTTTTTTCTATAATTAATTATAAAAAAATATTATATAAATCGCCCATTTATTGTAATTGGTCTATTTTATTTTATTTTTCACAGCTGTTTGATTGCTTCTTTGTAGGAGTAGTTGTTTTCTTATTAATATATTCATATAGTTCAATTTTTTTATTTTAAATCTTTTCATATATGATGGGAGTTTCTTATGATTTTTAGGATACAAATTTACTGAAATAAAAAAAATTTAGTCAAATTTAACTTAAATTCCACGCAAAAGAGATGGCAGGTGGTGGCAGAATATTACGTGGAAAAGTTTATTATTTCATACCTCTTATTTTATTCATGGCATAATATTTAATTTCTTTTTTTATATATTTTGGGTGCGTATATATATATATATATATATTTAACTTAATATTACTATCATAATGAAGTGTGTATATATATATAGGAGTAAACATACTCTGGGGATGTTCACAGGAAAGTCAGAGATATTGAGAAAAAAGAGAGATATAGAGCGATGGGTTGATAAATAGTATTTTTAACATTAATCAAGCATTGTATCACCTCTCAATAGGTTGGTGGGGTGTGTTTGGGTTTTATTTTAGCTTAACTGTAGAGAATTGAGCGGTTACTGTATACATTAATTGAATGGTTCAAATCAAAATATGTATATCCTGCTTTTCACTGTGTTATGATTCATAAACACAGTGAAACTATTTAGTGGAATGAAACAAACTGTTAAATAACAATCTAACTACTGATGATCAACTTAGGTAGAATTAAAATACATTTAAGAGATTTTTTAATTTGTTTTTTTTTTAAATTATCCATTTATATTTTATATACCTTTATTTCCGATGAATTATATTTAACTGCATATTTTTTAAAATATATTTTAAAAAAAATTAAATTTGAAAAAATTAATATAAGTTTTTATAAAATTTAGATTACCAACTAACTTCACTCCTTGATTTCTGCTAGTATATCCAGCAGCAGGGCTACGATGTCACTTACCTCCATGTTCGATTAGATGGGCTTCTTGATTTTGAAACCCTAACCGCTGCCATGTGAGCATATCACATATATATGACAAAAGGATTTCTGCGGATGTTCGTAGATGTCCGCAAGTGGTAACAGGATCTGTTTTGTTTTTATTTTTCATACTGTAGGTATTAGTAGGAATAGGTTTCAACGGTGTGATATTTTTAGTTACTGTACAAAAAATTGATTGAACATTAAGCCTAAAATACTGCTTATTCCACTTTTTATCGTGTATTATTTATAAAACTATACATTCATAATCAACAAATCATTGGACATTGGATTAAGACGTCCATAGATTAATAACCTATGGATGTTGACTGCAGATCTTGCCATTCATATATATATATATATATATATATATATAAATATAAACAAGAAACTAATAAAGTTTTCATTAATAGACACAATGAATAAGTAAACTTAATTTTGTAATGAAAATAATAAATCTCAGTGATGAGAAACACGAACATGATACTCAACAACAACAGCAACACTAGAGCTTCCACCGGTGGTGAGGTTACGTGAATGGGTGGTGAGCATAGCATACCCAAGAGCAAACTGAAACTTTCCGGTGCCGGCGATGACCGGCAACTCCCTCATCTTCGACCGAAATGCGACCCTCCCAAGCATCACCAGCGTGCTTCCATTGTGCTTCCCCTCAGTGAAAACCAAGTTCACGTTCACCAGCATTGCCGGATCATCGGCGTTGCTGGAAGAGAATATGGACATTCCTTGAGCTCTTCCGATCATCTTTGATGTTGGGTCTGGGCCGTCGGTGAGAGGGTCATCGACGACGGCTATGTTTCCGAAGAGCGATTTCTCTGTGTTTGTTGTTGGTTGCATGGTGATGAGTGGTTGGATGATGGTGGTCGCCGGAGAAGAGAGATGGTGGATGGTGTCGTGGGAGAAGAAGTGGAGACGTGTTTTCTTTGTGCCGGTGGGCTCGCCAGTGAGCTTTCCGGTGCCGGAGGAGAAGAGGATGAGGAGGAGGAGGAGGAGGAGGAGGATGGAGTTAGAGAAGGTGGCCATGCAGAATGGGGAATGATGGTTCATTGGTTTGGCATGTGGCTGTGTTTTGATGAGTCATTATTTTTATAATGAGATTGAGACAGAGAGAAATTAATAATGGTGTTATGTTAGATAATAATTTTGCATGCATTATTTATTATGTCATTGATAAAATGATGGATGATAAATGGGGGAACAAATTATTTGAAGCATTATTCTTGTTGTCTTCATGATCAATGTGTTTTATATTATGGGTTTTTTTTTTTTTTGTTGTTTCTATACAGTGTTCTTTTGAATAATAGTGTGGTAATCTTGAGAAACGTCTTAAGAGATTCACATAAAGTAAATTTTTTTTTTTAATAAAATTTAAATAGAAGTACTTTGCAAAGCATATATAGTATTGAAATTCACAGCAACTCGGATTTATTATGAAGAGAAGCATTGTTTGGTGAATATATAATAATGCTTGGGTAATACACAGAAATACATCATCAAGAACACAAAATTCCTTTTAAATAAAAAGGAATAATTTAAAAAGAAATTCTCATAAAACAAGAATTGGCAAATAGGATTCTATTAATTCAATGGAATGCAGTGGCAGCAGGCTCTGGTTGTGCTTCCTGTAGTGCTTTCAATGCCTCCCAGTCCAGTTCCTTGAGCGTTCTGAATCTCTCATCTAATGTAACAAAACCGATTTGAGGATTGACGATATCTCCATTGATTCCGGCCTTGTATATCAGAAGAATACTGCCTCCCATGTCCGGGCCGTGGAGCTTCCCGGTCAATAATACTCGAAGAGGCATAAACAGAGATTTTCCCTGGAATTAGAGACTCAGACATTATCAAAAACACATTAATGTGAGAAACGAATAACGTGCGTCATCAGTTAATGCATAAAACATATCCAGTTACTGCTCTGGATTGCATCTCCAGTTTCAAGGAAACATGATATTCAGAATATTCATTTGACTATGAGATAAAAATATGGGATAGAAAGCGCGCAAAGTGTTTCCAACATCATAAAGGATATGACTAACCTTGCGTTTCAGCAACTTGCCAAAGCTCTTCACCCATTTTTGCCAACCAGCATGACCTTCCTCTAGTGCTTTACGAAGTTCTCCACTGTCATAAGCAGCAATCAAACTCGAGGCGACCTCAGGGAGTTTGTCTTCTAGAACAGGTTTTCCTTCAGCACTGTGAACCGTACCAAATGATCAGAAATCAATTATCAGATTAGGTGTGGTAGGAGTGCAAGTAAGAAGCAAGTACCTTGTTTCTAATTTCGCTACTTTCATCTAATCAAATTAACTTATACTAAGAAGCAGACTCCCGCCCACTGAGTAAATTAACTCAGCAATTGAATTAACTAGCTATGTTGTTAAAATTGTGAACAATCCACGCAGTTAAAACTCCAACTGTCATTACCAGCTTTTCAGAGACAACTTAGGAAGGTGTAAGCATACCTAGTTAAAGTAGAGTTTAATGGATAAGATAGCAAGTTTGACATAACTTTATCAGCATCAGTAACCAAGTCAATCCCATCCTTCAATAATTCAGTGGCTTCCTGCATGTTTGTGGAACAAAAGTTAGACTGCTTTTTTCACGACAAGTTAAACCATTAGAAAAGTAAATAAATAAGGGCAATAACATGTTAAAAAAAAAATTAAGGCAACAGCACTGTCCAATAAGTCTTGCTCAAAGCGGGAACTCACAAAACTTAAGTACTCTTGCATGTATTTGGATTTATTAGAAAAAGGAGTTTGTTAAATATCTGAGAAAGGATAACCTATTTGATCCATGAGACATAACTTAGCAAACATGTATCCAAATTATTCCAATCAAAAGCAACCAATATCAGCAGGATAACTTACATGAAAATGACCTAAGATCTACTTACGACAATGAATGACTTGGGCGGCGTATGCTCTATGGTAAGATTTGTTTTCAAGTACCAGTATGATGTGTAAGCAGACAGATATATACCTTTACAAACATCCCTTCAGATTCTAAGAGAATCCCTGCAGTTTTCCACCGTTCTCCTATAATCTTAACCAATTCCTCCGATGGAAGAGCTCTCAAGTGCTGGCCATTCATCCACCTAATAGTGATAAAAACAACCATTGAATAAAAAGAAAAAAATCTAAGCTAAAAAAATAACAATTGAATACAAAAAGTGTAAATATTAAAAATTTTTGTTCTGAACTTCAGAAATTATATACTGAAGTATGAGAAAGTGAGACAATAGAAATTGCTTGACATGTTAGTGCAGCATCAGGCTGAAGGACCAAGTGACATTTATATTTCAACCATAAATAACTGCTACAATAATTCTGTAGCAGCTGCTTCGTTGGCAGGTAGTATGAGAAACTAAAGGTGTGTTTGTTTGCCTGTTTTCTGTTTTCTGTTTTCTATTTCATGTGTCTAGTTTAAATTTTCCAATTTCCAGTTTTCTTTGTTTATTTGCTCTTCTTTTTCTACTCCAATGTTTTCTCTTTTTTTCTCATTTCTATTTATTTTTCTGCGCAAATGTGATAATGACATATTATCAACAGCTAGTAATGATAGCCCCTACATTTCTCCTCTCTCTTACCTCAACTTTGCTGAATCAAAGACTGCTCCACTCTTATTGACACGATCAATAGAAAACTTCTCCACTACAATACATGAAAACAAACTTTGTGAAATGTACAAAAAAAGATAAATGATTTACATTATGCCAAAAAAAAAATTGTTAATGGAACAATACTGACAATAGACACTGTAGAAACTAACCAAGTTGATCGATGGTGAAAAATTCATTTTCTGTACCATCACCCCAACCTAAGAGTGCTAGATAGTTGACCATTGCCTGTGGCAAATATCCCATCTCCCTGAACTATAAATTTAAACAATAAAAATAAAAGATTGTTCAGATAAAAAATAAAAATAAAAATATTCGCACAATAATACACCTCATGATCATGGAAACTATCTTGATGGAATGGCTATAATTATTAATTACCTGTCCAACTGAAGTTGCCCCATGACGTTTTGATAGCTTGCTTCTATCAGGAGCTAGAATCAGTGAAACATGTGCAAAAGAAGGCATTGGAAATCCAAGGGCCTGAGATCAAGGAGAATGTTAAGGTCCCCCAATATCTTAATTGAGGTTAGTGTCAATAAGTCAACACTCAGAGAGGATAGAAGATTTGGAAATAGAAGGATTGTTACGTTGTATATAAGTGCTTGCCGTAAGGTGTTTGGCAAATGTTCTTCTGCTCTGAATTCCAAATAATATCAACATAAATCATCTGCAAACGCAATTAACTTCAAACAAGAAAGTTCTATACGTGGAACATTACCTGATAACATGTGATATATGCATGGTGGCATCATCAACAGTGACACAGAAATTATAGACAGGCTGACCATTGCTTCTCAAAATCACAAAGTCACCAAGTGTGTCCAAGCCCCAACTGACCTTCACAGGACTATCAATGAATTAGAAACTATCTGGTGTACTTTCTAAGATCGATTTGATTTGCAATACAATGCACACGTCATTTTTTACTAGGTTCATTGTCATGCTTCTTATACTACAAAAAGAAGAGGAAATCTCTAAAAAGAGTTGAACAGCTAGGCAGATGATGGGCATAAGTTCAATTTTAAAAGAAGTTAAGTGCATCACCCTAGCCAAATTTCACTCAAAAAAAAAAAATTCTTCGGGATTCCTCTTGCTGAACAGAAAAAGTAGGATCATTTGGCGTTTGCTAAGACACAACCAAACAACCAAAATTAAAGCACAAAGCAGTTATTTAAAATGGCCAAAATCATTAAAAAGCCTGACAAATTAGTCTATGACAATGTCATTATGAGCAAGAACTCCCTGATTAAACAAGTCCATGAATCTTACTTCACCACGGATGATATCTTCAATCTTCAGTCTGCCTTCCTTGGGGACACGAAAACGATATGTGTAAGGTGTTCCTTTCTCTAGCTCCTTTTGCACTTCCTCATCAGAAGCAGTTGCCCACTTTCCTGTGTATACTGGAGGCAGCTGCATTTGTTTTGCAGTTTCTTTCATTTGTTCTAATTCCTAAAAGGGAATGACAAGGAAAATTGAAAACAACAATTAGGACAATGGCATAATTAATCCTGTCCCAGTGTTAGGAGTGGTAAATGCAACAATTCTACATAAACCATAAATTCTAAGAACAGCTCAAATGAAACAGAAAGTGAACTAGAGATTCATTCTTTGAAGTACCTCACTAGAACAAAAGCATCGATAGACATGGCCAGAATTCAATAATTTCTCAGCATATTGCTTATAAAGAGAATTGCGCTCTGACTGGCGATAAGGACCATACTCCCCACCAGCACCAGGGCCTGATAGGTTCATCAAAGAATCATCATCTTCCAAGGATGGCATAACAAACATGCCAGCTTTTAGAATTATAAAAGGAAAAAGCTAGCACTGAATTGATATGGTAAGAAACTGATTGTTACAATAGTTGAGAGCTCTAATCTTAGAAAGACCTAATGAGAGGGAAACAAAATTATACAAGAAAATTATTTAAGCAAAAGGGCAGCAAGGATCAAGAATTAAAACACTCTAGGAATTCAATGGCAAGAACAAAAAAACTTTCACCATAAATCAGTAAGTTGCACACATTTAAAAAGACACCTTAGATAATAAAATTAAGGTTGGAAAGGCTTCAACTAAGATCAGGATGCCAAGCATAAATTTAATGTGTATTTACTCCCTAGGATATTTAAATGAAAACTTCATTGCTAAACTTTAACAATCTCTCTAGTCATGCCAATTGCATAGCAAAGATTACTTTTGTGCGTCGATTCATGATTTTGTTTAACTCTTTGTAAAGTATTACTTCAATCTTTTTAAGAATAAAAAAGCATTGCTCAACTAGACATGTTTTACACTGATGAGAAAAAAATCAAATAAATCTTATGCAATCCTCCTTATTACATAAGATGCTCAGGAATATAGAACATGCCCAAACTAATAGACACCAAACAGCTAATGGCCTTGCATCAGTCGAAAATAACTTCACCTTCGTCCCAATCAAGACCAAGCCAGGAAAGATCATTCAGCATTGCTTCCTCTGACTTCCTTGTAGATCTCTCCAAGTCAGTGTCTTCAATTCTGAGGATAAACTTCCCACCTTTGGACCTAGGAAAATTATTGTCAGAAGTTTGTTAAAAGTATCTCAAGAATAACATCTACTGTTGAGAGTACAAGAGGACTGAATTTTGAGGCAAAGGACAACAGGCAGCTTGATTAAATAAGGCAAAGGCAAACAGATAACAATAGAAAGTAACTAGCAAAACACACATATCATACAAAGGATCACATTAAACAAAATACATATAGTTTATAAGCAAACAATTATAATTGTTTTTACTAGAATTTACCTTTAAGGTAACTCCAAATGGAATAGGAAAGCAAAGGAAGAACAAATAAACAGCTGATGTCACTATCAAGCAGATTACAGATGGAACAAAACTAATTATACAACCACTGCCTGATGCATAAACCAGGCTCTCTTATCATAAACAGTCTTGAAACATAAATCATGTACAATTACTAGCCTGAGTCTCCTGCTTCACCACCAATGATGCCTTCTGCATTTTAGAGCCTAAAACTATCTCATTCTACATGTCGCTGCCAATTTGCTGATATTCTCTCTACACGTTTGTCATGTAAAAGGGACTACGAACATCACACAGAAAAACTAATCACAATAGAATATCTCCACATCCCAACACTACCCCAACCTTCAATGCAGCTAAAATAAATGAGCAAACAAGCTTCCTCTCATGGCAAACATAAGAAAACCTCAAACACCAATGAAAACACAGATAAAGGTCCATTCGGATTAAAATTTATAGAAGAAAACGAAAAAGAAGTGATTTTTCTTAAGGTTTTCGTAGAAACACTTGAGCCAGTGTTAACACTAAAACTGAATCCATAAACCTTTTCTTCTCCTATAAAAGAGCGAAAATTTTCATTTTTATCTCGATGTTATTATTGTGAGACCCATACACAGCAAGACACTCTCTCTTCTTCTGTTCTTAGCCAAATGATCCTATACATCGAGCTTGGATCTACATAGAAAAAAATTCTACGAAAAATCTCAGGCACTACCGATCAAAATCAACAACAAATTCAACAAACCTCGCGAAGAGGTAGTTGAAGAGAGCCGTCCTAGCGCCACCAACGTGAAGGTTCCCCGTCGGCGAGGGAGCAAAACGGACACGGACTTCCCCATCGGCGGGGCCCGTGACGGCAGAAGCCGATACCGATAGGCTTCTCCGGCGAACCAAAAGGCATGGTTTACAACGGAGGAGCGGCGCCGAGGCCGCTGGAAATGCCCAAATTCGAAACCATTGCGATCCCGCGAGGCTCGCCGCCATCTCTCTCTCTCCGAGTCCAGCTCTCGGAATCGTGAGAGGATAAGAATGAGGTTGACATCATGGGCAAGCACAGATCTTGAAGCCAAAAAGATCTTCAGATGCCTCGAGATCGTATCTCATCATTCTAATTCAACATTGGCCTGGGATGGGCCCCAAGCATGATACGGGCCTTTGCGGGCTCGTTCAGTTGCCTTGCTTGCCGGCCTGGGATCAGTTTTTATTTTTAATTTTTTTATAAGATTTTTAAATTAACTTCCTTTTTGAGAAGTATATAAATAAATAAAAATAATTTACAAATATATTAAGATATCAAAGTAATTTTTCATGTTTTTAAGGGTATGTAAATAAAATAACTATCAATGGCGTTCGTTTCGAGAGGACTCGTGATCGAACCTCATGCCCCACTGCGAGGTGAGCAGCGTGGATCGCGTTGGCGCTTTACTCCTCACACGTCATGCGTCCCTCGCGATTTTCGGTCATTTGTCATCATTCTCAAAAATAAATAAATAAATAAATAAAATAACTTTTTTTAAAAAAAAACAATTGTACTTCGCTTTCTCACCGTCAATGTATTTTTTTTCTAATATATCATCACAGATTTTCTATGGGTTTGAGTTTTTTCAATATTTAAAACCTTTTCATAATTTTGTAATGCATTGCATAATTAATTTTAATTTTTTAACATGAGTTAAAAAAAAATTCATTTACATTATAAAAAAATTCGCAATGATTTTTACCTTGTTCATTAAAAATTCAATTTTTTAATATTTTTATTTAAAAGTTTTAATGGCCATGCCCAGACTGTGCCTAAGCACTATAGTTCTTGGATTCAAATTAGCTAATTTTTTTTTAAAAAAAAACACAAATTATTAATAATTTTTAGAGTGAAAAATTCCATCACTTTAAGTTTGTAAAAATTACAAAAAACACGTTAGTTTTGCATCACAAATCACCTCCTTTTTAAAAGCTCTATGTTTTTCAAACCCCGAGCGCATTAGCGGATGTGAGCAGAGTGAGTTTAATTTTTGCTGAAAATGCCCTTGCATGGGGAGTCGTGGTGCTGCAACCGTCTCGGCGATTTGAGGAGGAAGTGGGCGGTTTTTCGTAGGAGTAATCCAGGAGGCAATTTATTGGGCCGTTTTCTTTACTTTCTCGACTCACGTCTTGAACTTTTCCATTTCGAGTATCTCGAGAGTTGTCTCTCTGAAGCCAACTCTACGTAATTAGCATTTCATCAGCTTTTCCCTTTCCATGGTATCTCGAAGGAGAAGTCCCCATGCGACTAGTTGGCATTTCATCGGTTTCGCAATCTAAGGTATTGAGTATGGTTTTATGTTAAGCTGATACTATTCTAGAAAGATTTTTCGAGTTTTTGTTTTGTGCTACTGTTTTTGTTGGAAGATATTGAAGTACGCAAAGGGGATTTCTCATTTTGGGGTTTTTGTTAGATGCGGGAGATTTCTCAGGTGGGGTTTTGTTTTGTTTGCATTTTAGTATGTATCACTATCAAAATAGTTTTTCGATTGTTATGATTTGTGTAATATTTATAATGTGCATTTCCCTTTTCGTTTTGATATAGTTTGCGATTTCTGAAAGGAGGTTGAGCGTTTAGAAATGAGATGTTCTGAGTTTAAAATTTGTTTATCTACATTTAAAGTATTCTAAATCTCGTTTAAAAATGGGTCTCAGTTTAACATGTTATATCTACTGTTTAATAAGCGAGAGTTCTGGATTTAAAACCTTATATTTCAAAAAGCTTAAACTTTTTATCGTCTTTGCGTATTGAATGTATTTGTTATTATCGTGAGCTTGTGATTATGGCGGTCGACCTAGTTAATGGGCGATGCTATTTGGCTAGCGGTTGTGGAGACCTTAGTGAATTGAAGATAACATGACCCCTCGACTGGGGAGATTATTGAAGGAGCCGTTTGCGGTGATTCATTTGGTGGAAGCTATATACAAGAGAGGGCCATTCTTGATTCTCTTTCTGACAAAGTCGATGGTCGCGCAATAAATTCGAGGGATCGGGGAAAAGCTGCTTTGAGTTTGAGACCTCGAGATGTGGCCCTCGTTCTTGAGTGCTGCGTTGCGATAGGCGGCGTGATGGTCTTTCGAAGAAGAAAGAAACCCGGGTCGGTTCGAAGGCGGTATCGTCGCAGACCTACGAGAGCGGAGACTCCGTCGAGCACTACTGGTGCGACTTGTTCGACAGGAGGGAGAAGAAGATAATTTTGTCAAACTCGATGGTGTGCCTCGTGGGGACGATCCTCTTCCCAAATACATCATGCTCGGTTCGAGGCTGGATCGTTGATTACGTCGATGATCTACCGAGCCGTGAGAGGCGATCTGGCGTGGTAGCAGGGCGGCGACCTGAAGTGGCTTATGGAGGATATTCCACAGTGGCGCTTACGAGTGCTGAGATAGATCTTGTGGGAAAAAGAGACCGACCACGAGATGCGTTGAGGGGTTGCTCGGTCGCGCTTAGCGTGCGGTTTCTGGTGGCCGGAGCGAGGGAAGAAAGTTCGTTTCAGCCGAGATCCCAAGGATCTTTGTACTTCACGGTGAAAGTACTACAAGGAAACTGCGGCGGTAGAAAAGCGAGCTTGTCGTCGCTCGATGGAAAAGGAGGTAATAAATCATGAGACGATGTTTAACATAAGTCTTTAATGTTTAAACATTTTATTTAGCGTTTAACTTTAGTATTCTGGTTTAAAACTTATTACATCTTGGTTTAAATATTTTTGTTCTCCGTTTAATTATATTCTATAACGTTTTAAATATATAAACACTATGTTTTAAATATAGTTTTTATAGTTTAAAATGAATGATTTATTTGAAATTGTTTGGTTTACATATGTTAGTTTCTACGACATTTGGTTCGAGCGAATCTTTGAAGAAAGAAATATTTGTTGGAGGCACTACGATGGATGGATGCCATTGCTCACGGGAACCGCTTGCTCGAAGGCGGGGATGAGAGGCGGACCTACATCGTGCTTGGCTGGACTGACGTTCTCCTACTTCGACCCACCGCAGCGCCACGCGTTCCTCGGCAGCGAGAAAGCACTCCCAGTACCCCGTGATTACAGACAACCCAGCCTGCAGCAGCGTCCCGATTGTGGCGGTCCCACTGACCATGGCGGCCCTCGGCCGTAGGCGGCCACTGCGGTGACATTAAGCGAAGATGTCGCGCAACTCTTATCTTGAGGCGTGCGAGATATTGATAATGCGAGGGTTTCCTCGGCGCCGGCTCGTGTTGGTAGCTGGAAGGGCGTTATGCAGCCAGTTGCGCCGTCACTCGAAAAGCTGAAAGCACCGGGGACGAGCAGAGGCGTCGAGATTTGGCTGACGGCGGCGTCATCGGGAAGGTCGTTTCAAAGCCACATTCGAAGAGACTTGCGAAAGAGGAGAGCAATCTGCCTCTGTCTCCACGCTACGGTGACGATGAAAGCAATGTGACACCATCGGTGGTGATCTTTGTTGTTGAGGAAGGACATCGTGAGATGATGTGGCAGTTCTTGGAGATGTTGAGGAAAGATCGTTGACTCTCTTCTCGATGAAATCCTTGACCGGTGGAGCCATTGCAAGATACTGGCGTCGAAAGATGGACCATGATCCACGAAGATCGAAAACAAGTTAAGGGTGTGTCTCAAATGATGTTGTTGTCGTAGCGCGGTTGAGAAAGATCGTCGAATCCGTTCTAAGTGGGCGTAGCCCGTGGTGGCGATTACGCTGACCAGGCGGGACCTGATCCCACCGCAGACAAGAACCATGTAAGGATGTGTCTGCGGTTGATGCTATCGCCGTCGATCCCAGCAGTCGAGCGGGCACGATCAGCGAGAACAACCATGTAAGGATGTGTACTGCGGTTGATCGCATCGCCGTCGTCCCCGCGTCGAAGGAAGATCTGCTGAAGACCCAGACAGAGCAGCGAGAGAGGATGATCGAGGCCAGTCGAAGGGTGGACCCGGGACTGATCCGGAAAGCTTTTTATTCGAAGAAGAGAAATGGGTTGGCTGAGTCGTCTTAACAAATCTGACGAGGAGTTGATGAGGATCTTCCTCGTCGCTTTCTATGGGCAGAGTAAGTGTAAAGTTTTTATGATATTGTTTAAAGGTTTTTATTATAGTGTTTAACTATTACCTAATAGTGTTTAATACCTTTATGTTATCATTTAATTTGTCACTTAACGTTTAATTATATATAATACCATGTATACGATTGATAATATCATTTAAATATTTCTGATATGGTGCTTATGCTATGTATATTGTTTTAACCTCGGCATATCGTGTGGAAGAATGGCCAGCATCGGCTACACGCGACAAATTATACTGCTGCCTTGAGGGAAGAAGATGGTATGTGATGATGTGATGGGCAGCTTTCGTGTCATAGTACAAATAGTCGGCGAAAAGCCGTATCCTTCTGAAGCGGCGCCTCCACCGAGACCGCTTACTTGCTGTTTATGTCAGCGGGACTGACGCACGCGACCCATGATTATGGCTATGATCAGGGATGATTGTCGCATAAGCTGCATGAAGTTCAAATTGTCATCCTCCCGATAATCATGAATGGCCACTTCCATATCGTACGTCGTGAGACGATGATAAAGCAAGAATACTGAGGCATTATTCTTCGTGATCGAGAGTACGATAAGGGACAGCGTTGGACATGGTAAGTTCTTTAATTATGTCAGATTAATATACATTTTGGTATTTAAATCGGTATTCTAATCTCGACTTGCGTATCTCGGCGAGTAGAATCTATTCGACGTTTAGTAGCCGATATGGAGTTCGGCCGAGTCGGTGGCAACAAAAGTCCCACTCGTCTGACGACAGCGAAACGCCCGTAAAACAAGCGAGGCGTCGATTGCGCGAAAATCTACGTCATGCGGTTTATCGACGATTACTTTGGGGTGAGAGATTCGACTCTCATGAGACGAGACGTTCCTTACCTCAGATTAAGGTATGTTACGCGCATGCCAAGAAGGGGAGGCGGTAGGCGTCGATCCATGACGAAAAAGTGCGTGCAGGCGGGTTAAATTTTGTTTTGAAGAACATGTCTGTATGTCACGGATACTCGATTTTGTTTCGAGATGTAGATCTGGACAAATTCAATTCATTGTTTCGATGTTCGAAGGCGTGACTTGTATATCTTAATGTAAATTTTGTTTGTTTTTGAATTGTAAGCGAGTTAAAATTCCATTCGATTTCATTTCGTTGTTTAATTCACGTTCCTAATTATGTACATTTCACTTTCGTTGTTTAAATATACTATATATCGTTTAAACATCAGGTTGAAATGTTTCAAAGTCTGATGTGTCAGATTTAAAAATAACACGATGTCTCTGTTTAAATACATTCGATTCGTTTGTAAAGGTAAGAGTTTAAATATGAGAAGTTGCCCATCGATACACACGATGTTTCCTATCATCGTCGGCTTATTCTGATGCCCTAGTCGGCTGACAGATTTCATTCTAAAGATCTACGATTGTGACCGGATCCATGCGCGGCTCAGGCTGCATATGACTGGGACATCAAACGCTTGCGACTCGATCCTCTTTTAGTCATTAGCTTGTGTGCCTCGTCAGCGGTCATGAGAGCGAAGCTCGCGATTTCCCGTCGAAGACGTCATCGCGTCGGGTATGAGGGAATATAGCTTCCTTGTGCACGCCCAGATTTATGATTGTCGGCAGGTGGTACCACGCTAATAAATCGATGTATACGTTGGTGTCACTACTGCGATTGTTCTTTGCGCCAGCGTGTTTGCCGAGGGATACCACTAAAACTTGCACATCGACATGAACAAGTTTCGATGGCGAGATCACGGATTCTTTACGCGAGTGCGATCGCTTCGTGCGATCATGACACGGCGAGCGACACGAGTTTGCGCATCGTCTCAACAATGATCTACACCGCAGATGTATCCGGGCGTAAATGGGTCTCCCAGTTTTGTAATCGGCTTGTTAGCGTTTACATAACGTGCGCATCGACTTGAACACAGCGAATAAGAGTTCAAACAAAGCGGTGATGGTTAAATAGTTAGTAAACATGGTTAAAAACATTGTGTGAAATATTTAAAGCGAAAGGTTAATATTTAAAAAGTCGAGAAAAAGTTTAATTAAACAAAAGATTGAGAATGTTTAAAAAGGTGACACTAGAAGTGTTAGAAGTGTAAAACTGACATTCGTGGACCTTATAGAGTCGTACCCGTTTTAAATGCGCGTCAAGTGGCAGGCTTCCTTGATCGAAGCGATTGAGCGACTCATGACGTTTGAATACATCTACCGCTGACGATCCTCACGACGGATAATTTGACCCGATGTGCCGTATCGGTTGTTAATCGACGTTGATGAGCTTCGGGTGATGTGAGTGCTGAGTTCGTTAACGGTATCATTGAAATCTTTAGCGTGGATGCCCGTACGATCGCGAGGCATATAGACCCGGCACTCCTCCCTCGATGCCTTCCAGGTCTGAGCATTGGCTTTCGTAAAATTGGCGCTCAAATGTCGAAGGCGGTATGCATGTGGCGAAGAGGAAGACTCTCGCAATTGTGCTCGCTAGGCCCTTGGAGGCGCTGTCCAGAAGCGAAGGTAATTATCTCGCTGATAGTCTCCGTCCTCAGTATAAAGGCATCGCCGCAAATGAACCAAAGTCGATTGGCATCGGTCTCGGGTTATCGACTATGACTCGAAGGCGGCGTGGAAAAACCATTGTTTCCATCTTTCCGCAGGCGCTGTGGTAGTGTACGATATTTTTCCAAGGAGGTGGAGTCTGCCAGCTAAACAGCAGATGACACTAGCACTCTTGAATCCCACAATACACTGTGTGAGATACTGACGTTTAAAACGTCGGCAGTCTCTTTCCAGCGATCGCTTAGCAGCTGCAGGGAGTTGTCTCGCCGCCTTATCCACATGCAACAAGCAGATCGTGGTGGAGATGTCAAGCTATCAGTCGGAGACCAGCGGGGCGTACTCTTTTTCCCAACCAAAGCTTGCCTTGTGGTATGTGGACACCATGTTTCGCAGCATGTCGCCCACGAATGTCGATGGCCTCATCTGAGGGGCGGTCCGAGCTTGAATCACACAAATGCGCTAACCCGTTTTTGGGCGCTTTCGGATGCGGCAGCAGACCTATACGCACTATAGTGTGTGACGGGTTGATTGTCTTGATTCCGAAAGTATTTTGTACTACTCTTTTGATGCATGAAGGCGCCCGATGTGAGCCATGTCCGTAGCATTCCGCGATCGCTGATGTTTTCGTTCTTTATGAATTTGAAGTCAAAAGAAATTCCTTTTGATTTGCATGATTTGATCGTCCGAAATGTTGACGCGTCAGCGTTGTCGATATCCAGCGAAAGCGCTTGAGAATGATGTCGGCGAGGAAGGAAGGCGATCAGCGTCCGGAGTCGCCGTAGGAATGAGCTGGAGCACTCGCGAATCGCAGATTCCACGCACTTGATCGAATGAATCGATATATATTAGGAGCGAATATAATGTTTAAGTGATAATGACAATATTTAAGCGTTAAATTAAATATAGCGATTAACTAATAAGCGTAAGCGACTAGTACAAGATTTTATAATAGTGCCGAACGTATTTAAGCACTAGTGACCCCGAACCCATATGGAGCGATTAAAGAGAAGGAACTTACTGACAGGTAAAACTACGTTTTCGTTTAGAGATCGGCAATGGCGCATTTTACATCTCGGCAGCACAAGATCAACTCTGACACGTTTGAGATGGGTGCACATGACACATCCATTGCGGAAAGTCGACATTGTTTTCTATTGAGTATTTGTTTTTATATCCATCGGTGTGATGAACTTAACCACAGATAGAAACTTGAGACAAAACCATCTCACTAAAATCTCGGCTAACACCAACTCCCAAGAAGTCCGAGCCGTGAGCATTGAAAGCTCTTGCTCCCGTTGAATCTAGCAATACCACGAAACTCTCCGTAATATATCGTAGAAAACCAAGATCATGCAGACCCAGAATGAAATGAAGGAACAAAAATAAGCCGAAGAAGAAGAAGAAGAAGATGTAAACAACAAACAACGATCGGATAGCGAAACAGTGCGTATATATATTCTTGTCGTGATGAAGACAAAAAGTGCGTAGAGGTTAGACTCAGGCGTGATGTGATTGGGCGGTATTTTTCCCTCCATCCCAAGGGCAAAAAGTAAAAATATATGTCATCTATCGCGATGAGAGACATATTGTCATCGTCGACATGAGTGTCTGTTTAAGCGTACGGTATTTTATGTTTAAAGCGGATAGATATAGTGTTTAACATGATCGATTACTCGGGTTTAAATAAAAGTCATATCATGTAAATAATCACGTAAACCGTTTAAATAAAAGTTATTTAAACTGCATTTTAAAATATATGTTATTGTTTAAATTGAATGCTTTCATCGCGACAGCGTTGAAGATGGAGTCTTACCTCAGGTCATTTGTTTAAACATCTTTTACGTATTTTCTTAAACACTGTCAGTTGTCGTTGTTTAAAGAGTAACTAGAGTATTGTTTAACTTTTTTCTATTGTTTACACGTTGTCATTGTTTAAAAGGTAACTTTTTCTTAAACACCAGTTATCATGTTTAAACATATTTTCACATATTTTTCATTGTTTTACTGATGAGCGTTCTTTTGTTTCCACATTGTTTTTACTAGGTCTCATTTTAAATTTCAAAAGTTCACATTCAAATAAGCTTGTTTCGTTTTGTTATAAAAGATTTACAACATTTACAACATTTACAACGTCCTCTCGGGACTTTGATACACTCAGCGACTCGACCTCGTGCTATAGAAACAAGTATGCGTGACGTTCGAATGCTCGCAGTGATTTTGCATAACATGCGCATCAACTTGAACACCTGCGGACGTCTGACATTAAAAAGGTTAAACAAACACATTCATGAAAAGCGACTATTAATCGATGTGTTATGGTCGGGACTTAGCGAAGATCACGATAGTTAAACACGGAGCGTAATAGTTGTACACGACGTAATGTTCTTAAGCGGTATGAAAAGTCTCAGTGATAAATATCGACCCCGTCTTAAAGGATGTTTCACGATCTCCTCCTCTAGAGAATCCTCCACTGATCACGAAATACGTGAGAAACTTTCTTTTCTTACAAAGTTGAAATGCTCGAGCAATTGCTTTGCCCGTCGTCCATGCATGAAGAATCCTCCGCATTTAAGGCGATTATGAGAGCATTTTGACTGAGGCGAGGAAAAAGATAGTTTAACTGTTCGCGTGATTGCGGCTAAATGATTCTCAAGATAAGGGAAGAAGGTTCGCGAAACGTCCCTTTTCGAGATAAGTGGTTGTCCAGTGGGAAGAAGGAGGGCGAGGAGGAGGGGCCGAGGGACGAGGGAGGAGGATGATGAGGACTGACGAGGGGTGGTTGTCCGTGGGGAGGGTTCTTCACGGTTGTTATGGTGTGAATTCCACAAGCGGTGACTCTTCATGCATCCAGAAAAAAGTTAAGCGACGTAGTCGACAGTTGGTCGATGAGAGCGAGCGGGTGTTAGGATATTTATATTCAAGTGCGTAAGAATTAATGGCGGCATTAATTCTTATCTGCGGGATACCATAACCTGACACTGCCGGGTGCCGCTTTGCCAGCAATTCGGATCAAAGCAGAAAAAGATCTCCGTTTTACTGCGAGACTTTGATAATTTACTCGTTAATATTAATAGTTATACATGTAAAGATAATGTTAAGCGAGAGATGGCAAGTATTAAGCGGATATGACTAATTATTAAACGTATTAGTAATATATTTAAAGCGGATAATAGCAAATAGTTAAACATTATTTAAACAATAGTTATTCTGGTACGTAATACAACTTTTGACCATAAGCGAGAAGGCAGTGATGAAAGCTTATCTTGTACTCAAACGATAAAATCATTCTGCTCGTTTGAAGATGAAGTCCTTGACGCCGTCAGGTAAAATCGATTTCATTTTCAGTTTGAGAAAGCGATTTATATATTTCGGGTATGATAATGAGGGAAACAACAAGATGTAATGCGACTCCTTGGCATTGTCTATCGAAGCCAAGTGAAAAGCCGCGAGGTTGAACAGTGATGTTATTTGGCGCTTTTCACTTTCACCATTTTCAAGGCAAAATGGAATTTCATGACATGGGCCCATTTGAGTGAGCAGTGGGGGTAAAGGGAAGTTAAAGCCCAATTACGGAAGAATCTGTCAGGGTGTGTAAAAAGTAGGGAGGGGTTTTGGGAAGTTTTGAAAATTATGAGGGGTGAACAATAATTTTCCCTAATTTTAATTTTTATCCAAAATTTTTTTTCTATTTTTTTTACCAAGGCGGCAAGGGCCAAAAATTATAGTATCTCATAGCAGTATTTTTAAATCATTTCTGTTTAAATTTCAAAAATAAATTTATTATATTAGAACATTTGATAATCATAATTAAAGAGTTTTTTTTAAAAATAAAGATAATTAATTTATAATAATTGAGAATAAAAGGGCAACGGTCATAGATAAGGAGATGATAACGCCATCGTCCACAGCTCCGCGGAGCTCACTCCAATGGCGGCATCCCTTCTCCCGCTTCTCCCTTCCTTCAAGACCAATCCCCTCCTCTCTCCCTCCAAGGTCCTCCGAACTCTCGCCGCCCCTCGTCACCTTCCTCTTCGCCTGGCAGTTGCGGCAGCAACAACCATCGAGACTACCAATGGCGCCGTTTCCGCTTCCAAGGATAACCTAGATGGTGCCTCGTATGGAAGGCAGTTCTTTCCCTTGGCCGCAGTTGTAGGGCAGGTGATAACATCTACTTGAAGTTCTCAGAGTTCTTGAATTTGGTGTATGGTGGAGTTCTCCTTTGGATGTTGGTTGTTGTGCAGGACGCGATCAAGACCGCTTTGCTGCTCGGAGCCATCGACCGTGAGATTGGAGGGATTGCCATCTCGGGGAAGCGCGGGACAGCCAAGACAGTGATGGCGCGGGGGATACATGCTATGCTTCCTCCTATTGAGGTTGTTAAGGGTTCCATAGCGAATGCAGATCCAAAGTGCCCGGAAGAGTAAGTTTTTTTTTTTTTCGTAATCTCAAATGTGATTGGTCTGCTTGCTTAATTGGAAAATTCAATTTTTTATTTTTAAAATGTTTAAAATGTGATTGTGGTATATGATGCACAATATATCGGGTTTGAAGAGGAGCCCAGCATTAGAACTGTGAATTAAATGTGGTGTAGCTTCCCTCAGAGGCTGAAACATTGTTTCAATGGATTTCCTGAATGGAACTTTTTACTTTTGATGGAATGCCTTGAGCTGATGGCTTTCTCTTTGAGGGTTGAGAGTTTAGGGTCTATCCAGAAATGTTGGGCCATACCATACCTTAGGATTATAAAGGTTGGGTAATTGTATGTTGAGGTTCAACATTATTCAGTGTGTTATTTAAACCACCATAGGGCACAACAGGCTGCCAGGACTAAATGTGCATCCTTTCACATAATATGCTTCTAAAACCAAGAGTTATGATTTGTTTTATGCATGTTAAATCGAGTTGCAGTAAGAAAATAAATTAATTTAATCCATTTCTGATTGACAATAATTATTGTCTTCTCAAGTGTTAGTCAAGTACAATAATGAAGTAAAAGTTATGTTTTCATTCATGATTGGTTCCAGTGAAGGCAAAATCGCAATAAAGCTTTGATTGTATCATGGTTATACATCTCTCGTGAGCAATTCTTGTAGCCATCAGTTAGATTTTTGCTATCCACAGGTGGGAAGATGGATTAGCTAATAAAGTGGAGTATGATGCTGATGGTAATGTCAAGACAGAAATTGTGCACTCTCCTTTTGTTCAGGTATTGTTCGTTGCTACTTCTACTTTGACTGTGATGCTCTGCATGATAATATTTTGTATTATGTGCCTGTTACAGATTCCACTTGGTGTCACAGAAGATAGACTTATTGGATCAGTTGATGTTGAGGAATCTATAAAGTCAGGGACAACTATATTTCAACCTGGGCTGCTTGCTGAAGCTCATAGGGGTGTCTTGTATGTTGATGAGATAAATCTTTTGGATGAGAGTATCAGCAATCTGCTTCTAAATGTCCTGACAGATGGGGTCAACATTGTGGAAAGGGAAGGAATAAGTTTCCGTCATCCATGCAAGCCACTCTTAATAGCTACTTACAACCCAGAGGAGGGTTCGGTTCGTGAACATTTGCTTGATCGGATTGCAATTAACTTAAGGTACTTTACTAAGCTTTTCCATAAGCAATTATTTTTTTTTTTTTTGGCTTGAAAATCAAGTAGTATTTTTCTTACAAACACATTGAACAATTTCCATTTGTAGTCAAGGTTTATCATCATAACAGATTCCCGGTGACTTGGTTATTTCAACCCTAGATTCTTTTACAAGGACAATATGACTTACTAGTCTTACTTCTAAGAGCCAATCTTCTGCAGCGCAGATCTCCCCATGAGTTTTGATGATCGGGTTGCCGCTGTTGGTATTGCAACACAGTTTCAGGAATCTAGCAAGGATGTATTTAAGATGGTAGAGGAAGAAACCGAGTTTGCAAAAACTCAGGTGCTACGTCACTCCTGTTGTTGTTGTTGTTTTTTTTGTTTTTGTTTTTGTTTTGTTTTGTCTAAAGTTCCTAACATTTTTCTTCAGACAAGATTATCATGCTGTACTATTCTTAGATTATAATCTTTACATGTTATATCCCGTGATTTATTTTTACAAGTTGTGGTATACAGATAATTTTGGCTAGAGAATATTTAAAGGATGTCAGCATCAGCAGAGATCAACTGAAGTACTTGGTTATGGAATCTTTGCGAGGTGGTTGTCAGGTTCATATTATACTTTATAATTTAAAGTTCTACTTTTATGTAATACATCTTTTCCTTAGATAAATATATATATATATATATATTTTGATATCCTGGTTGTCAAGTGAGTGCTCACAAGTGACTGTATGTGGTTGTATAATGCTCATGCTGCATGTTGTGTTAGGGAAGGGATGCAAGGATTGCGTGACTTAAGGAAAAACAAAATGGACAAAATTCTTTTCGTCCTGTTTAAAACATATAAATGCACAATAGTTATGTTTATAAATGTCATTTGTCTTGTGGTAGTATAAAATGAAGTGTCACATTTTATGTGAATGCTTATTTATTTAAAAATAATGCCTACTAGGCATTTCTTTGAATATAAGTGCCATTTATCCTTTATAAAACTTTTATGACTTTCTCCTACAGGGACATAGAGCTGAGCTATATGCTGCTCGAGTGGCCAAATGTCTAGCTGCTCTAGAAGGACGTGAGAAGGTCAATGTGGAAGACCTTAAAAAAGCGGTAAAGCATCATTACACCAAATGTTACTAAATTGTGAACACATAGTTGTCAGAAGTTTCTCCTCATCATAGTTTTTAGTTTCAGAAAATGAAAAAGGATGGTATTATACTATGGCCTTAAACATTCTTGCTCTTTCAATTGCATGATCTTGCTGGATGGAACTCATTTAAGTGGCAATGAAAACAGTTGGATTCTAGAAGAGCTGACACAAATATCAAAACTCTGGGCTCTTCTCTCATTGAGAAATAAATTAAAAAAACCCAATATTTGTTGGCAAAATTATGACTTGCTTCCTGAGATTTTGTGCCATGCAGGTAGAGTTAGTCATTTTACCTCGCTCAATGGTCGCAGAGAACCCGAAAGAACAGCAAAATCAGCCACCTCCACCCCCACCTCCCCCTCCACAGAGCCAGGATGACTCTGCAGAGGATCAGAATGAGGAAAACGAAGAGGTGGTTGCAAACATTCAGAAATTTCTCTCCATTTCGTTAATTATTTTAAACTGTTGTTTGCTAGTGCTATCAAATAATCTGGTCTTTTGAACAATGCATTTGGCAAAGATAAATTTGTATGTTGAAGCTACTCCATATGTGACAGGATGAGAAGGACAATGATGAGGAGAATGAGCAGCAAGAGCAGGAAATTCCTACGGAATTTATTTTTGATGCTGAAGGTGGCCTAGTGGATGAGAAGCTCCTTGTCTTTGCACAGCAAGCTCAAAGACGTCGGGGAAAAGCTGGACGAGCCAAGAATATTATTTCCTCAGAGGATCGAGGTCGATATGTTAAACCTATGCTTCCAAAGGTAATTGTCTAAAACCTTTTAACGGACAGTTGCTAGAAGAGCTGCATTAATGGTTCAGGTTGTAGCTTTAAAAACTTCTTACGTAAGCTTCAAGTGAGTGAACTTATATCTCTGAACTGTTCAAAGTTCAAACTAGATTCTCCCATTGTGTACGGGTGTGTGTGTGTTTGTGTCATTCACTGGGTGCTAAGTGTGTCTCATTTGTGCAGGGCCCTGTTAAGAGACTGGCTGTTGATGCAACATTGAGAGCAGCTGCACCATATCAAAAGCTGCGCAGGCAGAAAGACATTCATAAGGCAAAAAAAGTTTATGTTGAAAAAAGTGACATGAGAGCAAAAAGAATGGCCAGAAAAGCAGGTGCCCTTGTAAGTTGATACTTATCTGAACCTGTTCTTATGATGAGCCATTAAATTTTTCAGTACTACACTGCTAATAAAAAATGCACATCTTATGCGCGGTTGTTTTTCGTGAACCTTGTATTGTAGCTAGATCAATCTAAATACTTATTTGCTGATGACTAACCTACGGTTTTCCTTATTCATTCATTGCCAATGACTAACCTACAAACTAAGTAACACAGACATTGCCTCTATTGAGTGCCTCTGTATTTTTTATGCAACATTTACACAGGCTGGTAATCTGTGACAGGTTATCTTTGTAGTTGATGCAAGTGGAAGTATGGCACTAAACCGGATGCAGAATGCAAAAGGTGCTGCACTGCAATTACTAGCTGAAAGTTATACAAGTAGAGATCAGGTATCCCTAAAAATCAAACACAATACGATGCTAAAACTTCATATATATGTTATGCATTCACATGCACATTCACATGCACATTCACCTGAATGTAAACTAATTTCTGGTGAAAATTTGAACTTACAGCATTGTGGTTCATCATGCATAAATAATTGCATTTCATCAGAGATAATGGGTGTAAAGAGCAAAGTCTTTTTTCCCCCCTTTTATATCAGGTATCAATCATTCCTTTCCGTGGAGATTTCGCAGAAGTTCTCCTGCCTCCATCGAGGTCAATAGCGATGGCCAGGAAGCGTCTTGAGAAGCTTCCATGTGGGGGTGGTTCTCCCTTGGCTCATGGTCTTAGCACGGTACTTGAACAAGCAAAACTTTTTCTTGTATTCTCTCTTTCTTAAGATAATCTTTTTATGTTAATTCCAAATTTACCTTGTAGGCTGTCAGAGTTGGACTTAATGCTGAGAAGAGTGGTGATGTTGGCCGAATTATGATTGTGGCCATTACGGATGGAAGGGCTAACATATCATTGAAGAGATCTACTGATCCTGAAAGCGCTGCTTCAACTGATTTCGCCTAGGCCCTCTTCAAAAGAATTAAAGGTTAGTTTCATCTTTATGTTGTTACAAGTGCATGCATGACATCAATCATAACCTTTTTTCATGCCCTTGATTTTCTATTTTTGTTGATCAATGAAGGCTATCTTTTCCCAAAACAACTGGAAATTGCCCTTTAGTTGTCAAGCATTTCATTGTAATAATCAGATGAATATTAGGTTTGGATTCCTACTTCTATGCAGTCTGTTACACATCTGCTTTAGTACATACCGGTCAACATCTCTTTTCATTGTTTGTTTTCTTGAGGTTGCCAGAATTTTATTCTTTAATTTTTATATAAAGCCATTATGCCATTTAAATTCTTTCTGTTCTGCCCATTTCTTTGTTTATGAAGGATGAGATTCTGGATGTGGCTGGGAAAGATATACAAGGCAGGGGATGTCGCTTCTAGTCATCGACACTGAAAACAAGTTTGTGTCAACAGGCTTTGCTAAAGAAATTGCAAGGGTTGCCCAAGGTATGCCCACCAGAGTAGATACCAAACCATCCTTTCCATACTAAGAATTTTATGCTAATTCTTGGCAGGAAAATATTATTACTTACCAAACGCTTCTGACGCTGTTATCTCTGCTACAACAAAGGAAGCGTTGACGGTGTTAAAAAGTTCGTAAATCAGTCTTCTCCAAACACATTGCAGTATAATTGTAGAGTTTTTTTTTTTGTGGTTGCTCAATAGGTTTGCTCATTTGATAAATGCAATAGTTTGTATTTGTTTGTCTCAAGTTTGTAATATCATCTGATTTAACATTATCCTCATCGGCATTGTCACAAATTCATTGCAGAAGTATTACTTACATTATTATTTAATAAGCAACAAGCCGGCTTGTCTAATGCTTAATCTGCTCTAGCATGCGTCTAACATCTCTGCTGCAGGGTCTGTCCTCAGGATTATCTCTAGTACAAAAGTATGCAATCTTCAGGGCCAGCAGCATCTGTTTTTCATACCCAGTTCCCAGCAAGATCTCATCAATACCTTCGTTGGCCCCATCGCCGTCACTGGAGCTCATCACCTTCCTCAGCCACTTCACCATGCCCATCTCCGCCAAACGGCTATCACTAGGAAACCTCCCTGACACCAACACCGCCAAGATCACTCCAAAACTATAAACATCGCACCGGTCTGTGCATGGCATCCTGTTATAGTACTCCGGTGCAATGTACCCTAGTGTTCCTACCACTCTGGTCATCCCAACACTACCGCCCGGTGCCGCCTTCGCCAGCCCAAAGTCTGCAATACGAGGATTCATATCCCGGTCCAGCAGTATGTTCCCCGGCTTCAGGTCCCTGTGAATTATGCATGGTTTGTGCAGGAAATGAAGATACTCTAAACCGGTAGCAATGCCGAGTGCGATCTTGTACCGTACTGGCCATTTGAGTTGTCTCTGCCTCAGTGCATCTTGTAATGATCCGTTCTGCATGAATTCTGAGATGAGGAAATGTTTTTCTTGATTGGAGACATGAGCCAGCAGCCGGAGGAGGTTTGGATGTCCTACTCGTCCTACTGTCAAGATCTCTGCACGAACTTGCCGTGTCCTGTGACCGAGTGCATTGCTTGTTCCTCGGCAGAGGCGAGAGACATCCACAGTTGATGATAGAGCTATCTTCTTGATTGCAACAGAGAGCTTCCCGCCTCCACGGCGCGGGAGCTCAGTCTTGTAAACTTCTCCGCAACCTCCTTTTCCGATGATCTCCAATTGCAGGTCTTCATCCTTGGCATTGATCAAGAAAGAGAGGTCTTCAGCATGCTGGATGTCTATGCTGAAGAGTGTGACATTATTAGTATTCGGACTAACTTGAATGTTGTTTTTTCGGCTTTTGAAGCAAAACTTGAAGATGATGAATCCTGCAAGCATAAGCACAGCACCGATGGCAAGACCGATGCAGATACCAAGAGGATCGACATGAAACTTTGTGTTTGATGGAGTGGTGTCTGTTTGATCCTTGGAGATGATTGAATTCTTTCTTGACCAATGAAGTGGTTTCTGATCTGAAGATGAGATGAACTCATTGAGTTTCTTGTTAGGAAGAGTCATGGTGATGGGAGTCATGGAATGTGTGTGAGTTTTTTCCTGGTCTTATAATGAAAATGCAAAGATAAGAAACCATGCCAAAGTTCATTGACTTGGACCATTTCAGTCATTGTAACGGCAATGCAACACCATGCAACATGCATCCAGGTTGGCTAATTTTTTTTATTTATTTATTTATTTATTTATTTATTTATATTGATATGTGGTGCAATGAATCCATAAAAGAAAGAGCTAAGCAAACTACGTACGATCTCCAAGTTCACTCCCGGTCGCTACGCAACATTGCCGGCATAAAGCCCACCACACGAACGGCCCATTTAATTTTTTAACTAGTTTTTTTTAAGAAATACAAAAAAAAGAAAATGCAGAAAAATAATTAAAAAAATCAAGAAAGATATATTATTGTGTATTTTTTTTGGCCTTATATATGGAAACATTTTAAATTTATTAGAAATTTAAAACTTGTGATGTATTACAAAATCATGGGTGAAATTTTTTTTAAAAAAAATGCCGGCTAATTATATGTGAGAAATTGAATATTAAATTTTTTAAAAATGAGTTTATTTTGCTTGAATATTCATATACGAGTGGGAAATTTTTTTATACTACTACAAATTATTTTTATTTACTTATATTCATTTTTGGAAATGGAAGAAAACGGAAAAAAATCAATCCATATTTTTTTATAAAATTATTATAAATTGATTTTCAATGATTAAAAAAATATTTTATAAGAATATATAAACAAATATAATTTTTATGAAAAACCAATAATAATTAATTATTCATTTTTTTTTCAACAACTAGCACAAATGCATATACAACAAAGGGTGTGCATACAGGAGCAATGACAATTTACACCAAACAATAAAAATTCCACAAATCAAATCTCTTACTGAATGGATTAGCTAAATAAAAAACCATTTGGTCTAATAATTAAACACTTTTGCAAGTACATGAAAGTCAAGCCGAGGAGATACCAATATGCATCAATTTATCATCCATTTTTGACTGCCAAATTCTATACCTGAATTTCTAGCTAGGCAGAATAACAGAGATATCTGTTGAATTATTCAAGAAGGAAAAAGAAAAAGAAACTCTTCTAATGCTTAATCTGGGAAATCATGCATCTAACATCTTTGCTGCGCGGCCTATCTCTAGGATTATCATTCGTACAAAAAAACATGCAATCTTCAAAACCAGCAGCATTTGTTCTTCATACCCATTCCCCGCCATCTTCTCATCGATGACGGTCTCTTTGGCCTCGCCGGAGCTCATCACCCTCCTCATCCACTTCACCATGCCCATCTCCTCTAAGAGCCTACTGTAAGGGTTCTACCTTACACGCTCGGCATAGGGTGGTCCCTGGCCGAGGGAGATGGCCAATGAAGCCAAGGTTGGCCAAATTCCAAGTCCAAATAGGCGTTGTCCGTCCGATCATCCGATGCGCGGGTTGAGTCTGCGCATGACCGAGAATTCTAGCCGGGGGTGCCGAGTGAGCGGGTGCGGGGGCATGGTGTCGCGCATTGCCGAGGGCTCGCTAGGCAGCGCGCATAGCGTGATGCGCGTGGCCGAGGAATCTCGATCAATGGGTGGGTGATCGTGTGATCACGGTCTGGAGGCCGAGAATTGGCTAAGTATGGGTCAATTAGCCGGATCAGCGTAAGCACAGACGGTACGGTCGATCAAGGGACTTGTACGGTCGGTCAGCTGATCGGGTGGGCGGAGCGGAGCTCTTAGCCCAGCCGTGGGCAGGATAGCATGTGGGCGCATGGGCGCGTTACCGAGGGCCTTTACCGAGAGGAATGCGCGGTAGAATACCGGGCCGCCGTGCGCGCTACCGAGGCTGGATGGGCGCACCGCCAAGGGATGACCGGGAGAGGGCTGGCTGGATTATCAGTGCCATTGGTTGACACTGTAGAGCGATCCGGGTGTGTACAGTGAACAATGTTGTGTTTCTTAGCACTGTAGCACTGTGCTTGTCTTGATGTGACAGGTGACTTATTCTTAGCCTCTTATTGAGATCCGGTTGATCTCATCCTCTCATTGGTTTTCTCTATAAATATGGCTCTCATTCCCTTAGAAAGGGGAAGAGGAGAGAAAGAAGAACTCTTGGTGAGTTTTCCTCTTGGTTGTGGGCTGGTTCCTCTTCATCCTTGGTGGGGTGGAGTTCTTGGCTTTGCTATCCATGTTCATGGTGTAATCTTGGTTTCAATATAGAGAGTTTATGTTTTTCTCTCTAATCTCCTTGTTTGTATGCCTGGTTGTTTGTATCTTGTTCATTGTAGCTCATCCTTGGCCGTAGGCTGGCTCGGCGCCTTGGTGGTGTGACGAGCGCCGCACGGTGATCGTTGGGGCGATCGGGAAGGCCGTGACACCTACCATCACTCGAAACTTCCCAGTCACCAGCACTGCCAAGATCACACCCAAACTAAAAACATCACATTTATGGGTGCATGCCATGCCATTGTAGTACTCCGGAGCAATATAACCCAACGTCCCAGCCAATCTAGTCCTCACAAAACTGCCATCCTCCACCTTTGCCAACCCAAAATCGGCGATTCGAGGGTTCAAATCATCATCGAGAAGTATGTTCTCCGGTTTCATGTCTCTATGAATTATACATGGTTTATGTATGAAGTGCAAGTATTCAAGACCAGAGGCAATGCCATGAGCAATTTTGTACCTTGCAGGCCAGTCAAGTTGGCCTTTCTTGAGCACATCATACAGTGATCCTTTAGGCTTGAATTCCGATACAAGGAAATGGTGATCTCCACTGGAGACATGGGCAAGTAGCCGAAGTAGATTCCGATGGCCGATGCGTCCCACGGTTCGGATCTCTGCACGAACTTGGCGCATTCTGTTGTCATCCACATGACTGCTTCTTTCTTGGCTTAGCTCCATGCCTAGGCATAGCTCCTCGATCAGCATGGATGACGGTAAAATTATCTCCTTGACAGCAACGGTGAGCTTCCGGCCTCCACTGAACTTGAGGTGAGCTTTGAACACTTGACCACAGCCTCCTTTTCCAATGACCTCTAAGCCCGCACATCCGGATGTCTATAGGAAAGACAGGTCTCTGGCAGGCTTGATCTCCAGACCAAAGAGCGTGACATTGCAATCCTCGGGTTCGGTTCTGAAATACTTGCTCCTCTTCATGCACATCACAATGAGGGTGGCAACACAGCATGCAACAAAGATGAAAACAGAGGCGACAGCCAATGCAACAGCTAAAACTAGAGTATCCATGATGATGAAGAAGAGGTTTAGTGCTTCTAATTTATTGAGAATAGAAAGGGCCTGGTTTGAATATTCCTAATCTGTTCAAAGCCGTGCTATCTAGTCTTCATGTAACACTAACTTTTTCTACGGAACAATAATAGCCTTTATTTTCTCTAGAGAACTTTTCAAAAGAAATCCACTGGAAAGTGGAAACAAACCCCAAAAAGGTATGCAATGGATCAAAACATGGAAAATAAAATTTTCGAATACACTAGCATTATTCACTCAAACAATAAGATTACAGGAAGCATTGCCACAACATCAGCTGGTAAAAAAGAAAAGAAAAAAGAAAGAATTATCCTTTTTGCATAGATGGAAGCATTACATATAAGGCATAGAAAAGTAAAACTTTAGAACTCACATAGTCAGAAGAACCAGTCACACATCTATACAGCTGGAAGAGGATTTGATTCAATCTACACTTGTTTGTAGAAGAGAACATAGGCCTGATCATGGAGGACATCATTTATGCTCACAGCAGTAACCGATGCATCATCATATCGAAGCCACCGACCATGAGAAATCCTGGCATCCGATGTATAATGCCCTCTTGAGGGTTCTCTACCATGATGAGTGATGGTAGCAACGAGCTCATACTTCCGACCCTGCATGAAACCGAGAGTAGAATGAATGAGAAAAATTACCAGTTCAATCACAATGTGTCAATATCAGCTAGAGCAGTATGGTGATCTGATGCTTGTATAGTTTACTAGTATCTCTGGACCTTGAAACATTAAGAAAAAGATTTACAAAAACAGATCACCTCTGACACTGGGGTTGCAAGCAATTCACGGCCAAGCACAAGCTCAAGTGGGAAGCAGACAGGCTTGTGTAGTTTAGCCATACCTTTGCTGCCATAACTAAATCGCATGAGATGCAATATCATAATCCTGGAGAGCTCCTGTATCTTAACTGATTTGCTGGCGGCAACCTCAGCAGCCTGCAGATAAATTCCCTATCCATAATCAGAATCAAAACCTCAGACAGAAGACATGTGAAGAAATGTCAACATTGCCAAAATTTTCTTCACTAGAACATTTTCACCAAATGCTGAAAGAAAATTATATGAATGGGTTCAAAATTGGGACAACTTTGAATTATTATTGTTTATCTATTTTCTAAATATATAATTCTTGCTTCCTGGTTTGCAGGTACCAATTAAACAGAGGAAAGTCTCCAACACCAAAAGAACAGTCATTTCTAAATCTAAATGAAGATGTAGATGCAAACTGACGTTGAATGAGAAGGAACTTCCAGCTTTGCTCTAATGGCAAACAGGCACACACTTAAACCCACATGAACAATCATTTCTATATCTACATAAGGTGACGCACATAAATTTGTTTGAGCTACACACCATCAAAGCGGGTAACTGAAACTTAAGAATGGATGAAACTTGCTTGGACTCAGACAGACTTCTTGTCATAATATGTAAATTTCTATTCAGTTCTGGTGAGGGGATTGTTGGTAAATCTTGATAGACTTCTCATCTAACAAATCACCAGATTGTGCACGATGGGCAACTCCAACTATCTTGCAAACCATAGATCAACTACTCTTATCCAACTAGATTATGTTTTTGTGGAAGGTCACTCACAAGGAAGTGTGAGAGATTATGAAAAGTTCGGGCCAAAAATTACTATCATGCCCATCAATTATAGTATAGTATTGGAAGCAAAGAAGTGTCCAAGAGTGAAATGATCAATAGCATGCTTGACTCATTCAAAATAGCCATTTTCATTCCATTCCTAGTTGTTATTACAATGTAAATAGCAGCAAGTGAATATGGTTTTGTTTTTATCATGTTGAAATCAGAATGCTGTCCAAAGTGGTCATCACTAGTTATCCATACCCTGGTCAAGTAATTTTCAAAATGAGAGATGGAAGCCAAAAGGGAACATGAAATGGTCATCTTCTACCCACTATCATAACCAGGACCATAAAGTTTGGTTTTGCCTTTCTTTCTGCTCTTTAACACCATCATTGATAATATGATTCTAAATTAACAAGGATACACAACAGCAAAAGAAAACTTCACTAATAGTCAATGCCTCCATAGCTATGATATGCCTATGCCGTTGTGCATGAAAGGTCGAGATTTTTCCCTTGGATGACACCTCATTAAATGCATTCCATAAACTCATATCTCCATAACAGATCAGCTTAGGAAAGCATAAAGCCTAGTTGTTACTGCAGGGGACATATCATAGTGTCTCTATATTAGAAATAGAACCCAACTGGAAGATTGTAATAAGACACATGAGCACAACAAACGAAAAATGAGTAATACAAGAATTGAAGGCCTCCAACTAATCCTACCTTAAGAGGCATATTTTGAGGCTCAAACAAAGAAAATGGAGATGGATGATTACAATCACATGGTTGTTACTTCCTGATATATGTATTGCTACAAGATGATAAATTTGATACCTTGCCAGCTGATGCTTTGTATCCCTCAAGAGCTTCAGGAGCAGAAAATAAATGCAATGCATCTTCAATTGTATGGACGGATTCAGGATGAATATCAAGATGAAGCAAGAGGTAGGGCTGAACTGTAGCTGAAGCCTTGCTGCCTACATGAGATAACAACTTCATCCAGGTTATTTGAAGGAAAAGTAAGGAAGGCCACTTAAGTCTATGCAGCAAACAAACTACGCTAGGCATAAATAAAAGATCGAAGATTATCACACAGTTAGTTTGAAGAAGATTATGTTCATTACTTCATGTGACATTCAAACTGATCCCCGTTTAGTTGATGTAATTGATGACAGTCTAAATTTAGCACTTTGACTGTCAGCACATTCTGTTTAAGTAGTTAAAACCATACCAAATTTAGAATTATTTCAGAGAGATGAATGATCACACAGCAATCCAGAAAGTATACCCTTTTGAATGCTAAAGCCCCATTCTACAAGCAAGTTCTCATATTCTTTGCATTAAAGAATCTAGTTTCTAGATTGAGCAGGAAAGTTAGATAGTTATAACAAACAGGTGACAAATAAGATATACGACTAGACGTATAGCTTAAGAGGCAAGTGCCATTTTATGTATTTCCATTTATTGTCAAAAAATTTACTCATGCAAAACTTTGGAATCGATAAGGAGATGTATGCAAATATTATCGGGGTATAATACAGTTTATTTATTTCATAATATATATATATATATATATATTGAAAAATAAACACATCTTTCTTTAAGCAAATCCCTAATATTTTGCATTATCAAAATGCCGCTTTGAAAAGTGTTATATTTTTCAGTTCTTTATATTTCATTGTTTCAACTTGCACCACAACTTATTAGTTAAAACATAAGTCTCAAATTGGAGAAGTTAAACCAACTCGAGATTGAAACCAGATTTTCATTTTTATACCCAATTTACCAATACATCTTATTAGGCTTTTCCCCTTGAAAGAAACCATGGCAATATACTCTAGTCAATAATTTTATACCAAACTAAAATAGTATTACTGCCACCTGTTCCAACTAATATACCTCTTGCCTTCACGACACTTCTCAGTTGTCCTCCAAATATTGCACTTAACTGGGATGGCATAAATTTCTGAGTTCTGGTCACAGCAGATTTGTTTTTTGGTCCAACTGTTTCCCAACCATCATCTTCAACAGATGAAATAAAAAAAGAACACTTCTCATTTTGACTGAATAAAGGGTTTTCAAGCTTCAATAGTTCATCATGCATTTGATCCATAACAAAACTCAAGAACTCCTGGGCATCTTCTTGTCTGCAAAGATAAGATCATAAGAAAGATGCTTTAAATGCAACAGATGATGTGACAAGTTAGAGCTTTATGAAGAATAAAGAAAGTATGCTTCCAACCAACTATAGGAATTCTAATAAGGAATTTCTAAAGTAAGAATTTTTCTAATAAACCAGTAAATTTCCTGGAAATATCATTAAAAATGGGATATCATTCATAGATAAAAAATATCAAAGTTTTCATCTTCACATGGAGAAACAAGGATAGGCAGTGCATCACTTTCTTGGGGAAAACCAGCATCAAACAAGTAACAAATAAAGTGCAAATGAAAAACTCTAGTTAACAAGAGAGTAAAGGAAAGTAGGTTAATTTTCTAATTAAAATGGTTTTGAAAATTAAACCAAATGAAACTTATTCCCTAAAGAAGCATGAAAAAGAAGAAAACCACAAGAGAATCAAAGCACTCTCCAACTTTAGCACATCAAGATCTACTTACTAACATTTTAATTCCTGCCAATAATTTCTAACATAAAGAGGGAGAAATTAGATGGATGAGAGAAGTAAAAGCACAAAAAGGGAAAAACTCAGCATGTTTCACACAGATTTTGGAGCAGAGAACCAGCAGGAACTCAACAGGACATGGGCACAAACCTTGGTCTTCCTGATATGCCAGCCTGCAAATCTGGAGTAAATTTCCTCAAAACATGGTCAAACATGTTTGGACTAAAAGGCTTCCCACTTTCAAGAGCTGGCATCTCACTGATTTTTGAGCTCAAATCATTTGGCATGTCAAAGTTAGAGATGAACTCTACAAATGCATGCAATGTTGGATAGTCAACCTACAATGCCGAAAGTGATCACAATAACGATCAGAGGAGTCGGTTACAAGCAAGGAAAGTAAAATTATCGCTTGAGTCTCCCGAAAGATCAGAACCTTGGGAATATCACGATTTCTAAGTTCCTGCAGTAGACAAGCAAATGGTGAGCATGAGAGAAGAGCCTGCAATGTCGCATTGAGAAAAGCAAAGGTTTCCAGAATTTATCAAGCCACGTGGCATCAGGATTTTGGGTAGCTTTTCTTGTTTGCTTGATGTTTCTGAAACATTTTTGACAGAAGTCGGAGCTTCTGGTGAATTAAATTGATGAGTTACTGCTTCCAGCTTTTTCATACCCATCATGTGTTTTTTTGCATGTCAACAACTCTGTATCACCAATTTTCTCTTCTTCCGCAACTCTTGACAAACTCAAAGCACAAGATTCTCTCCCATTTTCAACAACCAAACCATTATGGGATAAAGAGCCATTGCTAGTTCCATTAATTTGAGTTTGTGAAACTTCTTCAAAGTCCTTTAGTTACATTTGCTTCTTTTCTTGGATGATTTGCCCTTTGCAAACCAGCTTTGAACCTAGGATATTTTCTGATTTTTGTTCCTGTTTAGCACTCAAAATCTTTTGGTGGAGTCAGAGAGGCAAAGTCCAAAGAGCCAAATTGCAATTCAGTCTTTCCAGCAGTGCCGCCAACATTTTTACTAAATTGATTTTGAAAAAACCTTGTTTCCTCTTCAGTAAATGATCCAAAAATAATAAACTGCTCCAGAATGCACAGAAAGAAAGGATAAGCAAAGAGAATTTCAGGTTAAAAAAAACGCTGAGAAAGAAGCAAGTGTGTCCTTCTCAACCACAAGTAGAGTGAAACATCAAAAGATACAATGAATCAACTCATATATGAAAACACCCATATAAACTCACAGAAAGCATCAATGAAAAGAACAATGCACACCTACAAAACCAAATTAAAGATGAACTAAAAAGATAAAATATTCATCATCATTGCAGACCTAAAAGTAACAAGCCTCATGAGTTTACCATGTAATTACTTCCACAAATATTTCTTCCCATCATTTAACGTGAAAGGAATGGAAGCATTTAATTTTCGATACAACATGAGCTAACCCCATGTAATGCCATATAGCTAAAAAAATACTCATCTCCAATAAAGTCCAAAAATCATCAATACGAAGGCAACACATATCGTCAAGCTTTCATTGAACACAGAAATAACACAAATGCATCCGTATTAAAACAGCCGTCAAAAGTTACCACCTTTTTATCAAGTTCGTACATGATTTTTATTTTTATTATTATTTTTTAAATACCAAACCAAACTAAGTCATTCACCACTCCTACAACCAAAAAAGAAAAAAAAATAAAAAAAAAACCATAAGAATCAAAAACCCTAACATCAATCTAACACATCAACTCGCATCCACCCGAAATCTAAACCCTAACTAAAAATCCTCAAACCAGAGAAGCGAAACCTAGAGTTTTAAACCGAAACAATACCGTCTGATCACCCATCTCGTCCGCCAAGCCTCAAAGCCGAAGAAACCAAAACCCAGGAAGAACCAAAAGCAAGACAAGGATATTGCCTAGGATCAGAGCAGCAGAAACGAAGCCGTATAGTGGGAGCTAGGCTTCGAAACCCAAAGTGAAAGAAGGGGGAGTGGAGGCGATCGGAAGACATGAAAGGGAGAAGAGAAGCGGGGAAGAAGACGAGAGAAAAAGAAGAAGAGGTTGAAGAGCAAAGCTATAATAAGGGGAGTTCTTCTCCCCCTTTCGCTCTGATGGCGGTCTGGGATCGGATCACCGCCGGTGAAGCGGAGCTTCGAACCAGTACCAGCAAAGAGGGATTCCTCATTTCCTCACCGAGACTGGGAAACGGTCAAGTGATGTATGGCGGTGAGCTTACCTCGGATTCGTTTCATATGGTAAGCTGCTTGATTTGTCATTATTGTTATTTAAAATTTTGAAATCAAGGACAAATGTGGTAATGCACATTTAATTACCACATTTAAATATTAGTAATAAATACTTTATGATTTTTGTTTTGATTTTTTTTTAATAAATGTTCATAATCGGAAATTCCTCGTCCAACCATACAGAATTTTTTATGCTATTTTATGTGAAGTGAGATTTTGAACAGCTGATGTTAATTGGTTTTGATTTATTTTTAATTTAAAAATCAAAGAAATCTATAAAATTGATTTTGTTTTTTTTTGGGAAAAATTAATGTATTTTATTTGAATTATTATAGCGTGGATTTTAATCTATTGTGAAGATGATGAAATCTCACTATTATTTTATTGAGAGATTTTTTAAGAAATGATGCAAAATAACATAAAATAAAAAAATTTGGTCATTATATAATAATCGCATAAATGATAATGAAATTCAAAATTTATCATTATATATATATATATATATCTCTTTCTTCCTCTCTCTCTCTCTCTCTCTCTCTCTGTCTCTGTCTCTGTACTGAGCTTCACTGGGGGATGCCGCTCGCAGCACAAGCCACCATTCTCTTCTCAGCGTACGTCTCTCTTGCCTTTGTCACACTATCTGCGAGATAATCTATGGACAGCTCCGCTCTTTTTTAGGGATAGGTCTTCTCTCACTTTCTCCTCGTGATTCAATGGCTATTGCTATATTTTCATGATTATTTTGGGATTTGATTCGAGTTCCTTGGGAGAAAAGTCTTGTTCTTGCGTGATTCGTGTTGGTTGTGACGCATTGGTTGTTTTTTTGAGATAAAGTTTTCGTCTTTGGTTGTGTTATTGTGTGCGTGGTCTGATTGCGAGGTTTTGGGAGAAAAAAAAACCTTGTTTTTGCGTGCTATGTGCTGTCGCCTGGGAGAAATTTTGTGGTTTGTGTTGGCATAAAGTTTTCGCAGTTGATTATTGGGTTTAAATGCTTGGTTTGTTTGCGTGGTTTGATTGCGAGGTTGTGTTTGGATTGAGGGAAAATGGAGGAATAGAAAAGAAAAAAAAAAAAGGAAAATGTTTCCTTATGTTTGATTAAAAACAGAAACTATCATGAGTAAAAAGCAAAAGAACTGGGTGCGTGTGTGTGTGTTATGTTTTTACTTTTTAGTCCGCGTCAATGCAAACAGACTCGCATCTCATGCTATCCTTGGTTTTTGGATTCAAGCATTTCTTTTTTCAGACAGTGCAGTGCCTTGTATAAAATTAGCTGTTAGAGAGTCGGTTTGTGTGAAATTGGGAGGGATCGGAATCCACCATTCAAGATTTTGCTCATCTTCCACAACCTTCAGCTTCCAAAGAGGCAGAAAAGTTAGGAGTTCTATTGATTGCTCTGGTCAGACTGAGAAGATTATGGAAAAGGTTTTAGACTTATACTTCAAAGATTCTTTTTTTTTTGGTTGTATTGTTTACAGTATTTGTGAATATTATTATTGAGTGTTTTGACTTTCAGGAAGAAGCAATGGAAAACCCTGTAGGCATTGAGTTTATCAGGAATGACCCAAGTAGGCTTGAATCTATGACAGTAGAAGAGCTCCGGAAACTAACAAGGTAAAGAGTATAGAACTTTGTTAGCCATAACACATTGCTTTTGATAAGGCTAATTGTCATCAATGTTATTTCCGTGTACTCCAACAATCAAGGAGGGTAGGAATCCCCAGCAAAGGCAGGAAAAAAGATCTTGTATCAGCACTGATGACTTACTCGACGAAGAAGGAAAATGGTAGCAATTTCTGTTGTTTGTTTGAATTGATTCAAGCAGTATGTACTTTTTGTGGTAGTGATGATGCAGAAAATGATATTGCAGACACAGATAAAACATCTATTCCAGTATCAGAAAGCCTATCCTCAGCCTTCAAGATGTCTCAACCTGATATTTCATCAGCAAAAAGAAAGGCGAAGGCTTCAACAACTTCTGAGGATGATGCGGAAAATTCTGTTGCTGTTTCTGAAGTTCCTCAACAAACGAAGAAAAGAAGTACAAAATTAGAGCTCGCTGAGAGCACCAGAGTTAAAGGTGGTGCCAAAAGTGTTGTCACCAAGCAAGAATCATCTATTGAAACAAAAGAAGTTCTAGGTAAGCATGAAACAGCTGCTCCGAAACAACCAATAGAAGTTTTTTTTTTTAACATCGAAGCAAATAATACATTCATCTGTCCTGCTTCTAGACACCAAGCGATCACGTGTAATCAAAAGGGCTTCTTCAAAGATACAAGGCAATGCTTTAGTTGTGGATCAAGTTGATCCTTCTGTGAACTCCAGTGAACCATGGACTGTGTTTGCTCACAAGAAACCACAGAAGGGATGGGTTGCATATAATCCTAAAACAATGAGGCCTCCACCTCTCAGCAGTGATAAAAAGTCTATGAAAGTCTTATCTTGGAATGTTAATGGATTGAGGGCTTTACTCAAGCTGGAGAGTTTCTCTGCACTCCAACTAGCTCAAAGGGAGGACTTTGATGTCCTGTGTTTGCAAGAGACCAAAATTCAGGTAATGAATGTTTTTCATTGCATAGCAGGTACCAAGAAATCATAACATATTTTTGTCTTCATCCAGTTATTCTGATATGGATGAAAGAAATCTTAAATTTCTTATACATACATCTTGACGACTCACAACAAGAACCATATGAAAGATCTCATCTTGGTCATCTTAAACTTAGCTCTGTTTGTTTCCTGGCACACTGATTTAAGTAAATGCTGTGCAGGAGAAGGATGTGGAAGAGATCAGGAAGAGTTTGTTTGAAGGTTATGATAACAGCTTTTGGACATGCAGTGTCTCAAAGCTTGGTTATTCTGGTACTGCCATCATATCTCGGGTATGATACTGCCTTGTAAATCCAGGTTGTATTAATATTTAGTCAGGTTTACCTTTGTAGTGTTTGTCTCTTACAAAGTTTCATTTTGTTCTGAAAAATACCTGTGAAAAGCAATTACATTGATGACAATCTCATGGTTAATATGAGAATTATTTTATGAAAGAGAATCTTTGCGAAAGATCCTTTCTTATCTTATTTTGTTTATGGCATAAAACTAACTGGCCTATATATCAGATAAAGCCAATCTCAGTCAAGTATGGACTTGGCATGCCTGATCATGATAGTGAAGGGCGTCTTGTTACAGTGGAGTTTGATAAATATTACTTGATTAACGGTTATGTGCCTAATTCTGGGGAAGGCTTACGAAGACTGGTAATCCTGTCAATGATCTTATTTCTTCTTGTTATCCCTTTTAGGTCATAAATGAATATTTTACTCTTTTAATAGTGTCAACTTTTTATCTTTCCACTCACAGCATATGCATGTTTTGGTGCTAGGCTTACAGGGTCAATGAATGGGATACAACTTTGAGCAATTACCTGAAAGTAAGTGTGCTGTAATTTTCTGATACTTTCTTCTTAGAGATTATTTCTTACAACCTACAGTCATCCGTAGTTGTCATCCCATGCTCAAAATTTCTCAGAGAAGATCATTTGTGCATTATGCTTAACATTGTTATGAATACGGATTTGTATGTTTCCTCTATAAATAAGACAATTTGCATGGGGTTAACTTGCTTATCTTTCTGGGAAAAACTAGGCCTTTAATTGCACAGAAATTTAGCGTTTTGTATCCAAAATGAATAAATTTTATATGTGCACTCTGCTTTATTGAGAATTTGGTGTGTACTTTACTTGCTTAAAGGAAAGCAGCCAGTTGATGCTTCTTGCATATACCAAAACATGCTGATGATTGATGACCGTATTAATCTTTTTGCAGGATCTAGAAAAATCAAAGCCTGTCATTTTAACCGGCGACCTGAACTGTGCTCATGAAGAAATTGACATATATAATCCTGCTGTAAGTAGTTGATTACCAAACAACCACACATACACATTCATATGTGGTCAGGTGATACGGGTTTGTGCACCAATACTTTAGACCTTTAAATCATTTGTTAAAATGCTCTGTGTCATCAAAGTTTGTTTTCTTAAAGAGATATCATTTGGTTAATTTGGAGTTTCAATTGTTTATGTGATTTGACTTTCTGGCTCTTTTTTATGAATAAGCATGAACAACAAACAACCAAAAATGTACACGTGCATTTTCCTTGTAATGGGGGTCAGTGATAGCTATACTGCTGTTTTTTTGTTGCTTAAATTTGTCAACCTTTACATTTTAGATCTTATTCATTGGTGATAAATGATAATACATATTTTCTCTCTATACCAAAGGGAAATCGCAGAAGTGCTGGGTTTACTGATGAAGAAAGGAAGTCTTTTGGTGATAACTTTTTAGCTAGAGGTCTTGTTGATACCTTTCGAAAACAGAACCCAAATGTGGTGGGCTATACTTACTGGGGTTACAGGCATGGCGGACGCAAAACCAATAGAGGTACATTGTTATTAAAACCATTATTCATCAATCACTGATATTAAAAATTAATGCATATCTCATGTAAGAGTTAAACAAGTATTTCTTACCAGACTTCTTACAGAACAGAATAACTCTCATGCTTATTTGAGTATGACAAATGACTTTATGACTTATGTCGCTTTTAACATTATGCTTTATTAACGTTTAAATTCTCGTAGAGATTTATTTCAATTGTTTTATTAGTAGGCAATGCCACATGAATGACCTGTGTTGTCAATGGTACAGGGTGGCGCCTTGATTACTTCCTTGTCTCGGAATCGATCGCAGACAATGTCCATGACTCCTTTATTCTTCCAGACATCATGGGCAGTGACCATTGTCCAATAGGACTGGTTTTGAAGCTCTAACCTTACTTGCAAAGCCAATTCAATCACTTGGTGCTTACTCTTTGCTGGCTTTTGATTTCTGCTACAAACTGAAGATTTTGCTGGACATGGACGTTGACTAGAATCATCAACTTTTCAGTTTGTTGCATGTTGAACTGATTAGAGAATTTTTTGTTTAGGGGAAGAAAAAAAAAGGAGAATGTGAATGTTATGTTCAAGATCTAGCCTGATATTTTGTGACCTTCCATAATTTTGTTTAACCAGATGATGGTGTTGTGACCATGCTTTCAGGTGTAAATAAGTTTCTTTTTTATATAAAAATAAGTTTTTTTTTTTTGGTCATTGTAGTTAACTCTTGCTGTTACTCTGATTGCAATCTAAATAGAGAAATCTTTGAAAGAAGATTGTGCATGATACACTTAAGATAATCTTTAATAAGCAGCCACATAAAAGTAAGGATAAGACATGAACGATTACCACAAAGACAACTAATGTCATTCTCTCCACTGATGAAACTTCAGTGCATGTAATAAATCAAACTTAGACAATCATATCCGTAATAGTAACATGTCAAATAACATATAATGCAAAAAAATACAGCAACTGCCATAAGCTCTCCCACCAAAAATTGATATAATGGCCTGTGCAAACAACATTTTTTCACTATATGAAACTAAATTTATAGTGGAAATCACAGTGACACCAGAAAACAAAACAGCTCTAGATAGTGTGTTCTTCTCAATCCCATGCAGCTACTGAATCATGTGGTTCTTGATTATTCCTAGACTGCCATGTATCAAATGTATGCTCATTAGAATGACTCCTGTTATTCCTTCCTCTGCAATTTCTCCAGCTATTGTTGTTTTTCTGGTAATCATCAATCTGAAACCTCGAACCAAAACGGCCTCCTCTATATCGCTTCCTACTGTGCCTTCCACCTGACTCATTATTGCTTTGACAAGGCCCCCAAGATTTATCGACACGGTTATCCCACAAACTATGCTGCTTGCTACCCCATTCTTCATTCCTTGCAAATCCATCGGTCCAACCATCATTGCATGACCACTTATTACCTCCTCGATCGCCATTGTCCTCTAATTTTACAGGATTCACATCCCAGGCGGAACAAGTATTATTTGCATCGCTTGCTTCATTCTGCCTAAATGGTTTGTCTATATGCACATCCCAATTGTTCAATCTAGGTAGGGCAGCAAAAACACCAGATGGAGCATTATCTTCTGCATCATCCCATCCGGTGGCAGGAATCGGTTTATCTGTAGCAAGAAAAGAATCTAGGCCATCATTACCGGTAGCAACCTGATTAGCTGGTGCTGGTGGCTCTTTGTACAAATCTTCAATAAGTTCTGGGTCGATAATTGCATCATAATTGACTTTATCAATATACATATCAGGATCCGGCAAAGAAACATCACTCCTAAGACCGTTGTACTTCGCCCAAAACTGAGCCTTGGCCTTCTGAAACGCCTCTAGTGCTGCTGAATCATCCCAATCTAGAACATTCTTGTAAATGGACATTGAACTTCTCATGAAAACCTAGCTCCTCTAATGGAATTGGGCAAACAGAAGCCAGGAATTTCCTCTCCCACCAAGGAATTTTCGAGTCCCAAGAGCCTGTAGAAAGAAAAGAACTACATCAGGCATCCACACTAATGTCAGTTCATGGTTATTGATGGTTTCCACTCAAACTCTACAGATTAATGTACAAACCTCCACAATTGACACCATAATTGTTGATCAGAAAATGCTAAGGACACCTGATGGTCACTAGTGGCTGCATTGATTATCTAGTTGGAAAGAAGCAGCATGTTCATGAACCACACTCCATAACAAATGAGGAATGTATTTGAAGTTTGAAATTCAAATAGTGCTAGTTCTTAATTCCATGTCAACCTATCATTGAAGAGATAAATACAATGCAATACGATGTAATCAATAATCATTACTTCAGAACATGAACATGAATCTGCCATCCATAAGACCAAAAACAGAAAGCTAGAAACTTGACACCACATCCTCAATCCATTTAAAATTTTTAGAAAGCAAGCACTCAGTAGAAAAGGAAATTCACAAAAACCAAATTTTTATATTAAAAAATCCAAGCTTTAGTTATTTAATCAATTAGCAAAACTAGAAAAACATATAGCAATTAGTTAGCGAACCAACCTCACAATTATTACCTGCGACTCAAAATAGCAAAAAAAATTCTTGCAAGAATGAATACTCGGTGAAAAATCACTAGAATGGAGTCTGACGAATAAATAGAGCAAACCCTTGATGGCAAATAATCTAAAACCACAACCACTTAAAAGTTAAAAACATAAATCAAAATAAAAAAGAACACAGATCCTAATCCACAGCTTAATCTGAAAGCAAGTACTCAATCAATTAATCAACCAACCAACCAATCAAATGACCAGAAAACAACCAAAGATGGAATCTTTTGAAGAAGACCAAGAAAAAGATGAGATCTTTGAGGGAGTGAGGTTGAGGATTTACCAGGATGAGACGGCGGCGGCGGCCTCCAATGCTTAGGCGGTCTGTTGTGCCCGCGGGAACTCTTCCAAGACGAAACCCTCCTCCATTCCCCCATCTCAAATCTATTCCCAAAATATTCAAATCGAATCAAAGATATCCCTACACCACGCTGCTTCTTCTCTTTCCCAAAGACTTCTCTTGATTCAAAGAACGAAGAGAGTTTTTTGGGAAGGGTTGCGTTCACAGTTTCCACCCAAAGCCGTTGTTTTATAGGCAAGCAAAGGGGGTATTTTGGGGAAGAGGAGTAAAAATCGGAAGAGAGACGTCATGTACCGCACGATTGCTTTGTCCGGTTCTGATCTCGAGGCAGATGGCTTTATAGTTAATTTCGAGTTTTGACCGCGTGCTCCTGCTTAGCAAAGTCCTAGGTTTGTGTGCGGTGTCATCTTTATTTGATGTTTTGAAATTTGAATTATTTTGTTTTATTGAAGAATAATCCCAACTAATTGGCTTTCCTTTTGGGTAAATCCTAAATAAAATTATTTATAGCCGGAGGGTTGATAGCCCAATGGCTAATAACAATAGTTCCATTATCAAACATTATGCTTTATGCTTTATGGGTGTGTTTCAATTCAAGGGGAAATATGTATGATGAAGTGGAGAAGTGTAAGAAATGACGGATGTGAAGTGGAGAAGGGTAAGAAATGCCAGAGAATTCCGATGTTAGTTGAAATCCTATAAATTAAAAAAATACTTTGAAAATAAAAAAATACTAAAATAAATTTTGAGCAATCTACTTCAGACAAAAATAAAAAAAAGTGCCACTTCTCTAACTTCAAAACAAATAAATAAAAATAAATTAGACCACTTTCTCAATTTCTCTTCAATTCAAATGAAGAGAAGGAATTCAAAAACCTCAAATTCAAACCCCAGATTTTGAGGATGTAGAAACTGACCAATAAATTTCCTACCCATATACACACTCTAATTATACTGTATTTATTGCATTTGTCAATATATATATATATATATATAATCCATACAAAAATGATCTACTGAAAATCATAAAAAATTTGGAAGCCATATAAAATACACATGAACAAAGTAATGATTAACTGTAACAATAAATGGCATAAAGGCCTGTTCATTCAAGCTAAAAGTTTCACCATTTCAAGCACAACAATTACAAGGAGCAACAACATCAACATAAACAACAACGACACTACATAACTCAGAAGGACATGCAGAAGAACAACAACTATCTAAGCAATGAGAAATGGAAGCACGGTTAGCATGAAGGACTCATAAGAGAAAGTCGCCGAGCCACTGTACGATGTATCCTTCTCCTTGAACTTCTCCGTCAAACCCTGCAATTCAAATGTATAAAGAAATTCAAGGATTGGAAGTTTGAAGAACCCCCAACAAACACATTGGCAATGAGGAAATAGTTTGATTACCTTCACAGTAAGGCAGCACCTGCATTTTGAAAAGAGAAGGATAAAGATCATTAGTTCAAAAAGAAGATAATCATATTGAATCATTGAACTATTGCAATTCACTAATTCCTTCATCTTGTTATGAACCTAGTGAACATTTTTGCAGAGGCCTTGTGTGCTAATAAAAGATAATCCTATGCACTAACTGTAAACATGAACTTGAAAGGAAGAGAGCAGGATGTCATACTCAATGAAGTTATCATATTCAATGGCCCTGTTCTTGCCGCCGGTCTTATCAAACTTGGAGACAAGCAAGTCCAGTACAACTGGGGAAACAGCATATCCCATGCTAAGCAGCGCTTCCCGAAGCTCTGAGGAATCAATCTTACCACTTCGATCACGATCAAATCTCTCAAATATGTTCTGCAAATTCACATTTTTAACAACACATACATACATACATACATACATACAATAAACATAACTAAAGATGCAAAAAGTGCATGAAGGTTTAATTACCCGCCAGTTCTGAAGGCTGTAGAACAAGGAGGTGAATTCCTTCGGCCCTGTAAAGCAAGAAGCAAAACTGCCAGTAAATTCCTCTTGGTAATAATAAAGTGACAAATTACCAAACTAAAAGTGCTTTGGCAGTAAAATTCAAACAGTTAAAAAATAGGGACCCTACTTACTCCATTACTCCCTACATCAACTACCCCCAATGACTGTTCCTAAATTAGCATTTTTTTTTCAATTAAAAATCACATTTTTGAACGTATGGAGATAATCAAAATAAGCTATTCCTAACTATTCCAAATTTGAAAAACATGAACAGAACTTCTTATTTCGTATCAGATGCCTTTCTTAATTAGGTTATGTGACACATAAATCAAATTTCATCCAACAGTTACAAGGGGGGAAATTGGAGTAACTTTGAGATAAATTTGATAAAAGAAACGCTCAATCAAATCCACTGAAATCAGATTTTGAAAATGGAATGAGAAACACAAGAGCATTCCATGTGAATTGAAGTACAACTCCACGGAATACTCCCCGTTATCCAAGAGAAGGGAACATTTTAGAGAATCAATTGGCCAAAAAAGTTCTCAATTCTACACTACTGCTATTAGAATGGGAAATAACTGTAAACCTCCACCAAAATCCCAATCCGTGGTCAGAGATCATAGGAGAAGAGAAGAAGCTAGAGGGCTCACCGATCTTGCGAGTGTTCGAGGAGGTGAATAGGTACATCAGAAGATGAACAGTCCTCATGCTGAAGCTCTGGTTATACGACGAGAGCGCCCTCTGGAGCTCATAATCATCGATGAATCCACTCCCATCTTGATCCGAAGCCTGGAAACACGCCACCACGTTGGGGTCCGTTCCCGGAGGGAACGTCGACGGCACCAAGGATGCAAAGGGGCTCCCGTACTGCGAAGGGCCACCGTATGCCGAAGGAGGGCCATAGTAGGGCTGCCCCGCCGGCGGCCGGCCGTAAGGATTGCCGGCGCCGGAGGAGCCATGGGGAAAGCCGGACATTGGCGATGATGGTGGTGGACGGTGAAAGTGGAGGAGGTGAATAGAAGCTTGTGTATATAATATATAAAGTAAGAAGAGAAGATTTATTACGAGAATGCCACTGAAATGAGGACCGTTGATTTTACCTAGAGATTATCGGATATTCGCCACGTGGCACTATGTGTCGTGGTTTTCATGGGGTACCTGAACAAATGCACGTTAAGTTGAGGAGAATTACGAGTTGAGCCATTTGCTCTAGACTAAGAAGGTTTTATTACTAGAATGCCACTGACAAATTAGGACCGTTGATTTTACTTCGTGATGAGATCGCAATGGCCACGTGGTTCATGCTTGCAAATGCAAGCGAAGTTTGATATTTTTACGTTTTTAGCCTTTGGCTTAATAGCGAAGGAACAGAAGAGAGGTATTTACTTTAATACCATTGAGAGATGAGAACCGTCGATGTTTCTTCCCGATGGTCTAATGAATTGACACGTGGTGGATGTTAAGAAAATGCACATGAAGTTGAAGAGAATTACAAGAATACCACCGCGATTAAATGCCACGTGGGGATGGATGTTACGGATTTTCACTGGTTAGTGAATGCACGAAAAGTTGAATGGAATTACGAGTTCAGCCATTAGCTCAACAAGGTGAAATGGTTATAGCCGTTAATTTGCTTAGAGATCTGTTTGAGATCAGATCTCGAGATGGGAAAGAGTGGGTTTTGGCTCCACGCGTTTCTCTTGATTATGGACGCGTTTTAGGTTGAGTCGCCAACGTGTGTACTCAGTACTCACTGACACGATGATAAGGATGCTGATGTGGCTTGACATTAGAGTCAATGTATCCGTGACCTATAACTATAAGCAATTGAAATTTTCATGGGATATTTTAAAAATAATAATAATAATAATAAGCATTGACACGTTAAAGGCAAACTTGATAATTAACATTAAGTAACATGGTTAAGTTGCCGCCCACTGATAATAGTTCTTATTAATTTATTTTTCTCCTTGTTAATAAGATTTATTTTATTTTATTTTATTTTAATAAGCCACAAACACCGTGTAATCATAGAAGAAATACAATAGTTTAAAAACTCTTTAAGAATAAATTTGTTTTGACATACAACTTTAAACGGAAAAAACACTTTTGTTCTAAAAAAACACATTATATATTTAATGAATTGAAGGACTCAAATATATATCTCCTCTTAATACACATGCGCATAAAAAATAAAAATAAATAAATAATACTTTTTTTTCCGTAAACTATCTCGTTTTAATTGGAAATAATATTTGTGATTTTGAGTAATGAAAAAGTAAGATAAAGTGGAATAGATGAAATAAACGAAAAGCTTGTAATATAGTTTGTTCCAAAGTAATCCTAATGTGGTATATTTCCATAATTAAACTTTCATAAAATTTTCTTTTAAAATACAGAATTAGAAGTAAATAAAAGTAAAAGTAAATAAATGGGTAAGAATTTTAAAAATCCAAAGGGGTCAATAGTAAAAATACCCTCTTAAAGAGATAACGAAAGAAACAAAGCCATGGATGAGACGAGAGACTGAGAGAGTGAAGAGCTATAGCATGGCGCGAGCTCTCCTCCGTTGCTTTCATCCCTCCTCCTTCCTCGCCGGAAGCAGCGGCAACGCCGCCGAAAAGTCCGGAGAAATCACGGGTCCTCATCCTCGGTGGCACGGGGCGTGTCGGGGGCTCCACGGCCACCGCCCTCTCCAAGCTCTGCCCTTCTCTCCAAGTCCTCATCGCTGGGAGGAACAGGTCCTCTCTTTCACCTTCTTCCAATCTTAAAAATAGTTTATTGAAGTTGTATTCTCATTATATGAGTGAATTAGCAATTGTTTTCAGTATGGTTATTTTTTTAATCCCAGTTGGTTGAAGTTTATCTGCAACATAAAAATCCCAATTTTGAAGTTTGGTTCACAATGTATTGTTATTGTCTGCATGTTTTCGGTTTTTGCAGGGAGAGAGGTGATGCTTTGGCATCAAAACTTGGTGATAATTTCCAATTTGTTGGGGTTGACATTGATAATGTCAAAGCGTTAGAAGCAGCAATGGAAGGTGAGAAAATTTTTACAAGAAAACCTTGATTTATTGAAATAATCAGTGTTTATGTCTAGTGTACATATGTGCGTATGCCCTGTGAATTCAGACATCACAGTGTCTTTGCATTCCCTCTTGTATCACTTGTATCTTTATCATCCATTTGTCTGTTCTTTGTGTTTGTTGTGATTCTATCTCTGTTGAGAAAGTGTAAACAAAATATTTTAAATAAAGTGCACATCAAACAGATGACATACCCATGGAACCTGATAGTAATCAACTTCTGATGCAAAGAAACTAGCCTGCTCTTTTCTGTGGCATATGGAAATTGCTTAGTCTTTTACAGATGATAACTGGCATCCAGTTATAACATTGTCGGTTTACTTGTTTAGAATGTTTGATCAGAAAATAAGGTTGTCTGTTTTATTATTTTGGGATGAAACTTCCTATTTGGGCAGTGTTCCATCACCCGAAGGCTGAGAAAACTAATTTGGGTTATTTTATTTTTTTACTGTTCATATTTGAATTTTTTTTTTTTTCTTTTGGCTCTGCTCATTGTTACTCCAATCCTGGTCTACAAGTAGGGCTTCGTCTTTCTGCACTTGAAATGAATTGGAAATTAACAAACAAAATCAGCTTGTTGTATCCTAGATGGTTCTCATTGTGTTTAGCGTTGAAATCTCACTCCATAAAGGTTGATGATAGTTTAATCTGTATTTCAAATCTCAGGGGTGGATCTAGTAGTTCATACTGCAGGGCCTTTTCAACAGGCAGAGAAGTGCAATGTGTTAGAAGCTGCAATCTCTACCAAGGCAAGGATTTTCTTAGCCATCTTTTTTTCTTTATTTTGATTTTCACTATTATCAGCATCCTGATTCACTCACTTACCTTGTCAAGTAGACAGCATATTTGGATGTCTGTGATGATACAAAGTATGCTTGGCGAGCAAAATCTTTTCACAAGGAGGCAGTTTCTGCTGGTATTCCAGCAATAACATCTGGTGGCATTTATCCTGGAGTGAGCAATGGTACAAACTTAAAAACTCAAATCATCCCTGCATTTATGCATTGGATATTGTTAATAATTGAGTTGTGCTGAATTTTTATTCTTTCTAACAGTTATGGCAGCTGAGCTAGTGCGTGCAGCCAGAAGTGAAGAAGCCGGAGAACCAGAAAGGCTAAGGTTAGTTTTCCATTGTTCTTATTTATGCATCCGCACCCAAATGACTGAATGACTACGGAAAATTCATAAAAAAAATAAACTAAAATAAAACGCATTACTTTGCAAACCAAGAAAAAACTTGCGGAGTACATCTTCAGGACACTAAATTTCTATAGGTTGAAATAGGGTATGACTTAGAGTTACCAACTTCTACAGGGTAAATATGATTCAGTTACCAGCCTAGCTGATATTGCTTCTTCAGATTCTCCTATTACACTGCAGGTTCTGGCGGAGTTGGCCCTACCATATTAGCTACAAGTTTTTTACTGCTTGGCGAAGATGTTGTTGCCTATAATAAAGGTCCTTTCCTGAAAACTTCTGACCATCTGCCCTTCTCAAGCAGAGTTTGACTTTCATAACAAACTCTTTGATCAGGAGAAAAAATCAAATTAAAGCCATATAGTGGCATGCTCAACATCGACTTTGGTAAAGGGATTCGGAAAAGAGATGTTTACTTGTTGTAAGTTAATGATAAAAATAACTCTGAATGGTTTTTCCAAGTACTGAGTGCATGCAGTCTTTATGGCATGTGCTTGTGTTTTTGTTAATCATCCACACTAGTTATTTAGTAATTTTCATCATAAATCAATATAACTACAAAATGTAAAAGTTCTTTTATTAGGCAAGGCATCCTGGTCTCATGATCTTCTTGGCACATTCTTTTCAGATCAAAGACCAAATGGCTGGTGCATGAGCAACTCATTTTTTTTATGACATCTGCTTATGTACATGTCATGTGGTCTTCATTAATTCTGCCTGTTATTTGGATAATCAGACGTGATTTCTGTCTTAAATCTGATGGATTCAAGTTGTTTCCTTGTCCCCAAAATTATTATTGGCAGAAACACTAGGTATGTGTGGATGTGCATCTACCCTTTAGACTTTATGTCTATCTTTTATTATCCATCTATTCCTTTTGCATTCCTTGTAACACAAGCATGTTGAAACAACCATGCGTATTTAGTTACATAACTTCATGTCATTTTCCTCCAAGATAGCAGAACTGTTAAAAACACAAACTTCTAATTATTTTGTATATCATATTGTTTTCCGATTTTCATAAACACTTTTCTTATAAGTTATAATGAGCAGAAACCATGTGTAGTGTATGTAAGATATATATACTTGAAATAAGTGAAACTGTTCTAAACATCCCTCTGTTTTGAAGACATTCAGTTTTCCCTTTTGCTGCTACTGCAAAGCAAGATGGACCTTAAGGTATATATATATATATATATATATTTCTAATCCATCACAACTGTCGAAAATATGCAGGAACTTGCCTGAAGTTACCACTGCACACAAAATCTTAGGTGTGCCGACTGTCAGTGCTCGATTCGGTACGTCTCCTTTCTTCTGGAATTGGGGAATGGAGGCTATAGTAAAATTTGTCCCTGTGGTAAGGACTTCAACTTTTTTTGATTTTATACACTTTTCTGTTGACATGGTGTTTTAATTTGTAAAATCTGGTGGCCATCAATTTTTTTACTTTTGCCCAGTTTCCTGCCCACTGCATGTTATCTAGCTGAATTCTGTATTAATATCAAATGGAATACAATGCGAAAGCTGTTATTGAGTTATGATTTCCTGATCAAAATAATGATCCGGTTTTATTTTGCAGGACATCCTGAGGGATAGGAGTAAAGTTCAAAAACTAGTTCAACTCTTTGACCCTCTGGTGAGGGCCGTAGATGGCATTGCAGGAGAGCGTGTATCATTGAGGGTGAGGATACAGTTTCTAATAGAACAGTTTTAGAAAAAAATTTTTGACCTAATTGACATTTCTAGTTGCAAATATATTTGAGATGATGTAATACAAAAAAACTCATGGTATCAAAACTTTTATTATCATAGGTGGACTTGGAGTGCTCAAATAGACGAAATACAGTTGCTTTGTTCAGTCATAGAAAACTCTCGATGTAAGCTTTAGTCATGAAACACTCGATCAATATATCACAAACCTAAAAGTTTTCTAGACACATTAACACTGCTGATGTGTATTTTTAATGTTGTAAACAGATCGGTGGGATACTGTACTGCTGCTTTTGCACTTGCCATTCTTGAAGGGAGTACTCAACCGGGTGTTTGGTTCCCGGAGGAGGTATTTATTCCACTCGTTATCAAAGATTCACAAACACAATGAAAGATTCTCAGAGTTTTCTACAACATAACTTTTGCAGCCAGAGGGAATTGCTGTTGAGCAAAGAAACTTGCTTCTCAATCGTGCATCCGAGGGAACGATAAATTTCATACTGAACAAGTAATGTCTCCTATTTAACTTCTGATATCCGGCACTATGGACACATTTTTTTTTTTTCTAATTGCTTTCGCCTTTCTGTGTTTAGGCCTCCATGGATGGTGGAAACTGATCCAAAGGAGGTTGGCTTAGGGATATACATTTGATGTTGGTTACATAATATCTGGCTGATAAATACCCCCTCAGTTTTGCAGAAGAAATCAATGTCATTCTTTCTACCTGTTCAAGTTTGGAGTAACAGTGCAGTTTGTAACTTTTTTGTGTTCTCTAAAATATTTGTACTGGATTGGTCCAACTGTTAAAACTGTCAATGTACAGAAATTGTAATTCAACAAGTTGGCACAAAATTTCATTGAATAAATGGCATGTATTACATACTGAACATCATACTAAAATCTCAAACACGACTTAATTTAACAGCAGCTCTTACTCATTATGGGTTCTTTTCCTCAAGCAATATATATTTCCCTGATCATAGATGCGCAATCACGGTTTGCCGAGAAGTGAGGGTCTGTAAAAGGCATGGCTGTGTGCCATCTCTATACGTTCACGAGGATCGTTCATTGTTTCATCTCGCAATGCTTGAAGAATGGCCCCTGTTGCGAGCTCCCTGAACCAAATGGACTAAATCAGCAATCACAAAATAAGCAACAAGTGAACAACATTCTAAATCTTCATCTGGATGAAATGTGCTCTAAAATATAATTACAATATCAACAAAAACACATTTTAAAAAAAATTAATCTCTTTATTACTTGAACAATAAGAAGTTGGAAATCGAACCTCTTAATCAATATCTTGTATAATGTCTTCAGAATAGGGCAGAGCTCAACTGGAGCTACAGGCTTATTTTCATCAGGATGCAATATACTTAAGCTGGACTGACTAAGAAGCTCATAAAATGCACCAACTGCAGAGACACCCTGCGGTGAGAAAATCGACAGTAAGCAAAGTATAGTAGTGAATCTCACTTTTTCTTCATAAATATCTGAAAGATTCTAGTAGCCAAACTAAAATTGATAAATCATTCATGCAAATACAATCATGAACACAGAATTTCAGTTCTCAAGCACAGTGGCAAGAGAAGATCAAGCAACTGACCTGAATCATTCCTTTGCCTTTGATGCTGTCACCCATGTCAGGGCTCAACTCCCCCTTGGCAAGCATCTGGCCATACCATGCATTACGACCTTTCAATAAGGTCACATAAGTGTCAGCTAGCAATGGACCGGCCAGTTTTTCAGGCTCTTCTGTCAGTAGGTGAGTGATGAATATCATTTCAGATGTGCAGTGAGCAAAGTATACCGATTTGCTTGTTGCACTCTCATTGGTCAGAGCTGCTACCATTCCTGAATAATACATGTTTCCCGGAACAAAAAAAAGGGTTAGTTTGGTGAGAATTTTCAATTTATTGTCCCTATGCCACAATTCTGAATACAAATGATAAGAAAACTATAACTAATTAGTTAAATTCCTTCATACACTGTAAAAATGGATATGGAATATAATGATTGGACAGAGAAGCATCAGTGATAAAAGAAAGGCTCATATCAGAGCAACTCAACTGCAGAGTGAACATCACAAGGATCATTACATGGAAAAATGGCAATCATAGTCTCCAACCAAATGAATAGTAGGCCAGCCTATTGTTAAGATGAGAGAACACTCAACAGTTAAGAGTGATTGAATTTCATCTAATAAACAACTCCACTATCAAGCTGGACCTATTTAGCAATTCCAAATGTTGTCAAGCTTGCTAACATGAATTTGATTTTGTACCAAAGCAGTCCATGTCAAGCACTTCATTAACAGGCAATTAAAAAATGTCAAAAATAGGTGCAGTGCGCATATAAAAGGTGCAGTTTCTGTAAAAATGTCATGCATGTATGGAACAGTCATAATTTAAAGATCTAGCAGAATGTTCAACTTCAGAGTGAACGTCATAAGGATCATTACATGGATTGATGGAAAAATGGCAATCATAGTCTCCAACCAAATGAATAATAGGCCAACCTATTGTTGGATGAGAGAATGCTCAAGCAGCTCAACAGTTAAGAGTGATCGAATTTCATCTAATAAACAACTCCACTACCAAGCTGGACCTATTTGCAATTCCAAATGTTGTCAAGCTTGCTAACATGAGTTTAATTTTGTACCGAAATAGTCCATGTCAGGCACTTCATCAATAAGCAATTAAAAGAGTGTCAAAAATAATAAATTAAAATATACTACCATCCCTATCCAAGTGCAGTATGCATATACAAAGGTGCAATTTCTGAAAAAATTTCATGCATCTATGGAACAGTTATAGTTTAAAGATCCAGCAGAATGTGAAAAGCATAAGTATCATAATATGAATATAACAACTATACTACATAATTTTATGTAATGACCACTGTTGAGCATAATCTGCAAAATGTGACAAGAACAAAAAATAAAGAGTTCTTTTCATAACAATAAGAAGCACTAGTGTAACAAAGACAGCATTAATAATTAACCCATATTCAAACATTTTCAGAAGAAGAAGAATTTTACCAGCACCGATAGCATAAACATTCTTCAAGCCACCCATAACTTCATGTGTGACAAGATCACTGTTGTCCCATACAATAAAATGTGGCTGCCTCAAAAATTTAGCAAGAGGCTTCCTCCACTTATCAGCTCCACAAATTCGAGCATTAGCATATTCCTTGTTATAAATCTCTGAAGCAATGTTTGGACCACCAAGATAAAGAATGTTCTCCATAGGCACTCCAGCTGCAATACATTTTATTCATGCTCTGATCAAGCAATGTACACATTGAAAGCAGAAATCTAGATAATCCATACATTAATATAGCATGGATCAGCAGTGTCTTCAACAACAAAATATGCACGCTATACATTTAAGCAATATTAATAATATGGAACATAAGTCACCAGACATTAAGTATTGCCTCAATATATGATACAATCTCTCTTAATAAGCTTATAATTTTTTTACCTGACCATGTTAAAAAGAGTGCCTTAAGATTCAAACAAGGACTAGCAACGCATCCATTAGAATGTCAAACATTTCTATGCTATTAAATAGTTGAGGTTAATCAGATAAAGGGAAAAAGAATCTCACTTGCATGGTTGATCATCTGTGTCGGAGTGATTATCCGGGGTTCAGGATCCAAAGCCGCTTCAATACCTTTTGCCAGTGAGATAATGATAGGATAAGTAATCCTTTCCTTCCAATACCTACTGATCTCCTCGAACACCTCTCTAGTCTCAGTAGAAGGCAAACCATTCACTACAATGTCAGCATCCCACACAGCCTCCTGCAGGTTGGTCACCACCTTCATCGGGCAAAGTGGTGTATCAATCATGTTCAAGCAAAAGCCATCCTTCAAGATCTCATCTGCATACAATGTGCGATCTCCAAGCCGAGCCTCAACATATTTCAAGTATGCACATCGCCGTATCAACCTCCTCAACACATCCTCCCTTGAGTTAATGACCTCAAAAAGATGCTCAGCAGTGGACTTATCCACAGACCTTCCCGGCCTCCGCCATATCCTAACCTGCACCTTTTCACGCAGATGCCCATAAGCATCCTGCAACAATGCTGCAAAGACACTGCCCCAAGCGCCTGCGCCGACACCAACTATCTTTAGAAGATCACCATCTGATTTTCCAAGGAGACGGCGGAGCTCATCAAGCTTCTCTTCGGCACCATTGGAGCCATGAAGGGAGCCATTTGAAAGAGGAGCACTATGGGATCCATCTACATTGCCAACCATCTTCTCCCAATCTAAAACCAACAAAGATTCAACCTTGGCCCTCCCTCTATGTATATCTATCTATATATCTTTGAATTTAACGCGGAAAACCTCTCTAGAAAGCAAATCTCTCCACGACTCCAGTGAAAAAAAATCAATTTTCTTTCTTATTCAACACACAAAACCTCTACAAATCCTAACAAAATTCGAACTTTGAGATCAGAATCAACTCAAACTCCCATATATATACCTAAAAATCATAATTTTCTACATTAAAAAAAAAAAGAAACACATACACAGAGTTCTTCCTCAAAACATCAAAATAATCCCTCCAAGAAAACATCAAAAAAATGGAAATTACTTCACGATTCTCAATGAACATCAAATCAAACCTATATATCAATGAAATCAATGGAATTCACACCAAAACAAATGCCAAAAAAGGGATTCAAAGCCGTACCTTTGGGATTGCCGTTGAGTTAGGTGGTCTACCGCAACGAGATTTCATTAAAAACGATGCCCAAGTTCCGTGTCGGAAATTCCAAAGTTCTCTCTTTTTTTTCTCTCTTTTGTTTAAAAAAAAAAATTTAATTTTTCGGTGTGCTTTGAATGCACCGAAAACTAGAAGTTTAAAAAGGGCTTTTACTGATTACCCCCACAAAACTTGTAAAATTAAAAAGTTAAAAGTTGGAATGCAAATGAAATTTGTGCCAATTTTAATAAAAATTTAAATATTTTTAAATAAAACTCAAAACTTACACCGTCTAAAATTCAATATTTTAATATTTGTGAAATATCAATTTGGAAGTATATAAAAAAGTTAAATTAAACTAATATTTTAAAAGGTGGCTTGGGATTAGACTCATGTTGAGGTGGCCAATGCCGACATCTTAAATGAAACCATCAACTGAAATTATTTCTCATACGTTTTATATTAAATAAATTTTAAAATGATTTCTTGCAAAGCAGGAATTTTGAATATTTTGAAGGGGGAAATAAGAATAAAAAAGTACATTCCAGAAGCTGAAAGGTGCACAAGAAATGGGTATGAGATGGTGATCTTTAACGTTTATTATGGTTGGGTGGCAAACATTAAAACTTTGTGAAGGTGGCCGACCATTAATGTTGAGCTTCTAATTTGTTTATAATCCAAGTGTTAATCTTCTCAAATTATTGTTAATTAATTAAAACATTGTTAGTTCAAAGATTAGTTTAAAATGTGAGTCAATTTTGATCATCGTATTCATTGCAAGAGATAAGGGTTGGTGTGCCTGCTCTTATAGATCACAATAAATGATATTCATAGACAGACACCACCCCAAATCTTGTTGAGCTAATAAGACAAAAATATATATATATATGTATAAATATAATAAATATTAAATTTTTTTTTAAAAAAATATAAAAAAGAAAATTTTAAAAAAATAGTAGGCAAAAATAACAACATAAAGAGTACCTGAATAATTGACTTGAGCAAATAACTTAGCATGCAAAAATAATTTATTACTTGATCCGAAACATGTATCTGTCAATCCAATTTCTGGAGACGGTTTATTTCGCAATTTAAATACGACAAAGCTACGGTTTGAACCACATATGCTCAACAGATGATCAAAGTATCAAACTCCTCGATGCAGAGTTGGGAGGAAGAGATGTTTGCAGTTTCGAGTTGCTAGAATAACTTGCAGTTAAATACAAGTTGCAGAAAACTAAGGCTAAGTGGTGAATGATATGAGATGCAGCAAACTATACAATTCTATGATTCAAATAGCCAGATGAAGTTGTATCTAAAAATTAGTAATAGGGAAGAGGTTGTGCAATGACTTATTTCTACACCATTTCTGGGCCTTCGGGGAGTGGTTCATAGCCGTTGGCATCATGAGCTGAAAACTTGGGCTTCTCAGCAGGAATGCACTTCAAAATAACTGCTATAATCATGCTGATTGCGCCGATGAGGATGGTTAGTAACCACAAATGCCAGTTCAATGGGACTGTGCTTGCAAAAGCGCCGAGGAATTCCACTATTACTACTTGGAACGCAGCAGTGGCAACTAAGACGACAGCGAAGATCCAGCTGCTAAATATTCCACGGAAGACATTGATCTTCTCCATATCCCGGCTATTAATTTCGTTGAATACCTGATGCAATGCAAGACACACACAAAATAAATACATAAATAAGTTTAAATATTGATTACTATTATGGGGAAAAAAAATTGTATCTTATGAGTTCTATGTGAGATACTAATAGTTGTAATCTTAGATCAGACAATATTTCAGTCTGTTGATAAAGAAACAAATGGTCAAATTAGAATACTCTTGGTGAAGCAAAACACAGAGTACTCATGTTTTTCTAATATTCCAGAAATAAACTGAAACACATCCATTATGGTTATGGTTACCTGACAAAACACGAAAGTATTGAATATGAATGTATTGAGAACAGCATCTGCATCCGGACCGGTAAGCTTCAGAAGCTGCTTCCCATCAAACAAGAGAACTCCAAGCACAGCCAGCTGATATATACTTTGGCCCATGATATTCTTCCACATAGTCCTTGTGATAAAATGTTGACCCTTGCTAATGGGGGGTCTCTTCATCATTTCATCATTTGGAGGCTCGGTCGCTAATGCCAAAGCACCAAGGGTATCCATAATCATGTTAACCCAAAGTAACTGAACAGCAGTAAGAGGAGCACTCCCTAAAAGTAAGTGTAGTGAAATAACATTAGCAGAGGAGCTAATTTCTACAGAAAAAATTCTAAAAGATAACATAGAAAACAGTTCAAATGATAGATTTGGCATACCAGTGATACATGCTGACACAAAATTGACCATCAAGGCAACAACATTAACAGTAAGCTGAAATTGCACAAACTTCTGAATGTTAATGTAAACTGCACGGCCCCATTTGGCTACATTAATAATTGTAGAGAAGTTGTCATCCATGACAATGACATCAGCATTCTCCTTCGCAACCTATAAGGACATAGAACTTTGAGGCAAAAAAGAAGGAAAAACAAGTAATGGGAAGTATAATGACCATACTTTAACTTCAATAATGCTAAAAAAACAGTTCAGGGACCATAATTTTGCTGGTTAGCCAACAAAGAGTATCTAAGAGATGATTTTGACAGGCACAGGTAAAACTTACCTCTTTGCCATGAATGTACTGATGGTTGTGAATTAAGTTAGTAACAAGGGAAAAGTTACCTCTGTGCCAGCAATGCCCATTGCTAGACCAATATCTGCTTCATGCAGTGCAGGAGCATCATTAGTTCCATCACCGGTAACTGCAACCACTTCATCCAGCGTCTTCCTCAAGTTTGTCACTAATGTGTGCTTATCCAAGGGTAAGGATCGAGCCAGTACCTGCAGATGAACATAATAACATTCAGCAATCTATTAGTAACTTGAGATAGTGATAAGTTTAGCGTAATAGGAATTAGATTATGACAAAGGAACCTGAAGCTTTGGTATTAAAGTCTTCATCTCTTCAGGACTCTTGCTTCTAAACTCTGAACCTTCCATAGCTAACCCATCATCAGTAAATATGCCACACTCTTTAGCTATGGCTTTAGCAGTATTGATATTGTCTCCAGTCACCATTCGTACAGTAATACCCGCAGCAATACATGTTTGCACTGCCTCCTTGACTCCAGGGCGAACTGGATCTTTGATACCAATGACAGCTATTAGTGTATAACCATCAATAGGGGATGCCATCTGCATTGTAAGAGCCATCCATATCCTTAAAGGCTAGGCAAAGTGTTCTTAGAGCTTCACAGGCAAAATTATTAATAACATTCATGATATCCTTTGTCTTTTCTTCTGACAATGGAACAGTATTTCCATCGCTATCAATCATCTTGTCACACATCTGCAAGATGATTTCAGATGCACCCTTACAGAAAGCGCGAACACCCCCACCACATACTGATACCAACACAGACATCTTCTTCTTAACTGAATTGAAAGGTTCAACCTTTAGTTTTCTGCAATCATGATGTTGCCGTTGGGCGTCAACACCTTCCAAGTGCAGTCCAAATTCCAAAACAGCTGTTTCAGTAGGTGACCCCAATATCGTGTTTTTACCATCTTTTCCCCTTACAACCTCAGAGCCAGTATTCTGAAAGATGCACTGAAGAAGAATGCTTAAAACCTTCTCGGACACTAAAGACTTGAGTTCATCAGCAGTCCCATCACCCTTGCATGATTTAGATACGTCACATATCCAATACTTATCAACTACCATGTGGTTAGTTGTCAAAGTTCCAGTTTTATCACTGCAAATGCAACTTGCTGACCCCATTGTCTCACATGCTGACAAGTGCCTAACAAGTGCCTTATCATCCATAAGCTTTTTCATTGCAAAGGCCAAACTCAAAGTCACAGCCAGAGGCAGCCCTTCAGGAACTGCAACAACAATTATAGTCACGGCAATGGCAAAATAATTCAGTATTGTCAGGGCATCATCTGGATGCCATGTCAGCAGCCCAACACTTACAGCCTTATCAATCAAGAATCTAACCAAAAGGACTAGAAATGTTAATGTTGCAAATGCCAAACCAATCTTTCCAATAATAGTTGCTACACCATTTAGTTTAACCTGCAAAGGTGTTTCATCCTCTCCCCCCTGGCTCAAAGTCTCCATTAATCGCCCCCATTCTGTCCTCATGCCCACAGAGATCACCAACATTTTAGCGGAACCATCCTGCACTTTGGTCCCAGCCAAAAGAAAGGGCTTCTCTTCAGAAATATAAACAGGCTCACTTTCACCAGACAAGCTTGATTCATCAATCAAGAAAGAATAACCAGATATAAAAAGACCATCTGCTGGAACTTGATCTCCTATCGACAGATGAACAACATCACCAACTACCAAATCATAGATGGAGACCTTCTGTCTACAGCCATCTCTGGTCACCTGAATAAATATCTTTTTCTTTTCTGCATCTAAAGCCTTAAATTGTAGTGACTGTTTATAGTCACTTACAGCAGTTACACCGACAACTAATAAAATACTCAGTATGATGCCGAGTCCATCATACATACCCTTTGGCCATCCTTCAGTGGAAAGTCCCACCACTACAGAAATTGCAGCACAAACCATAAGAATGATCAAAGTCAGGTCTTGTAACGCATCCCAGACAAACATCCAAAAACTTCTGGAGGGCTTCTCAATGTACCGGTTGACACCAAAAATATTCTGTCTTATAGATAAATCACTGGAATTTACCCCATCATCAACTGAAACAGAAACTTTCCTTGAAATACCTTCAACACCTCCATGAAATTTCAAGCTCTTGATATCATGGCCACTAACTATTGATGCCAATTCATCGGCACCAATGTCAAATCCAGCATCTTTTGCCTCTTTTGGAAGCTTGTAATCCTTCTTAGCTACAGCTGCATTAGGGAAGCACCAATCTTAATATAAAGAACACACTCAAAAGAGAATATGAAAACACTCAATGAGAATTAATAATAGAGGTTATACCCTCAATGAAGGTAAGGGCAGCCTTTTGAACATATAGAGCCACTCTAATTTTCTCCTGAAGGACAAAACCAACAAAAACCATAAAGAAATGTGCAACTTACATGAACAACAAAGAAGAAATTAAAAACATTTAATTGCCAATAAGACCAATAAAAGGTCCTTCTATGCAGAAAAATACAGATAAATACATATCTACAATTTCTCACCATTTACAATATCAACAAAAGGGCATGTTCAGAACTACCCAAAATAGTAAGCTAGAAGAAAATATGATAAGTATCTCAATCAGTCTGCAACTATGGTTTCATTTGCCACCTTAGAGTTGGCATTCCTATTTGAACATGGTTATAATGGGAGAGTCCAGATTCGAAAAACATAAAAGCCCGACTTCCTCGAAATTTACCATAGGAAACTGGCATTAGATCAACATCCACCGACGCGCATATATCAAGTTTATATTTTAATTTCTAGAAAGCCGAAGAAAAAGTGATAGCAAATAATAATAATAATAATAATAATAATAATAATAATTAATAAATAAATAAAAACAAAATCTTATTTTTGTTTCCATGTACTACACTAGAAAAGTTATTATCTTGGCCACCATGTTGACAAAAGAGACAAGAGGACAGATTATAAAGGTGTAATTTTTCCATATCATACAACAATCTTCTACAGTTCTTATAAAGTCTAACAGATCCACAAGGAATCAACATTAACCACAACACAATGGTTCAAATTTATTATCACACTAAAATCAACATTGAAGAGCAATCCTTCTACCAAATCTAGTATAATTTAAACAAGCAAAAGTTATGCATACAATGGATGGTAACTCAAACTATTACTCAATCATTATAATTAAAAAATGAAAAGAAAAAGACAAGTCAACAAGTCAATTATCCATATTAAAAAGCAGAAAACTTTACAAGAAGTTTCATGGAAGCTGCAAACTTGACGGATTCCACATGCCAACAACTTTCAAGGTCAACTAAATTACAAAGAAGTCTCCCGAACCATTAAGTCATTAAATAACCAGATCTTTAAGTCAAAAACCAAACAAAAACTTTAAAAAATCAATCCTTTTCCCCATTTGGAAAGTTAAATTGCAGTTCCAATTCATCAACAATAAAAAAATTTAAAAAAAGAAGAAGAACAAGAAGAAGAAGAAGAAGAAGAATAGAAGAAAATGTAACAAAGCACCTGGATCTTGCGCTTCTTGGCCTCAACCTCAGAGCGCTTGTCAAGGTCGGGAACATGCCGGAAACGTCGTCGCCGGTTCTTGACGATCTGGCCAACGGCGGAGCGCCACCTTCGTTGCGCCTCTACCGATGGATTCTTCGGCGGCAATTCGAAGTGTTCCCTCAAATAACTCTCCATCGAAACCCTAGACAGACTTCAAAGTGCAAAATCTCTAGTTCATAAAGGGTTCCCACAATTTGCCCTTTTTAGTATAAATAATAAATAATAAAAAAATATATAAATATATAAATAAATATTTATATACTTTTTAATACATAACGGTCATGGTGGGAACCGTTGTTTCGGCGGGAGTGGATGCGGTATGACCGGCACTAACAACCCTTGGGTTTGTATATATAGTGAGAAACACAAGGGGTCTTTTGCAAAAGTGTTCACATTTATTTACATTTCTTTTTATTTGCTTTTTAGACCCTCAATTGTTGCGAAATTATGTGTAATGTTATATGCGAGAGACCGGAAGAACTTTACCGCTTTTCAAACCCTCAATTGTCGAGGAATTGTGTGTAATCTTCTTGTTTCTGCTCTTGTGGATTTATTCTATTCTAGTGAATTTTGTTTTTTTATCTGTTTTAATAAAATAGTAGTTTATCTATTTGTTATATAAAAAACTAGAAGAATTTGACAGTAATTAATAAGAGTCTTTTTTTTAAGAAAAAAATATATTAATAAGTTATGAAATCAGAAATTATTTGGAAAGAATTCATGAGAATTTTATAAGAGATCAGTCGGAGGATTTTTGGAGAATTAGGAAATAATGTAAGATTAATTTAGACTTGACAATACAATTTTGAGAAATATTTGGGTGTTTCTATAAAGTGAGGAAATAGGAAATAGTTAAAAATATATATATATATATAAAATGATAATAATTAAACTTTATTTCCATTACTCTATTTTAATTATTAAGAGATAATTATTGCATATTATTCTGTTGGCCAAACCAAATAAAAGAAATCAGTTCTTTATATATAGATTAAATTATATATCATAAATAATTTTTAAAAAAAACTTAAAACTATGAAAGGATTTATATAAGGTAGTGTCAATTTGGTTGGTACTTGATGATGGTATCTATTATTAAAAAAAGAATTTCCATTTTAATATGATTATAACAAACAAAATCTATCATATAAACAAATAATAAAAATTAAAAATATCTTTATTCCGTAAGGATAGGTACACCGGCTCTTGATTGGAGCATGGGCAGAAAAGTCCAAGAAACTTTTGAATGTTATCTTTAATAGGTAAAATTACTCATATACCCCTAAAAGAAAATGAGAAAGCGAAATTTACATGATTTTGAATGCAAATGAACGGTTAATAGTTCAAGATCCAGATTGGAAATGCGCATTAATGACATGTCCATGTTCTCATTGAATTAAAAAGTGGGGAAAAAAAGCATTTATTCTATAAAAAGGCACTTTATGAAGAAAAAAATTGAATTTCATTATGAAGCATAATAAATATTTTAATTGAATGGCCTGTTGTCATAACACGCAATTATAAAAAATCATGAAACTCCCAAGCCTGAGTGAGAAGCAATGTTTCTCAGATTATTATGAAACAAAAAGTTTTACCTTCTGCTTCTAATAAGATAACACATGGGCTTTTCTGCAAAACTTTGATGAAAATCCAATCCTTGATAATAAACAAAATAATCCTGATAATTGTCCATGGACTTCACAAAATAATCCTGATAAAAACGACATAAGGAATCAGTTTGATGCAAAAGAGGCTTGAGGCAAGGCGATCCCCTTTCTCCATTGCTCTTCGCCCTCGCTGGCGATGTTACGGGCGCTATGTTCTTCCACGCTCTCAAATCCAAAGTCTTGGTGGGTGTTCCCTTGAATCATACCGATAACACTATCACTTCAATATCTCTGACGACCTTCTAATTTTCTCTACTGGAGGACAAGAAGATCTTTATATCATTAAACTAATCCTGTATCTTTATGAGGGATCCTCTGGCTTAACCATTAATTATTCGAAAAGCTGCCTGTACTCCTCTAACTACGGCTTCCAACCTCATCATTCCTCAGCTAGAATCCTAAACTGCTCTCGTAGCTGTCTCCCAATCACCTACTTAGGAGTGCCTCTTTTACGGTCGCGGACCCAAAGCGAAAATGATTTGGGCAAAAACTCATTGACATGATTCGCTCTAGACTCACTTCTTGGAAAAGCAAATTACTTATCACTTGGTGGACGCTTAACGCTCATTAACTCTGTCCTCTCTACTGTTCCTGTTTACTGGATGTCAGTTTTCAAGCTCCCCGTTTGGGTGATTAAAGAAATTGATAAAATCCGGAGAGATTTTTCTTTGGAAAAGGCCCCGATCCTGGGACCCAAAGGAGTCGGATTGATTGCACGGAGCAGGGATCACCAGACCGCGGGAAATGGGAGGTTGGGGAATCCTTAACCTTCGGGACCTTCAACAACGCTTTACTAGGAAAGTGGTGGTGGAAATTATCTTGCAATCCTAATAGCAGTTGGGCCAAAATCATCCACGCTAATTATTCTATAAGTGACATAAATGGAATTCTTTCTCACGTTCCACCCAGAAATAAATCCTTTTTTTGGGCAGGAGTGACCTCCACTTTACTCTCCTTCCGATCAGGGTATCACGAAAAACTATCGAGTGGCTCTAACACTTCACTATGGTCCGATCGTTGCACTGCTGGACTTCTACTTAAAGATTGTTGGCCCGATCTCTACAATGATTGTCTCGTCCCTTGAATTACCATCGATGCAATTCTCCCGGCTTTCTAAACAACCCACGAGCTTTTATTTCCCACATCCACCCCCGATATGTTATCTGCTTTTCTTGAAATTATCCCTGATTGCTCCCATATTCAAGATGATACTCACACTTGGACCCTTGAAAAAAGTGGCACGTTCACAGTCAAATCATTTTATAAATTTCTCATTGATGGTGGAATTCGCAGCCCGCTTTACTCCATTTTCTGGAAAAATCGTTGTCCAAAGCAAAAATCACTCTTTTTCTGCAGCTGCTTTGGGGAGGACAAAAATCCTCACTCTCACAAATCTTTTTCAAGAAAGGTTACAATTTTCAAAACTCCACCGATACCTGTGTCCTTTGCCACAATGCCTCTGAGAATCTTCATCATCTCTTCATCGACTGTGTTTTCTCCAAACGCATCTGGGCATTTTTTTCTCAAATTTTAGAATCAAACTCTCTTCCACAGACAATTCCATTGCTCTGGACCAATTGGATACCATCCTTAGTCCCTCAACAGCGAATCCTCTGGGACCTCACTTCCCGTGCAATCTTGTGGAATATTTGGCTTGAAAGAAACAATCGCATCTTTCAGTTGACTGCATCATCGCATCTCAATATTATTTATAAAACTGCTAATATGCTTCTTTCTTGGTTCTCAACAGCTGCTGATAGGCATCAACAAAATCTCAATGAAGCATCACAGAAAATCAAACGCTCACTCAACTTCTACAGCGCTAGAGCCTCAAATCCTACTGGCGACTCCGACCACAATGCAGCTCAGGAGTAGTTGCTCCTTCTACATTTCTAGACAGGCCTGAGATGCCAGACGGTGTCTTCCGCCTGCTTAGACTTTTATCTACTTTCTGCTTCTCTGTTTTATTTCCTGTACTTTGTTCCCCTCACTTCTGGTGAGAGGATTTAACTCTTTGTACTTTCGTCTTTCCTTTCAATATATCAGTGGTTTATCCACTTTTCTTAAAAAAAAAAAAAAATCAGTTTGATATATATATATATATATATTGTTAAGTGTTTGTTTTACAAATAGGTTAAAGTTTAATAAAATACAACATAATTTCATAATTTTTTAGGTAAACAATCTAAGTAATCACTTATCTTTTCGTGTGTTTCTATTTTACTCACCACTTTTTTTAAGTTTTTTGTTTTTGTTACATTTGATCATTCAAACATAGTGGCATATTATTGCTTAGAACTGGTATGGCATATGCTACATGTGATTGCTATTAATGGCGTTTTTTTGAATGATCAAATCGTTATAAAAATTAAAAATAGGGGACCAAATCGTATCATTTAAAGCTAGATGACCAGAATAGGAACACACAAAAAAAGTAAGAAACCATTTAAGTTGTTTACCTTAATTTTTTTATCTTAAAATTATAGTAAAAATATTTTGAGTAGAGTAGTATAATTGATTAAAATAAAAAAATTGGCAAAACAACTTTTAACAAAACTAATCTCAAGTACTCAACAAAATATAATAAAATTTTTATGTTATTAATAGAACATCAAAATCTGAAACAATACAAGCACTTGCTCAGTAACTTAATCACTGGACGTTTTGCTTGATATTAATTGGTAGTTCGTGAATCTGTAATGAGTGGTCGATGCATGAACCTATGCAAACATGCAGCAATTACCAAACTAAATCACCACATCAAACAATTGATACAAAAATGCACCAACTTCAGAATTAAATTTTGTACAGGAAATTTGACAATAGTTATGGCACAGTTTGACAGAATTTCATAACTTGATGCTTAATAATGATATACAGCCTAAACTATGTCCTGTTCGTCGAAAAACACACTTATACAGTTGCAGTTATATATACTACTCTTAAATGTTTCACCAAAAGAGCAAAAGTTCCATTTGAAACAAGATACAGGCAAAACCATACAATAAACCTGATGCAGCACATTCACGCGTGCTTGAATAATTTCATGCTGAGCCAATGCAGATAAATGGCTATAACAAGTATAGGAAGGGTGAGAGGCACCAGAAGACAATAGTACCTGTCAAAAAACATAAGCTCAATAAGGAAGACTATAATGGAGATGTGCCATTTTAAATTAAAAGGAAAAAATTACACGTTTATACCTTATATGATGAGAAGTATGAACTTGAAAACAAAATATTACATGATATAGATATTTGTCTAGATTATAATTTTTATCCATGATAGAACAAAATATTTCTGTCATATAATGCTTTAATGCACAGTTTTCACACCAAATGAATATAAGAACTTCATCATCAGTTATCATCATATCACTCAGTAAAACAAGTCTAAGTAACAATGGATGAACCCAATGTCCTTAACTGAAGTATGCTTGTTTTCTCAACCTTTTCCTGTATTAGTGGTCTACTGTCCCAAAATGTTTGTCAAGAATTTCATGGTAGACAGACTAACGTGAGCGCACTTTCAATGGCAAAAACCTTACCGGCACTTATCTACAAGTTAATCTACACCATATTTTTAAGTTAATGCAACAAGCTACTTTCCGATAACATCATGGGAAGACTAAATGTGACCACAATGAAACAAATTAACACAATTTCTCTTGGGATAAAAATAAATGAACTCGCTAAATCTACCAAATATAAGTCAAAGAACTTGACAGCAATTAATACCAGTCATTCCGGACAGCAGAAAGAAACCGATTTTCCGATGGTGGTAAAATTTTGGACAAGATTGAAGCATAGCAAAATGCTAGAAATGAAGCACAACCGAATATAACAAGGATCAATCCTCGCATTCCTGAATAGACAGGCATAGATGAAGCTGATTGATCTGAAACAGAAAGCTCCTTGAACCTCTTATTAGCTTGAGTACCTTCAAAAACCACAGTGCCTCAGCAGATACTCCATCCTACATGACTACAATGGATGTACATTTTAAACTATTGAATTCGAAGTTTAAAAAATAGCAATTGAGAGGCACACAAAAACTCATAATTTGCAATCATTAATACATTTATCAAACTATCTCATGAACAAAATCCCAAAGAAATTCACAACAAGACTTACCAATAAAATCTGGCTTTCTCCTGAACATAATATATAATCCATCAGAGATCTCTATACAATCCAATGTGCATACAAACTAAAATACTAATTATAAATCACAAAAATCATCTGATAAACAATCAGAGATCAACAGTCATAGATTTAGAAGCTTAAATTCAGTGAAATAACTCAAAAAAATAGCAAATTTAACTTCTAAAAATGGTCTGAAAAGCAAGATAGAGATCTCGATTGAGGTAAAGATAAGGAAAAAAAAAGAGAAAACAAGGAATACCTTCCCGTTAACGCGCATCGAGGTTGGAGATCCGGCTCCATGGAAATGTAAAACAGAGAGCTTTGCGCTTGAAGGAGAATTGGGGAAAACCATCACAAGCCTCTATTTCCAGCGCATCTGGGCCGTCCATTCTAATATAAATTTAAAATTGCTTATATACTTATTAGTATATCACAGTAAAAGTTTTGTAGAAAATTTGTATTTGTTTATTTAACAATTTATGAATATAAGTTTTTGAATCTTATTTTATAACTTTGAAATTTTTTTATATATATTTTTCTAAAAAATTACAGTTTTTTTTAAAATAAATCTCAACACATTTATCTTAATTAAAATTTTTTTATAATAGAATAAATATCACACACAAGTTTTCTTTTATTATTAGACTTTAATCATATATTAAAAAAAAGTCAAATTTTTAATTTCTCACGTGACATGAGAATCAAATGTCTTACTGTTTAGTTATTACAGTAATAGCTATGTTAAGCAAGTTTAAGTGAATGTTTTCAATATTAATAATTTTGTTTATAAATAATAATTAAATGTATCAAATATTTTTAAATTTAAAATAATTTATAATCCTTTGTATTTACTAACCTCACTTAAGAAATAAAAACAAGCAGAAAAGACAAACAGAATCCATCCTCGTTATGGATTGCATTGTAGATCAGCTGAATTATTAGTCTAAGTTAATAAATAATTTTAAGAAAAAAAATATATGGCTAAGCTATGAATCTGATTCTAACCTTAGACTTATTGACATATATATTTCCTTCTTACCATATTGCTTTGACATACATAAATATTTTTTTTTTTAATATTTAATCTATCAATTTTACTTTAAAATACATAAATATTTTATTTTGTAAATATTTCATTTATTCGAGAGTCACAAGTTGTAAATTTATTCAAGTAAAGGATTGACAACTTTATAAAAATTTCAGAACTTGCTTTGACATACATAATGTTTTATTTTTAAATATATTTAATCTATCAATATTTTTTTAATAATAGGCGACAAACGTCTGTACCGAACAATATTAAAATCCAATTATACAATACAAAAATAATATAAAAATTCTGGGTAAACTGAACAGTACAAAAACAGTACTATCAGGGAGTTTTTTACACTTTGATGGTCTATCAATTGTACTTTGAAATATATAAATGCTTTATTTTTTTTTAATATTTAATTTATTAATTACGTAACAGTCACGAGTTGTAATTCAAGTAAGAATTGACAACCTTATAAGAAATTATCCGAACTAAAAACTACTTGCAAGTGACCCAAATTTCGGCCAACTCGGATTAGTTATTTAAAAAAATTATTTTAAAAATTATTTATTTATTTATTTATTTGTTGCGATTATAAAACAAGCCAAAATGATGACATCTGTGCGAATCCAGGAAGAAGGAGACAGAGTCATCGCAAAGGAGAAAAATAGCTTTGAAAAATCTCACAAAAAATGAATTTTTAAATTGGAAAAAAAAAATCCATGTTTTGAGAATAAGAGAAAAAAAAAAAACAGTGTTTGCCTTTTCATATTCCAATCAAATCAATCCTGTGTTCACCTTTGATTCCTCTCCCTTCCTTATGGTTCTGCTTCCCTGACAGGACTCCTCTTCTTGAACCCTAGATGCTCTGTTTGCCCTTTTCCAAGTGCTGTTCATGCGCAAAAGTTGAATTTTGATGCTTCAGTTCCACTACTTGACCTCAACGTCAATCTCGGTATTCATCTAATCTCGCAAAGATGCTCCTTTTGGCTTAAGTTCTGTCAATTCTGATATTACTGAGGTGAATAGGGTTTTCTTTTGTGTTTCTGATTAGTTTGGTCGCTGCTGCTTGTGTTCTGTTCTCATTGTAATGCTTGAGTTTTACTTCTTGGCCTTAATCACCATTTTGGTGTTCATCTAATCCTGCAATGAAGCTCCTTTTGACTTAAATTTTGTGAATTCTACTATAATGAGCTGAATTAGGGTTTTCCTTATTGTTTCTGATTAGTTTGGTTGCTGCTGCTTGTGTTCTGTTCTCATTGTGATACTTGAGTTACACTTCTTGGCCTCAATCACCATCTTGATGTTCATCTAATCCTGCAAAGAAGCTCCTTTTGACTTAAATTTTGTGAATTCTGCTTTACTATAATGAGCTGAATTAGAGTTTTCTTTTTTCTGTTTTTTATGAGCTTGTTTGCTTGCTGTTTGTGTTCTGTTATCAATTAAAGAATTCAGTAATTTCTTTCTGGGGTTTCTTTGAGATGATGCAATTCTCAAATTGTGAATTTGATTTCAAATTTTCAGTTGGCAGGAGGAAATTGGAGGATTAATTTTGTATGCTTATGAGGTGATGTTGAGCTCAAGGAATTTAGTCTGAGAGCGATGGAGTCTGTGGATGAAGGAGAAGTTGATCTTCAAGCTCAAATACTTCTATCAAACACTGACATGCAAAGTAGCTTTGATGAGTTTTTAAGAAACACAACAACATGCACACACACTCACACCTGCAACCCCCCGGGGCCTTCGACAGCAAACCACACGCATACTTGTTACCACACTCATACTCAAGTGTTTGCCACTAGTGAAGGAGAAGGAGATGATGAGGGAGAAGCCAAGAAGCCACGGAAACCATTGGGGAACCGAGAGGCTGTGAGGAAGTATAGGGAGAAGAAGAAGGCGCACGCCGCCTATTTGGAAGAGGAAGTGAAGAAACTGCGACTGTTGAATCAGCAACTTTTGAAGAAATTGCAAGGACATGCTGCATTAGAAGTCGAGGTGGTTCGATTGAGAAGTCTTTTGGTTGATATCCGAGCGAAGATTGATGGTGAATTAGGTGCTTATCCTTTTCAGAGGCAATGCAGCAGCAATGGCAAAGTTTTTCGGTGCAGTTCTGATTCACAATGCGTCCATGAAACTCCTGCCGTTGTCGGTTGGGAAGGAGGCTGCATGCCTGCTATCATCAATTGCCAAAGTGGGCAGAATTTAGAAGTTGTGAACTCCATGGATGTCTTCGGAAGCTTGGTCTCGTCTTCATCTCAAGCAGAATAAATTTCTCTTCTGAAAGAACAAGGTCCTTGACTCTGAGCTCCTTCAATTTATATTTTTACTGAGTTGTGTCTTGAAATTTTGAGTGAAGTTATTAGTGGTATATAATAAACTGGAGTGAAGTGTTTTGCAGGGTGTGATGTACAGGCGTGACTTATATATAATGATAATTACTTACAGTCAGGAATTCCATAAGGGTTCTTGTTTAACCATATGTTCATTAAAACTTCTAGCAGTATAGGTTCACTCTTTTCGATTGTATATTACAATTGTAATTAGACAATCTTCTTTTTTACGAAAAGAAATTATTGAATGTATACCAAGCGCCCAATTTTCGTGTCCAGTGTGTATTGTGTTGGTGTTATCAATGGTGAAACACAGATGCTCATATTTCTTGATTATCTTTGAATGCCATTAGAAAGTATTATTGTTAACACCTGTACAGTATTATCGTTTGCTTTTCCATATTCCTGAAAAATACCCAATAAAATTGAATTATATGCCAGTCTACATATTTACAGAACTTTATGTACTACTGTGAGAACCCTAAAAACTTAAGACACATAAGTCAATAAGAAATTTGGATGTCATTCATAAGCATGTACAATGATGCTACACTTAGGCATGTAATTTCACTAAGCTAACTAGTCTAATAAAAGGTTAAATAAAGAAAAATAAAACTATAAATGAAGAGTGTAAGTGCAGCTAAACATCTGCGACGCGAGTAGCAACCCGTAGCCAAGCTAGACGTCTGTGGCCATTTGTCCTTAGGAATACACATCTGTTGTATTCATCTCTCAATATGATTAATGTTTTGACGTAAAGGTCATCATCCAAACCTTCCATCATATTCAGCTCACTTATGCATTTATCCAAGCATTTGAATGGATCAGTCCCTAAACTCGCAGGTACTGACTCTACCTTCCTCTCAGAAATGTCTTGATGTCTGTTTGACGTCAGTGTCACACCGGAATATGATCGGTGTCTTTTGCGATGATTGATGATGTTTGATTGCTGTGGAGGTTGTGCTGTCAACAAGTTTGTTGTGTTTGGAGTAGTGGAAGGCTCACTAGGATCATTATTCTCATCTTTCGATACTACATTTAGGTTAGATACTTCGGTTGCTTCAAATCCATCCATCCCCTCGATCGTGTCTTCCTCCAATGCATCAGTGTCTTGACCAGAGCATGATCGATTCCCATTGTCTTTTGATGGACCAAAAATGATCTCCAGCTCTCGAAAACAAGTGACTGGTTTTTGTTTGTAAAACTTTGCTGCCCTATGTTTCTGCATGTATAACCATATTACTCATCAGCAGTTACCATCAAAATGTTGTCATGACTAATAGACTTACAGTAATGCTTTTGCTCCAGCAAGCTTCATCAGCGACCACGAGTTGTTTTTTCTCATCCCAACCGAACTCAGGGAGACTCCTGAGAAACATTACAGTCCTGTACTCATGTCTATAGAATCTCAGCCGGTTCTTCAGTTGATCAGTATCAATATTCATGTCTGTCTTCTCGTTGAATCTAACCAGCATGTCCAGCCATACTTCTCTTTTGAATGTTGAACCCTCCTTATCTCTGTTAGGGGCGTGCTCGACCAACAATGACAGAAAAACTTTATCCATTTCAGTAGTCCAAAATAACCTACTACGCAATGGCCCTGCAGCTGTAATGGTATCCATAATCTTTGTCTGTATCTCCTGTTGACAGATAAAAAATACGAAATCATAACACAAGCAAAACTTTAAATACAATGTCAATTCCTCTGAATAGAACTGGAAGGCAATCAGCAATCAACATCCATGCTTATTACAATTACAGTCCTGCAAAGAAACCGTCATCTAAAGATAATATCACCATCAACCAAACAGATTGTTTCATAGCCTTGAAGTGTAAGGCAAGTTGAACTCAATAAACTCTAACATTGACCCTAGAACATGCAAAGCTGTGACAGAAAAACATAAAGACTCAATCAGAGTAGATAAATGAGACTAAAGGATTGTTGTTAATTTGCTGTACGAGCAACTAAGTATCCACTGAACAAGGGAAAGTGATTTTAAACTCAGAGACTCGGAAAAGTCCAGTTGGTTTTTATTATGATATTGAAACCCTTGATGTTATTTACTGCAGAACAAATTAAAATTTCAGAATGAAAACTACACCAGGGAAGATCGCCAAGATATGTAGCAAATAAAGTAAATTACAGCATTCATTGAACCAAAATTTCGAAGTTAACAAAAGTTAAATCAAGTTCTAACCATCTAAACCTTATTCAAAGTTATTGATCCTATTGACACATAATTTAGTTAGCAAGAAACTTCAGACCAAGACATGTATAGTATTAGCAAGATAACAATTACCAATTCATAATATAAAATAATTCCCATATTTCTTGCTCCACATAAGATCAGCCCAACACTTTGGTTTGATGAGTTAAAACTCTTGATTAAACAATCATACTCTGCTAACTCTTGGAATTCAATTCCTTGGCCTCAGCTTTGTTACACCAATCTCAACATCATAATAAACAAGACAACTCAAAACCAAGCACTATACTGATTCCTAGAAGGACAACAACACTTACAACCTCTTCAAACCTCACAAATCTCTCTTGCAAACACAACCATAAATTCTCAAGTCCATCAAAAACATGGAATATCACAAGAACAATCACAATTCTCTGTTTTCTTTCTTCCACCGCATCAATCTTTAATCCTCAAATCCTCCCAATAATCCCGTGTCACCATCCAAAACATTTCAAGAACAGTCACAATTCTCTCTTTCCTTCTTCCAATTCTCCAACCAAAACAACACAAGAACAATTCCACAAATACAATCAAAATCACAACTTTAACACAAAAACAAAACACATTCCACATATCACAACCCATGCAGGAATACAAGAATAAGATCAACACACATCATATACATATATATATATATATATATATATATAAAAACATTTGATCACAAGAGAAGTACCCCAATCTCGAAATTGAAAGGCTTTCCTTTTCTTCTTCTCCTCTCCCGGCGTTCCTCCGTTGTTAGCATTATCCCAATGAAGAGATAGAGATAAAGATAGAGATAGAGATAGAAATATAGAGAAAGATAAGGATATAAAAAAAAAAAAATTTCAGTTCATCATCGCGTAATCGGAATTAGAAATGGGATAACGTTCTCTCTTTCTCTCTCTACTCACGTGCCAAATCACGTGACATTTGAGAATAATAATAAAGAATCGGAATAGCTTTCATCCAACGCGTAGCACTTATTCCCCCCTCCCTTTGCTATTCCGCCCCTTATTCCGGTTTTTTATATTTATTAATTAATTTGAATTTTATTTATTTAATTTCCTCCGTTTTGGAAAGATTATGATAGATCTTTGATATGGAGATGCTTTTTTTTTTTTTAGTTGTTTATTTGTTTGATTTTTTTAATGGGTGGACGATGATAATTTATTGTTTTTAAAAAGAATTATCATTTAGTTGGCTTTTAATCCAATTTATTCCAACTTACCATCTCCAATCGAATCAAAGCGGGTTTGGTTTGGGTTTTCTTTTATCTCAAAATAACTTAAATGATAATTATTAATCATAATAAACACGTTTGAGTTTAAATTATATTTTTTTTATGAGTTATTGAATTATTTAGCAATACAAAATATATAATTTAAATAATACAGATAATTTTAATGTTTGTTAAAGTGATGAACTTTTAAGTTTTAACCGCCTTCACGTAAGAAAGATAATAACTATAGTAACTTTTTCATTTGTAAATAAAAAGATTGTAAATCAATTCTCTTTCTAAATATTAATTGAAATAAATAACTTATCTATTTTTTTTAAAAAAAAACTTATTCACTTTTGAGCTTATCTGTAATCTTATACATAATCCTCCTTCTCCAAATTTATCATTCATGTTTAATAAATAGGGTTAAATAAAAATATTAAACATAATAGCTTTATCCTTTTTTTTCCGGATATTTTGTTTGATTGAAACAATTCATAAACCATGATTAGGAAATTTAAGTAAAAAAACATGGATAAATCATGAATAATTCTAATAACAACTTTTATTCATTTAAATCTTATTGTTATGTTTTTCTTCATTTTTTTTACAATATATTTATAAGATTATTAAATCTAGTTTTATTATAATTTTAATTTTTTCAAGTCCTGATATTTGAAGTTATGAAACTAAAATACAACCAAATTTATTTTGTTGGCTTGGATCATATAATTATATATATATATATATATATATAATTATTGTGCATTTATTTATTATTTTAAAATTAATAAATAATGTTTTCCACAAAAGATTGATTTATAAATTATGTTAAATTAATTCAATAATTATGTAATTTATTTCGATCACATGTTAGTATCTATATCGCAGGTGGGTTAATGCCTCAAATACGCAATCAAGAGGTGTGTATATGATTTAAAGCCTCAAACGAGGATTCGAACCCTCACCACTTAACATACTACACGAGAGATACATGGTAGTGCTTTTAACCATTTGAATCAAGTGATTTTGGCTTGTTATCGATGTTGAGATTGAGTGACAAAAATAAATCTATCTTCACTATATTATTTATTTTATCATAGTAAGAAATAATTTTTTTTTTCAATTAAGTTTTATATCATTCTGGTAGTCATTTAACTTATTTTATTCAATATTATTTTAATATATTCCAACTAACAAAATAAAAGCTAATCCAAGCATAATAAATATATCATGGTATATATATATATATATATATATATGGATAAAGATCATCTTGGGCCATCTACAGAGATGTCCCCAGATTTTAAAAAGATATAGTGAAAGTAAATGTGAGAGACAGATACATATTGGTTCATAAATAGTATCATAAACAGTACAAAAACTATGGTACCCAAATGATCTGTGCAGCTATTCATAAACAGTACTACTACTGTTTATGAAACAGTGTCTAATCGTTGGATTGAAATCCAAAGGTCTTGATCAAAGCTCATAGATTATATATATATGAACGTTGATAGAGGATTGCTATATATATATATATATGCTATAATAATATATGTTTTTTTAAAAAAGTATAATAATATATGTCACTTCATCATCGTATATAACTGTATTTTAGTATAGATTAATATATTGTAATCTTTATTTCTAATTTTTAATTAAACACATATTCAAAAAATCAAAATTTAAAGTATAAAAAAAATTCCTTATAAATCTCAGAAAATAAAAGAAAAAATCACACGTGTGGAGCCCACGTGAGTGACAAGGCCCTAGAAAATATCCGCACGTGTCTCAGTTCCCCGCGCATGCAAGTAACACGTGACGTGCACGACACTTATTTTCCAACGATCCCTGTCTGTTCCTAAACAGCAAAACTTGGCTCCTCTGACTTCTAAACAACTCTAGCGAATAAATAACTGACACGTGTCATTATAGGCCCAGTTTCGTGTGGACAAACCGTGACCACAATTAATGACCTAAAATTTACTCTCATTCTCACTGAGAAATTCCACAAAATTTTCGATTTTTAACCCACTGGATCCTTCTCAAACCCTACCAAAATCAATTCTTGGACCAGTTTGGAGGTACGATTCCAACTCTTCCTCGAATCTTTAGAAGTTGCTTTAATTGTCCATCTTTTTCATGTATGCAATCTTAGATTTTTAAGTTTATTTGTTTATCCTTTAGATTTCATGAACATGTTGTTCTTTTTAATATCTGTTAAAGCTCCAGGATCAATTTGAAGTAGAGTTTTGCTTCCCTGAATTGGAAAATTGGAGGAAAAATCCTTTCTTTGAAGCTATTTGTACTGCTGGGGACTGACTCTGTTTTGATGTTCAGATTGGGTGTTTTGCAGTTAATAGTTGAGTAATTCTGGTTCATGATTGATGGAGACACTGCCTTTCTGTTGTTCTTTGGTTTCATGTTACCGATTGAGTAGTTTAGATTGTAAATCTTTAGGAAACAACTTTAGTTTGAGGCAGTCCAGAGCTCTTGTAAATGGAAGAACTGTTGTTATGTTTGCCAGTGCAAAATCAATGGCAAGTTTTGGAACTCCATGTCAAGATAGTTATGAGATTGAGAACCTTTACAAGAAAGAAGGTGCCAGATTACTAGGTCTGCTTGAAGAATATTCAAATCATGCTTCTTCTCAGAGCGCGAAAGATAATTGCAATTATTATGTAGCTGATGGAAATACAGGCTTAAGAGGAGTGTCTACAGAGGCTGATGAAGTTACAAAAATTTTGATCCCTGGATTGCCTGAGGGATCTGATGGTAATAATGGTTCTCCAATTAGTAGTTGTTTCTGGGAATGGAAGCCTAAGTTGTCTGTGCATTATGAGAAATCGGGGTCAGAAAATGTTGGTGCGCCGGCTGTGTTATTTCTTCCTGGTTTTGGTGTTGGAACTTTTCACTATGAAAAGCAATTAAGAGATCTTGGTCAGGAGTACAGAGTTTGGGCTCTGGATTTTCTTGGTCAAGGGATGTCATTGCCGTCTGAAGATCCAGCTCCTTCTGGGAAAATGGGAGATACTTCTGATGAGAAGGAGGTTGCATGGGGTTTTGGAGATGAATCTGAACCATGGGCACATGAGTTGGTTTACTCTGTCGATTTGTGGCAAGACCAAGTGAAACATTTCATAGAAGAGGTACATGTGAATAAACCTGTTCTGCTTGCAGTCTATATCTTTTTTCTTAAATAACATTGTTTCGTCGCTTGTTTACAACATCTCATCTTATATTTTCTGTGTTTGTGGCTGAAACTTATTATTGTTATTTTTTTTTTTTATAAATTTTGGGTTGAGTAACATTGCAGAGATAAGCTGAAAAATGCTTGTCTTGTTTCCATTGCAATATGAGGACTATTTTAATCAAGATTATGAATTAGTTCTATTTTTGTTTGGTAATAGTATATGTTTTCTAACTGATTTTCTAATGTTCATTTACTTACATCTTAACACGATTATGAATACTGCTTGGCAACTATTTATGTCTCTATTCATTTTCGCTAACCATTTCTTCATGCATTACCAAACATCAATTTTCGCTAAATGTGGTTATTCCAAATCATTTTTTTTTTTTTATAAATTTTGCTTCTTTACTGAATGGATTCCAATAATGTAGACTGACTAAATATCTTCTTGAAAACAATTTGAACCGGTGTTCATATGTCATTATGTAGGTTATTGGTGAACCGGTGTACCTTGTGGGCAACTCACTTGGAGGTTTTGTGGCTTCGTACTTCGCAGCATGCAACCCACAACTAGTGAAGGGGGTAACATTGCTTAATGCAACACCATTTTGGGGCTTTCTCCCGAACCCTATCAGATCGCCGCAATTATCCAAAATTTTCCCCTGGGCGGGAACATTCCCTTTGCCTGAAAATGTGAAGAAGCTCACACAATTCGTGTAGGTTTCTGAGTTTTGCTCCTCAAAATGTACTCTTTTTCCTATCGGATGACATTTATTTGTTGCAAGTTTATATTGATTGTCAACTGACTGTGATTAACTTGAGTGATACTTGTTATTGTTCATCATCAATATCTCTTAGCTTTAGGCATTAGTTCTCACCATTTGACTAAATTTGTACGCATGTGCCAAATATGATTAATTTGTTTCCTTTTCTTGTCCCAGTTGACCTGCTTATGGGCCTGCTGTAGAGTTTGTATGTGTCTTATAACTGTACCTAACTGAGTTGGATGTGATTTTTATGCATCATTTCAGATGGCAGAAGATAAGCGACCCAGTAAGTATACAAGAGGTTCTGAAACAAGTCTATGCAGACCACTCAATTAAGGTTGACAATGTCTTCTCACGTATAATTGAAACAACACAACACCCTGCAGCAGCAGCTGCATTTGCATCAATAATGTTTGCACCAAAAGGACAGTTATCTTTCCAGGAAGCCTTGTCTAGGTATGCTACTCATTAATCATTTTCTTTCCCTGGATTGAGAAATTGCGCAAAGCTTATTTTAATCCCTTTTAGCTGTATAATTCATTTTCTTTTGGTATCAGGTGCAAAATGCAATCTGTTCCCATTTGTCTGATGTATGGTAAGGAAGACCCTTGGGTGCGACCTGTGTGGGGACTTAAAGTGAAGCACCAATTACCTGAAGCGCCGTATTATGAGATTAGCCCCGCAGGACACTGCCCACATGATGAAGTTCCTGAGGTACTTAATTCCATGACTTCATTTGCACCATTTAAATGCTCACTTGAATTTGTTTGTCTAAGAATACTTTATTGAACTTTGAGTCATAGAAGCAAGTGATTAGCACCTAGTTTGATTCTCAGAAACATCAAACACACTAGTTAGTGTTCAGTACTGTCTCAGAATTGCATTAAAGCAATACCCTGGTTCATTTTCTTTGATAGGTTGTGAACTATTTACTCCGCGGATGGATCAAGAACCTCGAGTCACAAGGTTCTGCCTCATTGCCTCTCCTTGAAGAACTGAAATCCATTAAATATGGTGTCTCTAGAGAACTTGAGTACATTAATGACGGCACACGGAAGTCTGTTCAAGTGCGTGCCTATGGATCGAAATTCTCAATCTGGAACATGATAAGGTCTTTCATGAAGTCCAGATCTGCAGGCTTGCAAATGAACTCTCACTAGTTCATACTTCTCCATCTCCATCTTGTCAAAGCAAGTGTGAATCCAGCATGGTGTATATAGTTTATTCTTTATCCACTGAATGATAATTACACTATACGGTTCAAGAAAGCATTGAATTCTCTGTCAATTGTGTACACTTTAGTGCAACCCTTTCATTTTTAGCTGAATACTGGCAGAAATATTTCTGCAAAAATTTAAAGCCTATACTTGATTTAATCATAAATCTCTTGTTCTAAAGGGAAAGGTTTTAAATAATAGAAAAAGGGAAGGATGGGCAAATAAATAAGCTTTCAGTTGTAACAATGGCAATGCAAATAGTACATGAGGTAGGGGTGTGTCTGCAAAAATTGCAAAAATATCAAATCAGGGTAGGGATGACAACAGGTCGGGTGTGGGTTTTGCTATACCCGCTACCTCACCCCTATACCTGAATTTGATGGGTTTTTAAAACCCCAACCGATATCTGCATCTGACGGGTGATCGGATACCGGCGGGTATATCTACTCTGTTTTGATCTTATTTAAAAAAAATTAAAATAAAATTAAAATATTAAATAAAAATTAAAAATATCAATAAAAATCATAATTTTTTTATTTGAATAACACCATGGAGTAGGAATTGAAAATATATATTCAAAGCAATACAAAATAGACAATTTCAATACCATATGCTAGGAATTTAAAAAACCCTAACAAAAAAATTTAATATATATAATTTGGTATATTTGTTAATTGAATTTCGGGTTCGGGGATCGGGTATCAAGATTTCTATATCTGCACCTGCTTTACATTGATCGGATATTACCCGAACCCGACCTGAAACCGGATCAAACTGGGTTTTCCTCATCAAAATCGGGTCGGTTCGAAGATTATTGCCATCCCTAAATCAGGGTTTTGTATAAATACTCCCTTTTTTCATCAAAGTCCTCTTCTTAACTCTTTATTAGTCCGGGCTAGGGTTTGGGTGCTGTCCTCGAACCTCTCGCTCGCCCTGTTGTCGATGGCGATCACCTTCTCCGATCTCCACACTGAGGCTGGTCTGAAGTCCCTCGAGGAGTTCCTTTCTGGGAAGAATTACATCTCTGGGTAATTCTCAACCCTCACTCCATTCTTTTGTTATGCGAATCCTGAGAATGTGTTTTGATTGATGGGATTTGGCGTGCTGTTTTGATTGATTTGATGTATTGTTCCTTCGTTCGGCTTTAGTTGTATAAGAATTTGAAATTGAGTTTTGAAATGTTTTCCAGGGATCAAATCACCAAAGATGATGTAAAGGTCTTCGCTTCAGTGTCTAAAAATCCTGGCGAAGGGTTTCCCAGTGTGGGACGTTGGTACGAGACGGTTTCTTCGGCCCTTGCCTCAAGGTTTGCCATTGATTTCTTTGTTATAACTTTGATGCTTCTAATGGTTGAGGGTTTTTAAGGATAGAGAGATTTCGGTTTTGTTCGGTTCTCTTAGTTGCTTTCTTGATCTTCAGTGAGTGTTTAAGTTGAATGGTTGTGTAAGACCAAGATAGGGAATTTAGTTGTTAGAACATTGCATTGGGGTAGCACATACTCACACATTGTGAATTTGTGATAGCTATATTGTCTCCCTGTTTGGTTGGTTGAGAATTCACGTTATGTGAGATGAATTGAATTTTTCATTTGCTTTTTTTCCCCTCTGCCTCAATTTATTAAATTATAATTAAGAGTTTAGATTGAATTAATTTAATATCCTCTTGCTCTGGCAACGACGCATGAAAATGAGTGAGAAGGTTCTGATCCTCACATTAAAGACACCTGGGTGGTCCAAGAGGATTCTTTTGGTTCCATTAACTTCAGCAATAATATTTGGAATCAATTGACTTTTTTTGTTATTAGACGTTAGCAAACATGCATCAAAGTGATTAAACAATGATTTAATTATCATATAGAACAAGTCTTTAAATCTTGGTGGATGCTTTCTGTTTCTATTAACTTCAGTGATAATGTTTTAGGCCAATCGGCATTTCATGTTATCGTGCATCATCAATTATCAGAGATTCCTTGTATAGAAGCCATTTGTTTCATGTGTGTCTATAATTTCTGATGACTGTAGATAGGTCACACATAAATATATGCTTTCTTTGATTTCAATGGTTATTAAGGACATATATTACAGATTAAGTCGAGTTGTCTGACTTGCATATAAATCTTTCCACTAATTAATGTCAATTGGCTGATGAAACTGCTAGGTACTTGGGGGAGCATGTGTAGGAACACACCCTTTAGAGTTGTTCGTAGTGAAGTACATTTATATTCATTCAAAACTATCATCTTGAAAAGCACTCAAAAAGTTAACTCAACTCCATTTTTTTTTTAAAATGAAAACTATTGCATAAAGGTGAAGATTAACATATGAAAAGTTGGTATTTTATTTCTCCCTCCTCTCTGACATTGAGGGTTGGATCAATGGCGAGTTAGTATTTCTCAAAACAGAAAATAAAGATTGATTTTCTTTAGGGTAGTTCTAAGCAAACCCACGATGCTTTTCCTCGGGGTACTTTATTTCTTGCTACCTATATCCCTAGTCCTTTTAAATCTCTTACCCGTGGCTGTCTCCTCAGGTTCCCCGGCAAACCTCTTGGGGTGAAAGTTGTAGGCCAAGGTGCACTGGTAGCTTCAGAGCCTGTTGTGGAGGCTAAAAAGGTTTGTCATTTTGAATATTGGTCATTCTCAGTATATGACAGGCCTGGTTTAAGATATTGATTATCAGATTCCTTGATTAAGATCTGGAGTGATTTAGTTCTGAGGTTCCATGTAGATAACTTTTCTGCCAAAAGATTCAACTCTAACTGCCTTGTTTCTCAACTCAACTAAGATGATATAAGATGTAAACAACAAATCAGATTTTCTGAGAAGGCAAAGCATCACAATGTTAACTAGCTAGTTGATAGCAGTTTGCCTCGATGCAATGTTAGTACTTATTCTTTTATTGATGTCACTGTGGACACATACTTTTCTCAAAAACCATCTTTTCCTCTCAGGAGGCAGCAGCAGAGGGGGATGATGACGATGACCTTGATCTCTTTGCTGATGAAACCGAAGAGGAAAAGGAAGCAGCACAAGAGCGAGAAGCAGCTGTAAAGGCATCCTCAAAAAAGAAAGAAAGTAAGCTTTCTTAAAAAAGCTTTTTCAAGAGAAAACGGATATAGTTCTTGCTCATTTCCTTGCCCAATCTAATAATTTCTCATTTACCTGCTGGTGCCACTGAAAGTCTTTAATGATGCACATCTTGATATACAGGCGGCAAATCTTCTGTCCTGCTGGATGTAAAGCCCTGGGACGACGAAACAGACATGAAGAAGCTTGAGGAGGCTGTCCGCAGCCTTCAAATGGAAGGCCTTCTCTGGGGAGCATGTGAGTCTTGTTATTACCTAATATATTTCATCATCTCATCACTAATTATCTTTGAGTTGTTTTTTTCTGAACTTGTTATTTCCGTATATTTGAAACTCAGCTAAACTTGTGGCTGTTGGTTATGGCATAAAGAAGCTACAAATTATGCTAACCATTGTTGATGACCTTGTTTCGGTTGATGACCTGATCGAGGAACATCTCACCGTAGAACCTGCTAACGAATACATTCAAAGCTGTGATATCGTGGCCTTCAACAAAATCTAAACTCTCAGTAATCTTTTTGAGAGTTCCATTTTTACTGGACGGTAGGTATTTCAGTGTTGATTTTTTCCCCCTTGCAGCCCAGCAGCATCCATATATCTTTGGACTTGAAGAAGAAAATAGAGACATATCCTGACTCAATTATGGGAAGGTTTTCCAATTGATTTAAGTATGGATGGATGTCTTATTTATTTGGTCTTTATCTTTACTCGTCACCCTCTCTTCTTCTTTGCTGTTCAATGATCTGTGATTCTGATTTGTCATTTGTGAATGAGATCAACAGTCACCACCAATGCAATAACCAGATAATAGTAAGTTTATTTTTTATCCAAAAGATTAAAGTTATTATTTTTTTTTTTTCCAAAACTTAGTTGAATTTTAGTAAGTGCAAGTGACAGTAATTTTTTTCACGTTGTTAAAATAATAATAATAATAATAATAATCAGGGTGTTCAAAAGAAGATATTGGTAAGAAATAGCCTACCATTCATTTTAATAAAAATATTTTGATACTCAATAAAATAAATAATGTTCTATAATTCTAATGTACAAGTTAATATATATTTTTAAATAATTTATATGGTTAATAGTACTAAAAATAAACCTGTCGTATGAGTGTGAATGTAAAATAGTACGGTCAAATATATATATATATATATATAACAGTTTATATAAAAGGGGTAAAAAGTGATAGTAAAAAAAAACCTAAGGAAATATATGAGTTGTTTATCAAAATCCAAAAGTTATTATAAAAAAGCACTTATAAATTGAGTGTTGAATATAATAAATGCATCCAAATAACTTGACCTCCATCCAACACACCCCTCAACCCAATGGCTTCCTCCTTCTTCAAAAGACTCGTCTCTATCTCCGATCATCTCCATTACCCAAACCTTTCCTTCTTCTACTACTCCTCCGCCACACCATCTTCTCCACCTGAACCCCTTCTCGCTCTCCTGAAATCCCACAACTTCTCCGACTCCCACATCTCCATTCTCCTCTCCAAGCGCCCCTCCCTCCTTCGCTTTAATGTCCCCCTTGTTCTCGCCCCCAAGCTCCGCTTCCTTCTCTCCGATGCCGCCGCCGTCCCTCCCGACTTCCTCCCCAACCTCATCATCTCTAACCCTTCCATCCTCACCCGCTCCCTTGACAACCATCTCAAGCCCATCTTCCATCTCATCCGCTCCTTCATCGACTCCGCCGATGACCTTCTCCTCATCCTCCGCCGCAACTGGTTCCTCTCCTGCAGCCTCAACCGCTCCGTCGCTCCCAACATTGCTTCCTTGCTTTCCATTGGGGTCCCCCGCGACCGCATCGCCAAGCTCATCACTACCAGCAATCGATCTCTCATGCTCAATCCCGACGTTTTCCGAGCCAACATCGCTGCTGTTCGCCGCGCGGGGATCGAGCCGGAGAACCCTATGTTCGTCTACGCACTCCGGGCCTTGAATGGGATGAAAAAATCGACGTGGGATTCGAGACTGAAGCTGTTCAAGGAGATGGGTTGGTCGGAAGAGCTTGTTTATGCCGCTTTTCGGAGGGCTCCGTTGTGCGTGCTGGTGTCGGATGAGAAGATCAGGAAGTCGACGGAGTTCTTCATGAAGGAGGTGGGGTTTGGTCCGGAGGAGCTGAGCGTGAAACCGAAGCTCTTGATGCATGCATTCGAAAAGAGGGTTTTGCCTAGGTTTAAGGTGTTTCAGGTGTTGGAGGAGAAGGGACTGTTTAGAAAGGTAGGGAAAGAGAAAGGTAAGAAGGTGGTGGCGAACTTCTTTACTTGCTCAGAGAAGGTGTTCTTGGCTAGGTATGTGTCCAAGTATTGCAAGAGAGCGCCAGAGTTGAAGGATGTGGGGCTTCGGATGGTTGGAAGTGATGGTCAAATTGCTGGAAATTGTTGAAGCTTAGACAGATTAATAGAGATTGAATGAGTTGTTTGAGTTTTGATTGTTCTGCATTTGATAATTGAGGAAAGGAAGATGGAAGGGATGCACTGAGGCCCTTCATTGTCATGCTGTTCATGCTAATTTGTTCAGTGTGGCATAGATGTTGTGAAAATTACTGCCATTTTCAGGTTCTCTCCTTAACTGTTATCTTGGAATAGGGTTAAATGAACTATCTTTCTTGCCTCATTGTTGCTTGCTTGATGAACTTCGCTATCTGTTGCTAAATTTGTTAGTTGTCCTATGTTTTCATCCTTTTCAATATGTGGAATAATTTTATTGTATTTTTCATAACTTATTGTTGAATTTCTCTTTTGTGAGAAAACTGGGTTGGTTTAAGTGGTAGAGGCCGGGATCACTTAAGCAAGTGATTTCGAGCTTGAATCCTTGTATAAACACCTAAAAAAACCACTGTTTAATGAGTTATTTGGTCCGGGACTAGTTTAGGGATATTTTGTTTATCGACTTGTGGTGTGCTGTAGATTTCTGAGCTCTTTAAGATCATTAGTACTTCAGAATGATATAAATGTGTGTGAAAGCCTCACTTGAATTTGTTTACATTCATAAATTCCTCCTTCTTTGATGCCCAATTATGGTTGGAAATTTTTTTTCTCATTAACTACTTATTTTACTTAGGCCACTCATGACACTTCCACCATCTAATAAAGATGTGGTTTATAGCTTAAATTGAATAATGGTCTGTTTCGTGCCGTGAGAAACATCTTTTAAAGTGCAAGAGTTTCTCTGTAAACTTACTTCATGTGTAAATTGTGTGTTATAAGCATCTCCATAATCTTTTTAATTTCAATTTCTGTCACCTTAACCTTGTAATTCCAGACAATGATCTTAACTGGGTTTGGCTCCCAGATTCCAATAGTGATAAAATTTCCTCTGCAGTTTTTTCCTTTTTCAATGGCAGAGACATGAGTGATTTCATCAAATGGAATGGTTGGGCTAACTTGTGGAAGTTAAATGTGGCTCGTTGATCTAAGTATTTTATGTGGTTAGTAATCCATGGGAGAGTCAAAAGACTCAAAACATATAAATTCCTTCACTCTTTGAGCCTAGGCCCAGAGGCTTTGTGTGCCTTATGTGGCTTGGAGAGGAAGAACATTGAATGTTTCTTTAAATCCTGCTACAAATCTCAGCAGGTTTGGCACAAGGTGGAATTGATAACAGGGTTTCATCCTAGATGGTGTGAGGGCATAATTGCAACCGGGTCTTGGTTGGGAAATACTCAATCCAAGAGAGCCTTCTCTGATCACTCAACGGTTTGGAAAATCTAGAAAGCCAGATGTAACCTTATGGAGTGCAACTGGATTATCATTGGATTGCAAGTTCAGCTGTTGATCATGTGATGGAGTATGCTGTATCTACATCCTGCCAGATGGGGTAGTATCTTATTAACTATTTGAATTCTGGTTCGCCTAGAATATGCCTCTTTACTGATGCATTTTGGGTCCTGGATTGCTTCGATGTAGGGGTGAAGTTTTGTTATTATGGGCACTAATAAAAGAATTTTGGTCACAGGATGTGTTAAATCTGAATGCATGTTGCAGTCTGGAGGCTGAATTGGGTGCTCTGGAGATAGACTTGAGTAGAGTGAGAAGAGATTGGCAGATAAGGATATAGATGTTGGTTGTCTGGGGTTTCACAAGTCCTTGCTCAGGATAATTGTCGGAGAATCAAGCAGAGGATATCAAGACTGAAGCAGCTAATAATGCTGCTGGTTGGCTGTGCAAATGTTCAGGTCATGCCAAGAGATTAGAATTTGATCAGAAGATAGATAGGCTTGCGGCAAATGGGAATCACTCACCTGCCATTTCACTGTTTCATAGAGGCTTAGAGATTCTGAGATGGCTGATGAAGGTTGCTGAGAAGATGGGTCTCTCTTTTTAATATTGTATATCAACGGTGTGTTTAGTTACCAACGACCAAGTGGTCTATTAGTAGTCATGTTTTTATTAGAACCCTTTATAAGTGATCTATTAGTAGTTCCAGCGCCCATATGTGCACGGGTCTGCTCCTATCTACTTTGTTGAGGTTTAGATGTTTATCTTGGCAGCAATTAATAAAAAAAAGTGTTTAGCTTGCGTTACTGGTTTGTTGAGCTTTGAGTTGTAACCCAATGCCATGGTCTTCTAGTGAGTAAAATCCACATTATGTCTGTGCGAGCAGCTTTTTATTTTCTAATTTATTTTGTATCTTTGGTTCAAGATTCATGTTAATTGTATTTTTGATAAAAATTTAACCATTGGTTGTCTATTAACATGTAGGTCTCTCTTTTTTTTCTCCCCCTCATTTAGGCGGCTTTTGGATCAACTATGATAGAGTTAGGTGGCTTTTGGAAAAGCAAGTTGCGGTTGACGGCATTGCAGTAGTATTTTAGATCTTTAATTTGTCTATTCTAAATTTTTAGTAAGAGTAATGCTATATAGAGCGAACCGCTTAGCAATGAGCGGTTTGCTCTATATAGAATTACTCTTTTGGTAATCAATTTTTTCAATACCTTGATTGATTTATTTATTTATTTTATATTTTAATAAAATTAGATGATTATCACACTTTTACTCTATTTTTGTGAAAGATTGACGGTTCAACTGTCTTGTAATATATACCAAACAATAATGGTTGGAGGTTTTGATTTAATTCATATTTGTTTAAAAAAAAGTTTGTTACTTATTTTTAAAATTCTATTTTTAAAATGTTTTTAACTTTCATAAAAAAAATTATTTTAAATATATTTGTTGGTTCATCAAAGGCCGTTCATCCCTATCAGTGGCGATTAATATAATTCTAGGCGAAATAAGTCTTGATTCAAGCCAAAATCGAAAATATTCAGTCTTTTGCTCAGAAATTTGCAAGGGAATCCTACTTCGACCCTATTTAATGTTTTTTTCTTTTAAATTAAAAAAATAAAGATAAATTATATAACTGGATAATGTTTTAAATAAATTTATCTTAAATAAATTCTGATGCGTTTTGATAGTAAAATTTAATTTCATGTAGCGTTATTAATTAAACTTCAAGTTCTATTCGGACATGAAAAACACTCCCCAGTTTCCAATGATAATATATATAATCATGTTCACCCTCAAAACTCTGTTCTTTAAATTCAGCCCCTAACTTGCTTCAAGTTTAACGATAGCGGAACTTCAAAAGGCTTCAATTAGCTGTGATTTTTCCCTGAAGTATGATCATCTCCCCCTTTCTTCATCTCATCTCTTGTTTCTTGATTATTTTGTGTTTTGCTATTTATTAGTTTAACATTATGCAGTCATGGATTTGTCTGAATTCGCTATGTGTTGGTTGTGATATTTGTTTTTTATTTTTATTTTTATTGAATTGATGTCTTGATCTCATCTTTCTGTGATTTCTGGACGGTGCTATGCTTTTGCTTTTTTTTGGAAATTTTACCATTAACTTGCAGTGCTGAATTTGCTTGCAGTCTATTTATTTATTTATTTATTTATTTATTCTGTTTTCAAGGATCTTTCCCAGGCATGGCGTTTTTTTTTCCCGCTCTGCAGTAGTCAGTCTCAATGTATATAATAAAATTTGTTTATATTAGGACCTTGTTATCTGCAGGAGTATATATATATATATAAATATTAGAGTTTATAACCCAAATTCTATTTGTAATCAAACTAAGACATATTTAGATAAATTCTTTATATTTCACCACTTAAACAATCCGACTCCCAATCAAATTAGGACTCCTACTTATAATCAGACTAAAGCTTATTTAAACATATGTGAGGATTTTTATTGTTATATATAAAACTTTGGCAAACTGAGCTAATAAAACACAACCATTATACTCAATTCTCACCATAGTTGAAATCTCACCTTCTTCATCTCTGGTTTTCCCCGATTTAAGATATTTTCGTGTAAGTTTCCATGTTGTCGATGTTTTTATTTCTTTTTACCTGTTATTGTTCATCATCGCTTTCACTTAGCTCTGTTTTGAAATTGATCTTTGTATGTTCAATGCATATACAATCAGTTGAAAGCTAAATCATTGTGTAATATTATGTATTTTACTGCCTCATGTTATCATACTTGATCTTGCTTTAGACATTGGCAATTAATGTGTTTATTTATACACCTAAATATTTCTTTACATCCAAATAATAGTTTTTTTTATTAATTATAATCCTGAATTTACTTCTATTTTGTCACAGATTAGTAATTGGGAAAGCTCTTAAAAAGATTGGAAGATGTCACATTGGTGCCACTCATGCAATAGGGCTATCCAGCCTCATCCCATGGACATGATATGTTCTCGTTGTCAGGGAGGATTTATTCAAGAGCTGAATGAGGTGCATGGTGGCGGAATGGGCATGGATGTTCATAGGAACCATGCAATGCATCATAACCATGGTGGGATGGGAGGAATGGGCATGGATGTTCATGGGAACCATGCAATGCATGGTGGTGGAGGAGGTGCACATAATATGTTTCATAACCATGGAGGAATGGGGGGAATGGGAATGCATGATATGGGAGGTGGACATAATATGATTCATAACCATGGTGGGATGGGGGGAATGGGAATGCATGATATGGGAGGTGGACATAATATGATCCATAATCATGGTGGGATGGGAGGAATGGGAATGCATGATATGGGAGGTGGACATAATATGATCCATAATCATGGTGGGATGGGGGGAATGGGAATGCATGATATGGGAGGTGGACATAATATGATTCATAACCATGGTGGGATGGGGGGAATGGGAATGCATGATATGGGAGGTGGACATAACATGTACCATAACCATGGTGGGATGGGGGGAATGGGCATGAATCATCATCATGGGAACCATGCAATGCATGACATGGGAGGAGGCACACATGACCATGGGATGGGGATGCAGTTTCCTGCACATGGAAGGGGACACTTCTTGAGGGATGAGGTTGATGATGCTGGGATGATGATGATGAACCATGGATTTGATTTCATGGATAACAATGGTGAACTAGACCGACCGGCTGCACCGGTGAGAAGTGCTGACACTGATTCTCTGCCGACAGTAACGATCACTCAGAGGCATGTCGACGATGAATCAAATTGCCCGATTTGCATGGAGGAGTTCGAGTTGGATAGCCAAGTGAAGGAGACTCCGTGTAAACATCTGTTTCACGGAAATTGTATCACGCCGTGGTTGCAGCAGCACACAACTTGCCCTGTATGCCGTCAGGCCTTGAGCTCACATGGTGCTTCTGGTGGATCAAATGGTGGAGGAACTACTGCTAATAGATCATCAAATAATGGAGGAGCTGCTGTTAATGGATCATCACATACTGGAGGAGCTGCTGCTAATGGATCAAATAATGGAGGAGCTGCTGCTAATGGATCAAATAATGGGGCAAGGAATGGAAGACTTGATGATGGGGAAGGGGAACCAAATCCATTGCCACTGATTATCAGCACTGGGTTGTCATTAGCCGTTTTGCTTTTTATCAACTTGCAAAATTTCAGGAGGTAGTCCCCCTGATCAGTCCCTTGATATTCTATGTCTTTTTGTTGTTTTGACTTCTTTTAAGAACATAAGGCCAAAATTATTTGCAACGTTATTTGTAATTATCTCACTAATATTTATTTTGTAAAACATTTTTTGTTATGTAAAAAAGTAATTAAATCAAACCAAACAGTCACAAAATTGTGTCATAACCTCTTGTAATATTAATTATTATTCAATAACTATTTTAATACAACTAGATATTTTTTATTCCTATTAATCAAAATAAAATTTTAATCAAATTCAAAAACAGTCCTTTTAACATGCCACCCCAACCAATACACCATGGTTTTCTAGCACATAAAAGAAAATGGCAAAAGAAAAAGTAGATTTTTTTTTTTTTAATAACTAAAATGCCAAGTTGCCACAGCTTAAACTTCATAATTCAAACTATTGCAAGAACATCAAAAAGAAAACTCTCCCCACAAATAACATAACATCACACAAATAAAACATGGAGAACATTGCTAGTAATACAACAGGAAATACCAAGAGAAAATGAACAGAGAAAACCTCAATGCAACAGAGCAATGCAAATAGTGCACCTTAGTTTGTCAGCTCCATGATAGCAGAGACAATATCCCCATCTGCAGCCTTAAGTGCCTTGACAGCCTTGGGCCTGGAAACCCCGGCCTGCGTCATTACCAACTCAATATCCTTCTGCTCAACCCCGGTCTCATCGACATCTTCATCATCCTGCACCATGGTCGAAGACTCGGGCTTGGAAATCACGTGGCTCAAATCAGGAGCCTTGAATTGTTCAGCAGCCTGGGTCTGCAGCTGAGAGCTTAGATCCTCAATCTTTGCTTCTCCAAAAATAACATAAGTGTCTGAGTTCGGACTCTTGTAAATATCCGGCTTTGAGATGACAAATAATATCTGAAATGGAAACAAATGGCAAACATATTTTGAAAATTTTGCACATTTAAGTTGATATTAATAAAAAAAATTCGTAACAGCTTACGCTTTTGCTCTTCTTCACAGTCACTCTACTAACGCCAGTGATGGGTTTCATTCCAAGCTTCAGCATAGCCTTGCGGCTCTTCTTCTCACTTCTGCTCTGCTTTGATCTCCCGCTCTCATCACCTACTTGTCCTTCAATATCATTTTTTTTTTAAAGTTCAATTTTAGACCTTTCATGCAAAGAATCGCAAAAAAAAAAAATAATAATAATAATAACTATTTAATATATATTACAAGAACAAATATGCGCATAAGAATTGTTGCAAGAGATGCTATTTTCGCATAAACATAACTAATATACAAAAGAAACATGTTCTGCAAGAATATTGACTGTAAATATTTTATGCACATTCTAAACACCGCATTAACAACTAACTGAACAGAAAATTAACTAAAAAAAAAGCTCATGTTACTTTACATGCTCAATAAACATATAAATCATAAGGTTGAATTTCAACTTGTTTAATTCGTGTTTAACAAATAATGTTGAATGAGTTTTCCTTCGAACATCATCGTACCTAAATTTAATTGACGGACTTTTATTCCATATTAGTTCCTCAGGTCAATAGTGCAAATTGTTTAAACAATAAGAAATTAAACAGATCTAGATTCTGAAAATATTTCTTTAAACAAATTTAAAACTACACACACACACAAAAATAAGAACTCTTGCCCTACCTTCAGCTTCATCCTCATCCTTGTCATCATCTTCATCATCATCATCATCATCTTCGTCCTCTTCAACTACAGGCTCATCATGCTGTAAAGAATAGAAAAGTAATTATTGATCTATCATAAACTCCAAGATTGATCTGCCAAATTATGCCTTCACAAACAAAAAAAATACATTTTTTTTCATCAAATTTCATTTGGTTAAAAAAATATTTTTTAACTAAATTCCAGAAGAAGAAAAAAACATTGTTTTTCATCAATATGGTTCTCTTATAGTACCAAGACAACAAACAGTTCAATCACAGCACACATTAATCCTTTCCTTTCTCTTGACTACCGAGGCAACACCACAACCATGTACAACTATAAAATTTCATGAAAAATTATCAATCCATCAATGAAATCAAACAGGAACATTTCGCACACCACCAATAAAATTACCGAGAAACAAGAAATTATCATCTCCAACAGTTCAGAAGAAAAGAATTCAATCCTTTTCAGTTTTCACTTACTAACAATCATTAAAAACCTAAAAAAATCAGCTCTCGATCATCACCAAAAACTTTACAACAACCAGATCTATCAATATAATGAAACCATGCAGAAAAGTGAGCTCACATCGATCTTTTGCTGCTCGAGATGCTGAGCGAGCAGCTCCTCCTCGCTTTGCGTGGCCATGGCGACGACGACGGCGGCGGCGAAGGTATAGAGATAGAGAGCACCGATAGAAACCCTAACAAAAGCCCCAATTCGCGAAGACAAACACTGAGAGCTCTTTATAGGAAAATGGAACCCGAGTTTTTCTGGGCCGAGGCCTGTCTTCTTAATGGATTTAAAACCAGCAAAACTAAATTAAGCCCATTTAAATATTTTAGTTTAAAAAATATAAAAATAAATTTTAAAATAAACCCTTTTTTTTTTTTTTTGAAAAAAAGTTCAAATGGTTATGTAAGGAAAGGTTTCTATAGATATTCACGGGTACTGAATTTTTATGAAACTAATAAATTGGGATTAAAAAATATATAATTATTTGAGAATTAAGATTGATTTGAATCTTTCCAAAAATAACAATAAAAATAATAAAATGATGTGGAGTTGTTATGAAAATGAAATTAAAATTTCCATTTACATTATGGTGAAATAAGAAAGACCAAAAAAAAAGGAGTTTGCCTATTTAATATCATACCAAATTTCTAAGAAAATAAATTTATAATTTTGCTTTCCTTTTTTAAAAACAATGTCCTTTTCAGCTTGGTGCTTCTTGTTTAGTTGCATTTGTTTTTGTGTGTTTTTATTGTATGCTGTAACCGACTTTTCCAATGACACTCCAAAGTAATCAATTTCTTTCCCTTTTTTGAGATTTATATGCAAAAATTCCTCTTTCTTTCATATTCTTATGCTCATCATCTTGTTGATTTCTCTTCTTTTCTACAATTTCATAGAGTAAAGCAATCCCCTTTGCTTTCCTCTTCTCCCCCAAGCACTTCATCACTTCAAAAGGTATGATTTTTACTTTGTTTTTCATGTTATTTGTACAATCAGATAGATTCTTGATTGTCAAAGTTTTTGCTTTGAATGATTTGATTGCTTAATTTCATTGCTTTTGATGTGTTTTTATTGGTTTCTTATGGTCTCTGTGCAGTTTCTAAATGGATAGACCTGCAAAAAAGAAGAAAAGCTCACAAGTGCTTATGCCACAGTATTACTTGGAGAGGACTCTTGGTATTGGATCATTTGGTAAAGTGAAACTTGCTAGGCATGTTTCAACTGGGCTCAAAGTTGCCATTAAGATACTCAATCTCCAAAAGTTAAGTGCATCAGATGCAGAGAAAGGTGAAAATTTTCATTTTCTGCTATTTTACGAGCCATAGATTTGTGTTGTTAAACTGTTTCTTTATTTCGACATTGTGTAAATTTATTTAAAACCTGATGAACTTGAGCATGAAGTATCCTGAAGAACTATAATAATAAAAACAGTCGAATTTCGATGCTAAAGGTATTGTTTTGTAAGAGAACATACATGCTGTGTTTGGATTCAATTATAATGTGTTATTCTGATTAGAATACTACTAATTGGTGATTTCTTTACCTTTCAGTTAGGCGAGAGGTTAAAATTTTAGCAGCATTTTCCCATCCTCACATCGTTCGGCTGTATGAGGTTATAGAGATAAGGTCTAAAGTTTATGTTGTAATGGAGTATATGGATTCTGGAGATTTATTTTGCTATATCACAGTAAGGGGTCGGCTCAAGGAGGATGAGGCTCGCATTATCTTTCAGCAGGTACTTGGCATGATTTTCTATAATATCAGTTCTTCGTGAAGTGTAAATTATCATTATAAATACTATGTTACAAACATCAATTGTTTGATCAATGGTTTACCCAAACATAATATGCTACTCAACCGATGCTATACTGCAATTGAAACAGATAATATGTGGTGTTGAATTTTGCCACCTTAATATGGTGGCTCATAGGGACCTCAAGCCGGAGAATCTGCTCTTGGATTGCAATGGCACTGTTAAGTTGGCAGACTTCGGCCTCAGCAATACAATGACTGATGGTCATTTTCTGAAGACAACATGCGGAAGCCCGGAATATGCTGCCCCTGAGGTAAAACTTATGAGTGTTAATTACTCTATTTGGACATTTGTATGGTGTTGAATTCACCGGATATTCTGCTTCAGATCATCTCAAAGCAATTCTATGCTGGCTCTGACGTCGATGTTTGGAGTTGTGGTGTTGTTCTATACGCACTTCTTTGTGGAAGGCTTCCTTTTGAAGCTGAAAATCTCTCTTATTTGTGCACAAAGATAAAGGTACAAGATAAAGATCAAGTACTAGTGTTTAAGCTTTGTTTATATAAATATGCATGCATTACTTCCTTCTCTTGTTAACAGAGTGGAATTTACACTCTTCCTGCTCATTTATCACTTGAGGCAAAAGATTTGATTTCTCGCATCCTTGTTGTTGATCCCATCACAAGAATTACCATTCCGGAGATCCGTCAACATCCATGGTTCCGTTTGCACCTCCCGTGGTTTCTATCTGTGCGTGCTGAAGAAATTAAGGAAAGATCAAAACTGGTACCTTTCACTTCATAAAACTTCCGGGCCTTCGGTTTGCATTATCTTTTATTGGCATTGCATTTAGATTCCGAGTTAAAAGTAAATAGTTGCTTTATGCGCTTTCTCAAATTAAAAATGAAGATCATTTCAAAGTTTATAGCTTGAATGACATGTCTAGGATCCCATTGTTTCACTATATACTTCCATTTAAATACAGATTAACAAAGATACTTTTGAAGAGGTGGTTGGCTTGGGATTCAGCCACAGCCTTTTGATGGAATCTCTTAAGAACAGGTTGCAGAATGAGGTGATTTATTTCTTAATTGAACTCATGTGTTACTTATCCAAACATACATTGGAGGCTCACTGATCACCTTTACTGTACAGGCAACGGTGACTTATTATTTGCTTTTGGATAGGAGGCTTCGGTCCTGTAATGCATGTATTCGTTATGGATTCAACAGTGAGAAGGTAATTCTTATTGGTTGGAAAACAAAGCATTTTGCAATGTGATTTTCCTAGTAACCTTCTATCGAACAACAAATCTTTAGATATATGCATGTCAGAGATGATATTTTACATAACATTTCCAATCAACTCTTCTTGTCTTTCTTAAGGAATTCAAGACCGCAAATACCTCCTTGCAGCAACAAACTTACATAGAAAATGTGGGAGTTTCTCCAAGATCAAATGTGCCTTATCAAACTACCTGGACAGTTGGACTTCAGGTTAAATCCTGTTCATCAAATGAATTTAGGCTTCTATGTTTGTTAATTTCTGTCTACTTTTAACAAATAATTTGTTGCATTAGCAGACTCTAACTCATCCTCATGAGTTAATGCTTGATGCTTTGAGTGTTCTCCGGCGTCTAAATGTGTCTTGGAAAAGGATCGGCAGTTACAATATGAAATGCAGATGGCTGCCTCCAGAGCGAAAAGTTTCACTAGATATGAATCACATCCCATTCGAGGCGACAATTAGTGATACTGGTGTTGAATTAAAATCACAGAATGCTGTCAAATTTGAAATGCAGGTGCGTCAATCCATGAGAATATTATCAAAGTATTCAATTAATCAAGAATTTTAATCCTAAGCTACAATCTGACTAAATTTCCCAGCTATATGATCTAACAGCTTTACAAGGGTCCCGAGAACCGATACCTCCTTGACTTGCAGAGAGTCAGCGGCCCGCCGCTACTTTTCCTTGAAATATGTGCAAAATTTCTTTCTCAAATTCGAGTTTTGTAATGCTCTTCCAATGCTCTTAAAAATTGACTTCTCTGCCTCATATGGCTAGCTTGACATTGTTTGCCAACAGAACCAATATATATTATATATATAGCAAACAATTTTTAGTATCACTGTTCTTGTAAATTTGCTTTGAAATCTCATGTCTGGAAATCTATGTATTCACACAGTTAGATTGTTTCTAATGGAATACTTGTCCAATAAAGCAGGGAATGAAGGTACTTTTGAAATCAATGGGTACTTAAAATGAAGCAACTCTGTCAACCAGAAGCAGAGGGAAAAAAACTATTAGAACAAAGGTTAAATTATTCTACTGTTGTTAGTGCTATGACAACAACCTGTATACAAAGGCATGAAATCTTGACCTAATAACTTTCCCTGAACTATTGAGGAAACAGGAAAAACAAATTTGATCATCTACATGAGACTATCCATTTCAGGGAGATTACAGACTAATTCATCCATCTTCATTGTCATAATCCTCTTCCTCTTCAGTTATCTTGTTTAAAGAGGTGAGTTGAAGGGGATCGATGGCCATCTTATGCATATCAGAGAAGGACCAACCAGGATATTCTTCATGCTTGGTTTCATCTTTCGCAGATGTCTCAATTCTCGTTGTTGTGTCCTCCTTCTCATCTAGCACTACATTCAGGTCAAAGTTTGGGCCATTAGCATTAGGGCCATCACTGCTGTCTTTAGATTCCATTGGTTCTCTGGAAGGAATGCCATCATTCAACATTTCCGGTTTTATGTCATGAGGTATCACATTGTGAGGAGAAGTATCAGGGTCATCTTCACATTTGTCAAAGTGAGCACTGTCCCTCTCAGCAGCACGGCTACCTCGAACCCCACGCCCTCTCCCCCGACCTCGGGGTCTTCCTCGTCCTCTACTAACTCCACTGCTATCGCCTGCTATATCATGCTGCCAGAAATATAAAGCTTTCATCAGTTGGACATGGATGAACTTGGGGAATATGCCAGATAATTATGAACAGGCCAATTTTCCGTGCATAAATAGTAAATTCATTATGGTCTACAAATTATAAGAAAATAATGCATGACATTTAGGCTATCTGCTTTTAAAGATAAAAAAGAATGAGACAAAACTAATCTAGCATCAATTAATACAAAACTATATATATATATATATACATTGAAGCTTAAAACTTAGAGATGATTTTGCCAACACCTAAGACTTGATCAAGGGAAGTCTTACAGTTCTGGCCCTCTTCAAGTCCTCATCAGTGTCATTTCCTTCATCTACAGCTTTCCTGGAAAAAAGAGAGATGTTAGTACTGAAAACAAACTCTCATATCACTTGATGCTTAAAAGACATTGATCTATTTTAAACCTTCTCTTTGCGGCTCTATCCTCACCACCAGCATCAGAACCGCCCAAATCAGGAACTCTGTTCACAGTGTCCCTCAGGAAATCAAAGACACTAAAACTATGGACACACTGCTTTCTGAGAAACAAAAAGAAATTATTACATCAATATAAGCAAAAAGAAGTCGACATAAAAATAAAAAAAAAATAAAAAAAACCTCCAGCATGCCATACAGCCATTGTACTATAATCCAGTCACATAATGTGATACAGTGATACAGAACATTATCCTCCTAGTAAAAATATCAGTATCATCTACGATGATATTCATGGCTAAGTACTCTTTCAGGTTCAGTGAACTTTGTGAGCAAATTAAGTGTTTCCAATGTGAAAAGGTGTCATGATAAGATAAATAACCAAATGATGCAAATGAAAACAAAAGCCAAATCTTCTAAGCAGCTTGGTCATCTGCAATAGATCAACCCCTTAAAAAAGAAAATCCTTTGAAACATAAGACAAAACTCCTTACAGATGTAAAGAACTCATTGTTTTCATTCCCCTCTGAAGGGTTATATCATATGTCCTGTCACAGAGGTCTTGCAGAAATAATTCCAATGCTTTGGCTGCAAAACAATACCCATCAATGATCAAAACATCAAGAATGCAAAGACAAACAGCATATAATACATACTCAGCGCAAGGGATTTGTAAAGAATAAAAATCACAAATTAGTATATACATGTGTAGTAAACCAACATGAATCCAAGTTAAAACACCAAAGTACAGTTTGTAATGCAGATTTCCTCAGAGTCAATATGTTTAGATATTTCTTGCTTCAGTGCATAACAGGGGATAAGAAAGTCGCATGTTATTTTTCAGTCAAATACCAAACAAACAGCATGTTAATAAAAATACGATCAATAATGTACACAACTATCTGCAACGGTGATATTTTGGCCACCAAATTTAGATATTGTATGACGAAAGCTCAAAAGGCCCTCAAATCTCAAGGAGGACATCAACAAATACCAAATACCACATTGCAAAGAGTGTTTAAAACGACTCAAAAAAGTGATGTTGTTGTGAAGAGATATAGGAACTATCCATTTCCAATGCTGTAGTTTGGATTTTAAAAAGGTTGCTCTATTGTTATTATGGTAAGTAGGACCAATTATGTGAAAAGGAGGAACTTACATACTAAAACTGGTACAGCCTGTGCAATCTTCCCAATATCTTCATCTGCTTGCATAATCTTCTTTATTCGAGACTGGAAACATGAAAATCATGTCAGATAATCGAGGTTCTATATAAAAAAAAAAAATCCCCATAAAATCAACACAAACCACACTGAAACCAGTTGAAATGATCAAAACAACTTCACTAGTGAGTCATCTATCACTATTTCAATGAAAAAGTCACCATTGGAATACAAGAAGAATTAAATGAGAACATATATCATTAGCCTAACACACCATGCTTCATCCTCCAAACTTGCATTATAAGTAATATCATAGAAACCTAAGAACACCTACAACCATATATTCTGTTTCAATCTCATATGAGTTCCACTGATTAAGAAGCAGTTAGCAGATGATGAAATTTTTCTTGCCACATATGATAGCCCTAAGAATGAAAAAGCCAAAATAACTCAGACTAAAGAGCAAAGACATCAACTTTACCCACTCGAAAACCTAATTAATGCTCAAGGAAGGAATTTAGGAAAAAAAAAAAAAAACCCTCGAAATTGATCGATTCCGATCATTCCAGCGAAACAATGAAAACCTAATTCCCTTCAACAGTGGCTACTCAAGCAATATGGCTACATAGCATCATGATATACAACAGATTCCTCCAAAAGCCTTAATTTTGACACTCATAAACAAAAGAAAACAATAAAATCAACAAAAATCGATCGAATAGTGACAAAAAGAAAATAAGAAATAGAATTATAGGGCTCACAGCAGGAAATCGGGTGTCGAGCTTCTTCCTCATAGCTCCCGATGCCAAACATCAAACTGAATCGAAAACCACAACAAAGTCCTCAATCGAAACTCAAAAACAAGGAATTAAAACCAAGAAGAACAAATTCAAAAAAGGATTGAAATCGAGGGGTTCTAAGAAGAGCGTAAAAGAGGGATTTGATTATAAGAAAACGGAAAAGGACCCCTCTTTCGTTTCCCTCTAAATAACATGGCACTAAAAATTGTGACACTCTTGAAAGGACCAAAGACGTGGCATTTCTTTATTTGGAGTCAAATTGGAGATTTCCGTATCTATAATCGGATATTAATATCTATTATTATTATTATTATTATTATTATTATTATTATTATTTGCGGCTTTGACTACTGAACCTTTTCTTGTTTTTCAAATTGAGACACCCTTGACGGATAAATGACGTGTGTTAAAGGCGAATATATTTTATTATTCTAATCAGGACAAATTTAATATGTTAAAAACAAATAATAGTATGAGCAACGGAGGGATGAAAAGACTATGAAGTTCCTGAGCGGCGGAAGCAACGGGCGTGGCGGCGCTTACGGTGGTAATGGTGGTTCTCAAGGAGGTTACGGGAGACCTCGCGGTAGTCATGGTAGTTCTCGTGGCGGAGCTTTAAGCGGAGGCCGTGGGCGTCTTAGAGGCGGATTTAGAGGTGGATCCCGTAGTAGTTCTCGCTGTGGCCCTGATCACCCTCAGCCATTCTCAAACCCAATCACCTCTCCTCCGACCAACACCGTTCCCTCTCCTCCGGCCACTTCTTCTTTGGTGAGAGAAGACGTTTCCTTCGCTGATGTTACTCGCTCTCCTCCGCCTGTCGAACCTTCACAGCCTTCCGATCCTGTTTGGCAAACAGTCTCTAAACGTCGTCGACTCTCGGAATCTAAACTAGTTTGCAAAAAATGCCTGAGATCTGGTCACTCCTCCGTGGAATGCAGGCATCAGCTTACTTGCCGGCGTTGCGCCGGACCAGGTCACGTCGCCGCTCACTGTCCCCGTCGATCGCCTCAAGGTGTCGAAGGTGTTATTCCCCGACAAAGATCTAAGAAATCTCTGCCCGACGCTAGGCCGCTCCTTCATATAGCTCCTTCTTTGACTACTACTATTGCCTCACCGGACCTTCCTCTCATTCGTGTCTCTCTTCCAATCACTGAAGAGATTAACAAATCCAAGGAAGATCTTAGAAAAAAATGATCATCATTAGGATTGCTTGAGAAATGTGATCTGTCAATTCGCTAAAGACTCATTTGCACGAGATCTTAAATTCGGGATCATTTATCAACATCACTCCAGTATGATGATGATTTTATTCTCTCCATGAACTCTTCTAGATCGGCCCTCGCTAGCAGTCAAACTAAGTCCGATTACTTTCTCTTCGAAGCATGGTCTTTGCACGATCAATCTCTCACCATGGACACCTGAGTTTAAATCACACTCACTGCTCGCCGGCAACTACCAATGGATTAGGCTTTCAAATTTGCCATTGCATTCTTTGGGCCGGGACTCCATTGTCTCTATCCTTCGACCTTTCGGTGATCTAATTTATGTGCAGAAGTGGGAAGATGTCTCGCTGAAATTTATCCGAGTTATGGCAAGATTAAAGAAGCCCATTGCTTTCCCTTTGCAGCTGGTTGTTGATGTTGGAATGAGAAGTTTCTTCGTTTTACTAGAGGACTCCGGCATCCCTACACTAAGGTCCAAGATTTCTAATGGTGGTTCTAAGCTCTTTAAACCAGAAATTTCGGCGGTGAACAAGGTACCCTCTGCTTTCCCTGGGAAAAAGGTTGTTGATGCTGTCGACCCCGTCCCCTCACAGCTCCCTGGCAGCTCTTCTTATTTTTCCAGCAGATCTAAAGGTAAAGCCCCGGCTTTTGTTCCGTCTGGAATCGAAAATTCCGGCAAACACGTCGAGCTTGGCTCCGTGTTAGACCATTCGATGAACTCTGTCCCTACCGAGGAGGTAGGGATTCCCGACGACCGGCGGGTTAGCTCCGGTGACAGGTGAGAGAATTTCAAACTCTCAACCGATGGTGCAAGTTCCGAGAGTGGGAACACACTGTGCTTGAATAAGCTGGACGTGCCATCTTCTCGTGCAATGGCCGTTGCTTTGCCTCGAGATTGTAACTCACACATGCATGTTGTCTCCATGCTAACGTCGGTTCCTTTGCCTCGTGATATGGTTGCATCACTTGATGCTGATCCCGGAACATCGTCTAGGGTGATATCCACTCCTCAGATGCATAGAGATGTGGAGGAGATGATTTTAGAGATTCCACCTCTCATCCTCACTTCCTCTCCACCTCGTGATTTGCGCAACAAGTTCTTTTTGGCCTCTAATTCTACTCTTAAGCCACTTTGCATGAGGACCCACTTCCTAAAAAAATCGGGTTGATGGCGACCTGCCTCGTGTTGACCAACCTCTTGATGATCATCAAGCGGATGACCAGCATTGTGATGGCATATGTCCCTCTGACCCTACACCTTGTGATTCACCTGTCACTCATCACAAAGCTAGGGACTTGATCTCGGTCCCTATAATTCCGAATGTTGATCTTTCTCGAGATAAATTTCCCTACTCCACTATTTCTATCACTCAGGAAAACGTTTCTCCTCAGCTTCCAATCCCGGCTCGGAAGATTTTAATACCATCCCCAGTGATGATAATTTACTAAAACCAAATATTTCTCCCACCTACTCTTCGCAGATCATTGCTTCTGCAAAATATGGGACCTTACCTGATCACTTGAAATTCCTTCCACCAGCTATCCCAATACCTGAGGGATACACCTGGGTTGTTATTCATGGAGGATGGACCCTAATTCCTAAGGTCAACTCTGATAAGTTTGTTACACCTGATCAACCTCCCATCACCCCCACTGTATCTGATCCTCTTAACGAGGAACTTGTGGATTGGGATGATGATGAGGATGACCAAGAATTTTTGGCAGATGACTTCGCCGATGTAAATGATATTCCGGAGGAGTGTGATGACTTCGCAGACCCGGCTATCATAGCATCGATGAGTCCGACGATTACGAGGTTGGTACTATGTTGTCAGATTTTCCAATTATTTCTTCCAACCCTCATGGATCATCTAATTTAGACTCCTGCATTTCTTCCAATACCCAGGTCCGTCGTAGTGACAGGAACAAAAAGCCTTCTACTAGATGGAATGAAGAAGCAGGTTTTATACAACATCCGCCAAGATCCTCTAAGAAAAAGATTCCTGAAGATCCCAGGGAAGGTACCATTCCTCAAGTGCATTCCTCTTTAAATTCTTGGTCTGATGCTCAATTTCAAAATTATAGCATTGCATGTGGGGTGAAATTCCTAGGCTCACCTCAACATAAATCCAAATGTTTCACAATCATGAAAAATTTAGAACTGGAAAGATCTTCCTCTTCGGTTGGCCCTGAGGGGACCACCACTAAGGCACCCAACTCCTCATTATGAAAATCATTTCTTGGAATGTTAGGGGGTTAGGTCGGCCCTCCAAACGCCACCTAGTTAAAAACTTTCTTTCTTCTGTAAAAGCTGACATTGTCTGCTTACAAGAATCTAAGCTTCAAGTCCTTCATCGATCACTATGGAATTCAATTGGTGGAAGATTCCTCGACTCCTTTGAATTTATTCCTGCCTTGGGCTCGGCAGGAGGCATCATCATGTCCTGGGATAGTTCCAAAGTGTCTGGAACACTTATCCACTTGGGGACCTTTTCCATAACCCTAAATTTCACTAATAAAGTTGATAACCTATCTTGGACATGTACAACTGTTTATGGTCCTAATTCCAAGACCATTCGTTCTGATTTTTGGAATGAACTTCGCCATGTCCATGATTCATGCTCTTCCACTTGGGTCCTGTGTGGTGATTTTAACACAGTGTTTTCACTAAATGATAAAAATAGAGGTTTCCCTAATGCAAGCGATCTTGCATCGGCCCAAAACTTCCTCAATGAGCTTAACCTTGTGGACCCCCCTCTTCTTGGACGAAGCTTTACCTGGACAAATGGACAAAGTGATCCCATTTGGACGTGCTTAGACCGCTTTCTCCTCTCACATGACTGGTTTTCTTCCTACCCCAGTACCATTCAATCCGCCCTTCCCAGATATGGTTCAGATCATGCTCCCATATGTCTTGATTTTGGCTCCCACACACCGAGACCTCGCATTTTTCGTTTTGAAAAAACCTGGTACACCAATGACCAATTAAGTTCCTTCATTCATGATTGGTGGTGTGAACCTAACCTTGAGGGCTGTGGCGCCTTTATCATCTCAAAAAAACTCATTCATCTTAAATCTCACCTCAAGGTTTGGGCCTCTGAAAATTTTGGTTCCATCTCTGTCCACAAAAATGCTCTGCTCTTAGAAATTAACTCTCTAGATTCCACAAGTGAGAGCAGAACACTGACTAATTCCGAAACTTTTCGAATTACCCAGTTGCGTCAGGATTTCTCTACCACCCTCAGAAATGAGGAAATCTATTGGCGACAACGATCCAGAATAACTTGGCTCAAAGATGACGATTCTAATACCAAATTCTTTCATACTGTTGCTAATGGAAGACGTAACAAGAATTTCATCCCTAGAATTCGCATAAATGATTCTTGGGTCGTTGGAAACCAGAATCTTGGTATTCACTTTTCGAATCATTTTGGTCTCCTGTTTGGAACTGCTAGATCCTCCCGTTTCATTATGGACTGGCAACACTTGTTCAACTTTAGAGATACAGTTGATCTCTCCACTTTGGACTTACCATTTTCCATGATCGAACTCAAACAGGCGGTTTTTGACCTGAACGCTGACAAAGCCCCAGGTCCTGATGGTTTCCCCATCTTTTTCTTTCAAAAGCACTGGGATCTAGTTAATGACTCCTTGTTTTCCCTTTGTAATGACTTCTTTGATGGGAGGGCTAACCTAGAGCGTATCAATTGGATTCATATCGCTCTAGTTGCTAAAATCAATTCTCCTGCAATCCTCTCTGATTATCGCCCCATCAGCCTCATCAATTCTCCCTGTAAAATCTTATCCAAAATCCTTGCTAATAGGGCTGAGTTACGTGATAAGTTCATCTGGTTGATGACTGCATGATCGGCATTTATTAAAGGGAGATGTATTGCAGACAACATTGTCGCTGCCCAGGGAACTTATTTTCCATCTTCAAAAGCGCAAGGTGCTTGGTTATGCTTTTAAAGTTGACTTTGCCAAAGCTTTTGACTCCCTTGATTGGAATTTCCTCTTTGACATTCTTGCGGCCCGCGGATTTAGTCCCCGCTGGATTTCCTGGATCTCTACCATCCTTCACACTTCCAAAGCTCGCGTGATTGTTAATGGAGAACCTCATGGTTTCATCCGCTGCAAACGTGGTTTACGTCAAGGAGATCCCCTCTCCCCCCTCCTCTTTGCTCTGGCAGCTGACACTCTTAGTGCAATGTTCTCACACGCACTACGGAATAGAATTCTTGTGGGTATTCCCATTGATTTACTTGACAGCATCTGTCACCTTCAATATGCTGATGATCTCATCATTTTCTCAGCTGGAGGCCAAGAGGACCTTCTTGTTATTAAGTTTATTCTCTACCTTTATGAAGGCGCCTCTGGTCTTACCATTAACTTTGACAAGAGCTGTCTCTACTCAACCAATTATGGATACCAACCCAACGCAACCTCGGCTTCTATTCTTAATTGCGCTAGGAATTGCCTTCCTATCACCTACCTTGGTGTCCCTATCTCCGGTAGGCGTCCCTTGCGCAATGATTGGACAAATTTAATCTCGAAGATCAGAACCAAACTTTCTTCCTGGAAAGCCATTTACCTTTCTCTTGGTGGTCGGCTGACCCTGCTCAACTCGGTTCTTTCATCAATTCCCACCTACTGGATGTCTGTCTTCAAATTACCATCCTGGGTAATTAAGGAGATAGATAAAATCCGTAGAGATTTTCTTTGGAAGGGTCCAGATCTTGGTTCCAAAGGTCTCCGACTTGTTGTTTGGAACAGAATTTGTCGACCTCGTAGTATGGGTGGATGGGGTATTCTTAACCTTCACTCCTTCAACAATGCTCTTCTAGCCAAATGGTGGTGGAAAATCTTCACTGGACAACAAGGCTGTTGGTCAAAAATCATTCATTTAAATTACCTGAGTAGAGGTCCCCCTGGACCTCTATTTCATTCTCCACCAAGGAATAAATCTTTTTTCTGGGCTGGCATCATCCCCATCCTACCCGCGTTTAGAGCTTGCACTTCTAAATCCATTCTCAATGGTGCCTCTACCTTTCTCTGGTTTGACAACTGGCTTAATGGCCGTGCGCCAAAAGACATTTGGCCTGACCTTTTCAATATCTGCCTAGCACCCTGGATTACTGTTCGACATCTTCTTCTGAACCTCTCCTCCCTTGATTCTGTTTTTAGTGAGGTTTCTTCGGATGCTCTTCAACCTCTATTACAATCACTTCCCCGATTGTTCTTCTCCCCAAGAAGATAGGAGCACTTGGACCTTGGAAAGTAAAGGCAACTTCTCGGTTCGTTCTTTCTACAAATTCCTTATCGATGGTGGTTTGCGCTCTCCTCTCTACCCTTCCTTCTGGAAAGTGGACTGTCCCAGCAAGATCACTCTCTTTTGTTGGCTTGCTAGCGACAATAAAATTCTTACTCTTACCAATCTTGCTAAGAAAGGCTGTAACTCCCTCATTGGGACGGACACTTGCGTTTTGTGTTTTAAAGACTCAGAAACTGTGGATCATCTTCTAATTCATTGTGATTTTACCTCGAGAATTTGGGCTTTTTTCATGAGTACTCTTAACCTACACTCACTCCCTTACTCTACTGAGCAGATTTGGTCCACTTGGATTCCTTCTCTAGATGTGTGTGTGCGCACTTTCTGGGACCTTATTACCAGAGCAATTTTCTGGAATATTTGGCTGGAAAGGAACAATCGTATCTTTAATCGTACCTACATTTCCACCGTATCAATTATTTTTAATATTTCTCGTATGTTATTTAATTGGTGCTCTGCAGCTAAAGACTCGACTCAACAAGTTTCCAGTGATTCCATTCAGTCTGTCAAGCGCTCCCTCGACTTCTTGAGCACCAGAACTGCAGACCTCGCCAGCGGCTCGACACAACTTCATCGTAGTAAGTGACTCTCCTAGGTCCTGCTGAGCTGACCTCTGCTGTCTCTTGATGGTCTTCGTCTCCTCAGCTCCTGGTCGTGGGTGTCCCTTGATGGTCTTCGTCTCCTCAGCTCCTGGTCGTGGGTGTCCCTTGATGGTCTTCGTCTCCTCAGCTCCTGGTCGTGGGTGTTTCTTTTGGTGTTTGTTTTCGATTGTTTTTTTATTTTCATTTGGTTGTGGACTATCACACCTCTGGTGTAGTGTCCTCTTTATGCTGTACCCCCTTGTTCTTCTTTCTGTTTAGTCTGTCTGAGTTGTCTGCTGTTGTTTTCTGTTCGCTTTTCAATAAATCTGTGGTTTATCCACTTTTTATCAAAAAAACAAATAATAGCGTTTAAAAAATCATCTAATGTATTTTGGATAAGTGTAGAGTTTTGTTGAAATATTTAAATTTTATTATAATATTCTGTTGAATTTTTGTAATAAATATGGACAAGGCACTTCGAAGTCTTGAACTCTGACTTGGAAAGTCCTATTATAACTCATATTTATATATATATATATATATATATATGCATTTCAGTATTTATAAAATATACAAATAATTTTAATTTTTTGTTAAACCCACATGTTTTCTTTTCGACCATTAACTGGCACTAGGGCTGGTCTAAGCATAGGTGCCTAAGGTCTAGGCCCATAATATTTTACAGGCATCAATTTTTATTTTCTTAAATCGTATTTAAAAAATATTTATTTACTATTATTTTATCTACAAAATTAAAATCCCACAATTTTCTAAAGCCCTACAATTCATTTTTTAAATTATATTTAAAATTTTTTATTTTTTATTATCTTATTCAATAGTTATAATTTTAATAATTTTAAGTATTTTTAAATTATAAAACTTAATTTATAATAATGCTAACATACAATAAATTTGAGTTATATGGCCCACAATTTTATAAAGCCTCACAATTTATGTTTTCCTTTCAAAAAAATTATATGTATCATTTCATTTACTATTATCTTATCCACACAATTATAATCTTAAAAATTTTGATTTTTTTTTAACTATAAAACTTAATCTATGATAATATCAATATTCAATAAATTTAGCTTTATAATATAGCCCACCAAAATTTGTAAGCCCCACAATTAATATTTTATTTTTTAAAAATTTATTTAAAATTTTTATTTACTATTATCCTATCAACATCATATTATGTGTGGCAAATAATTAAATAAAAAAATAGAAGAAGGATATCAAATATCTAGTTTTTTTTCCAGATCAATATTATTATTATTTTTTTTATTATTATATAATTTATTATTTGATAAAAATAATTTTTAAAAAAATATATCATAATTTTGGCTAGAAGTCCTAGCCTGTACACCATTTTCACTCCCTTGATTGGCACAGTTAGCAGGGAAACTTTGTTTGGTTTAGATTCTTAGCACAATTAAATTGATGACCACAAATAATCAGAAGAAAACTACAGTTAAAACACAATTAATAACTAAAAAGAACTACAACATTAAAAAAAGGAAAAGCAAAATATATAAAGTAAAACAACATCTCTTCTTATATATGACAATTAAAAACAAGGACCAACGTTGAGAGAAAAATAAAATAAAAGGCCAAAACAGAAGAACAAGACAAAGAGCCCAGCCCAGGCAGACAAGAGACCAAGAACACCGATCACATTTCCACAGGCACACGCTTATACAAGTCCACACAGTCCAACCTTGGCGTGGCCACGGCCTGTAATGGCGTATGCATGAAGGTCACCATTCCAGGGTTCTCCGTCATGTCCACATCCTCCGGCTTCATCCCCTCCGGCAAGTCCCACTTAAACTGGTGCAAGAGATGACCAAGCATTGACTCAACAAGGTAGATCCCAAGCTGCGCACCAGGGCACACTCGGCGCCCTGCGCCAAAAGGCAACACTCTGAAATCATGTCCCTTGATATCAATATCCTCTTCTTGAAACCTCTCAGGCCGGAACTCAAGTGGTTCTTTCCAGACCTGTGGGTCACGAGCAATGGCCCAGACATTAACATGGACATTGGAACCTTTGGGGATGTCATAGCCGGCAAGCTTAACGTTGGTGTTGGCTTTGTGAGGGAGCATGAGAGGGGTTGGTGGGTGCAGCCGGAGAGCTTCTTTAACCAGGCAGTTGAGATAAGGCAGGTTGGCGAAGTCTGCTTCTGTTATGATTCTATCACGTCCTACTACACGATCAAGCTCTTCTTGAGCTTTTTGTTGAACTCTTGGGTGCTTAACCAGTTCCGCCATTGCCCATTCTACTGTTATTACAGTTGTGTCCATTCCAGCTGTGATCATGTCCTGTTATGTTATGTAATTAATTATTAGATTAAAATATATAAATGTAATGATTAATGAATGTAGAAATTAAGAGATCGATGTGTAGGTAGGTAGCTAGGTATGTTACGTACCCAAAGAAGGCCAATGATGGTGTCTTCGCTGAGATCATATTTGGACTGGAGAGTGAGCAAGGCGTCGACGAAGTGTTGCTTGGCGCCGGACTGGGCGCGGGCGCGGGTGTGCTCGGCCATGATGGTTTTGGTTAGACGGTCACGGCGAGCACCGTGCTTGGCTATGGCGCCCTCGTTCAAGGGGAACATCCAGCGGAGCCATGGCACGTACTCACCCAGAGACAGTGAAGCACCGAGCTTGAGCCCGTTTTGGACGATGGCTTTGAACTCAACTCCTTGCTCGTCCATTACTCCAGCTGAGTTCATGAATCGCTTCCCGAATGCCAGTCTTGTTATGTTGTTAAATGCCACGCCAGCGAGATGGTCTTTTACTACTAAGCTTTTGCCTTGTTTCTCTGTGTTACAGATGGAGGTTTAATTAATCTCTTGATTAAGATATTAATATCGTTAATAAATAGATTTAAAGGGACGATTTTATTATTCTCATGTCCATTAGTATGGCCTTATGGGCCTATATTGATATGTAGATCTACATTTTTAACTAGAATTTAAAAAGCCCTATGCGCATTTATAATTGGTTTTTTTTTTTAATTAGTAGAAACAATTAAACAAATCCTTAATTTATATGTACATATATACTTTTATAAAAGTAGCAGGCGTTTATATAACAAGGGACTATAAACATTAAATAAATAATATTTACATAGTATTTTGTTATATATATATATACAGTACCACTGATATTAAGGATGCCCATTCACCATTTATTGTAATAATATATGGCACTAGCAGTCGTGGTTACAAATCCTTAATATTGTTAATTATATTTAAAATAAAGAATTTATATTTTAATTAAATTTAAATATTTCTTAAAAATCTTTAATTTATATAGCTATTTGATAATTAAGTTTCACCATATAGGTTGGCGGAAACCAATCAACCAACCGTTGGTTGTGATAACATGCATCTCGTTGAAAAACAATTAAATAATGAGGTATGAGCTTTTATTTTCTTACAAATTGTGACTAGTGACCACCATATTAGATTTTAAATCTAAACTAATATAAATATATTTACACACATTTTTATTCTAATCTAAACTTACCAAACACTGCCTAACTAATCAAAATAAAATAAGGCAACTCATACATAACTAACGGACAATACTTGGTCTATACATAGCAACAATTCAAGTGTAAACGCATGTCAGACATGTCAAATATCAATCATTACCCACAAGAAAAAAATCAATCAAATCAATCAATTAATTAATTAATTAATAGAGAAAAATCAAAGCATGAAAGAATACCAGGAAGAGTGCATTCTCTGAAGATAGACTCAACCATGGCGGTGACCTCATCCTCCCTGATCGGCCGGAGAGCCTCCAACCTCTTCGGAGCAAACAGCTCCAAATTACACACCTTCCTCACCGTCACATAGTGCGGCCCATAGTCCGCCCAGATCAAGTCCTTCCCGTCCCTGCTAAACCTCGCCGCCGATCGGCTCCGTGGTCGATCGGCGAGCTGCTGGTCGTTGTCTTTGAGAACCTCCTTCGCCAGCTCCGAGCTCGAGACCACTACATTCAACGTCGTCCCAAACCACACAGACATGATCGGACCGTAAGTTCCAGCCCATTCGGAGAAGCAGCGGAATCTCACCGGCTTTATGTCGTATAAGTTTCCGACCACTGGACGGGGAGGAGGTCCCGGTGGGAGTCTTGGGCGGCGCCGGAGGTATATTAAGAGAGCAGTGATGATGGCGATTAGGGTTATGGATAGTGGAATTAGGGGAAGGTTGGTGGTATCCATTTGATTTTGGAGAGGGAATTGGAGAAGAAGATGGAGTGGGAGAGATGGGATGGGATATTAATATTAATAATGAAAAGAAGCTATTGGTATTTCGTAGTAGGTGTGAGAAAAGTTGAATGGGTTTGAGCTGTGAGATATGGAACAGGGGAGGAGGTACAACGACTAATGAAAAATAGACGCGTGGATGTATGGCATGGTGTGTTCGAGTCTTGTACGGTAGGTGAGCGTAGCTGATCTTAGGGGTTATTAGTTTCTTGGTCTTTGTTGTGGTTGAAGATGGTGAGTGTTTTGTGGCTATTATTATTATTATTATTATTATTGGCTATTATTATTATTATTATTATTATTATTATTATTGGGTTAATATGTAGTTTTTTTGGAATTATATTTTTAATGAATGTTTTGGGAGAGAAAAAGGGTTGAAAAAATGATGTCAATAGTATGGCAAACATACTACTTCGCCTGACTTATTGCTGCTTAATTATAATATTCCCTCTAATGATAAATTTGTTTATTTAAAATAATAATGATAATAAATGGTCAAGCTTAATAGAAAGAGTGGAATGAAAGCAACTTTGTGGAATGGAAACTTTCAATTTTCATGCCTTGTGAACCACCTGATTGGGTGGTTTCAACCACACCCACCAACTTTCCCATGGAAAAAAAAAATCTAAGTGCTCGAAGATGAGGAACTCTGGTTTCTTTCATGCGTAGCTTGTTATCTAATGATTTGCATAGAAATAAAATTCACATATGAATTATAATAGATTAATGATTTTTTTTTTTTTAAATATATATATATATATATCAGATTCTGGTTATTATTCATACACTTGTGAAGTTGGTGAGCAAGAGAGTGTCCCACATGCGGTTGGTCAGAGACAACAACTAGGTAAGGTCAAGGATAGCTTTCCACTCATGAAAATCATATAACTGATGCTGTTCTCAGCATGACGCAAGCACCTGCATTGTCCTCTGTTAGTGTTTTTCAGATACTAATAATGCAACCAAACAAGGAAAGCATACAACATTATCTACATATAGTAGTATGACAGTCCAAACCATAGAAATTCACAACCATGGTAACAGTGGAACAGTTTTTACATTATTCTTGTAATACAAAAGTCTGGCAGAATCACAACATGAAATTTCAACCCCTTTGTAGAGGAAAAAAAGCCAAAAGACAAAAAAGGACCAAAATGTGACCCAGCTCCAATGATAGATGACAGCTTTTAGGGTGCTTCCAAACTCTGGAGAGGAGCAAGGGAAAAGCACTGAAGCTGCTAAAAACTGGGAGGAAAAGCAGAGATATCAGTAGATATGATGCCAATAGTAGTCCATGTACACCCTGGATGTTACACCAGAGAAAAAACACATTGGAAGTAACTTTGTATGGAGTATCAACTTTGTTCAGCTCTTGTTTCTTTTAACAAAGAAGATCTTTGGGTTTGGAAGATGATTGAGGAGGAAGTCATCTGCTGCAGGTTTTGGACTGTTTTCAGCGCAAGCTTGAATCCTCACCTGCAAGATGAGATGTTATACTAATAGCTGATCGCTGTTGGGAAATTGGCGTGTTGATGCTTGGAGGCAGAGGGCAAGCTCCTCTCTTCTATTCAACTTTAAAAAAAGCTTTAAACAATATGATGCCAATTACCCAAAAAAAAAAAATTTAAAAAATAAAGCAAACAATTAACATTAAGAAGCCTCAGTAGGAAGCTAGTTTATAAATTATGAAGAGATAAAGAAGCAATTCAGTGAATGCTTTGGTATCACAACAGGAGCAATGAATTGGATTGAACTTTGGACACCAAATTGCCACTACTACATGCAACAACCATTTAAATATGCACAGAGATCACTTGAACAATTTATAAATTAATCCCAGAAAAAATTAAATAGTTGTGCCGCAATAAGAAGAATTGAACATTGCAGTTTCACTAACCTCATATTCCTGAAGTAATGCTGCCAATAATGTTGAAATCCCATGCACCGTGAACTCCTGGCCAACACATGCTCGTGTGCCAGAACCAAACGAAAGAAACATATTTTTATTAGGTGCATTGAACCTAAATGTCGTTTCTTCAGACTCTTGGCAGTCTTGAGATGTGCCTGAATGAGAAACCAAAAAGGCATCAGTACCAACAGCCTTGTCTACACCAAATATTTCCATAAACAACTGATAGAAGTGGGTCACATATAGATACATGAAATGTTGATGATAAGAGTTGATTTCACAGAATAAGTCAAAAAAGATGAAACGATGTCCAATCAGATACTATGACTAGTCTATAATCAGGTAAATGGAAACCAGAAGCAAATAAGACAAATGAATGGTGCATACAAGTACCATAAGGAATAAAACTTATGCAATTCAGCTGGAAAATATGGCTACCTTCAAGTGAAGTCACTGACATTGGATCAGGTTTCCCTCCAACACGACTATGTCCATGGCAGAGGAGGGCCTTTGATAAGAAGCGATTAGGATTAAACTGGCATGCATCTTTACCCCAAATAGAGTTATCCAAATGCACGAGCTGTGGCGGAACAACAATGATTGCACCTGCTGGAACAGTAATGCCAGTCTCCAGACTCAAGTCTGAAAATTAAGACAAAAAAGATGGACAACATCAAATTTATGTAAGAGCGAGAAGTCTTATGGAGGTTGTCTCTGGAAGAAATTTAGCAGCAGTCCACATGGATCACTCATCTACTAAAAAGATCAGATATTTGAACAAAAAAGACATCCACATGTAATAACATATGCAACAGTATATTAAAGAGTTCATACCACAGTTTACTAAACATCTTTGAAGTAAAGATCCCGCAGGCAAAAGACGAGCTGATTCATACACAGTAGCCAGCAAAAAATGCATATTTCTCACATCATATATCTCAGGATTAGAGGAACCATTCTGCACTCTATCAATTTCTGAATACATCTGTAACAAACAAGAACATATAAGGACAGGAATTGAAAGCAAGTCATGGTGAAAAATAAGGATGTCAGAAATCCATTGATCTTAAAAATAGACATGAAAAAATAACAAACAAAACAAAGTCCGAGTTAATTGCAAAAGAAATAACCATGTAAAATGCGTGGTGGACCTCAATAAGATGAAACAAATAAATAAACAAAACACTTACATCATTACATAAAAACATAAAACTAAGCAAGATAACTGTGAGTTCCTTAAGAATATTATTTCTTCATGCACAAACATTACCTAAAATATTAATGATTTGGCATAACTACAATAAATGAAAAGGAAAATCACCTTTTCTAGTAGTTCAGGATACAAGGCTAGCCTTGTTAAGATGCTCCAAATCAAGCCTGCAGTAGCCAGGCAACCATGGAACATCATACCAAGTATGTCTCCACAATGTTCATCTTCTGAGCCATGATGCCCCACTATCTCTTCCAAAAGAAATTTGTTTGAAATCCCATCATCAAGCAGACTAGTGGCATCGACTGTTTCATTACTTTCAGCATAGCTTTTACTATGTTGAATTATGTCCAGAGTCAATTGCTTGGCTTCCTTGCACAAAGATTGATATGTCCAGAAGCGTCTCCTCCAAACAGGAGGGACATTGTATGAGGCCCAAAAACAAGCATCCTTAGCAATCAACATAAGAATCTCCTCATAAAAGATTGCATCTGACCAAGACAAGAATGCATCTCCAAAGAGTGTTGTTCCAAATAAAGCAAATGCTATATGCTGAGATATTGATCTACAATCAAGCACACCCTTTGCCATGATAGAATCAACTCTTCCCATAACACATTTTACAACCTTTGGGGCAACTGTATTCACCCTGTCAAGTAGCTTCCCATTAAAACATGCCGCTAACGATTTTCTTCTCTTATGCACCTGCAGGGAGTGAGTCAGCTTACAATGAAATATATGGTCATCATCTATGTGAATATGAGTTCAAAACACAAGGTTCCTGGTTCTCTCTGAAATATAATCATGTGTACTTGACCTGATTTTTAGACAATCATTAGCACAATGAGCATAAACCACATAAAGCTAATCCCCTTACAGCTAGAAATCATGGCAACTTGGAAAAAATGGTAAAAAACCCTAAACAGCAGCCACATGACAATCTGAGGTAATGAAAACCCAAGAAAACGGAGTGTAACAGACAACCAAACAAGTAGATTGCACCATTAGAAACAGGATCCCGTTACCTCCTCAAAGGAAGAAGCAAAGAGCTGAGATCGCCCAAAAGCCAATCGAAACACTCTCCTAGTCAATGGCAGCTTATCCTCGGCCTTCACAAGAACCTCCTCGATCATGGATGTCTCCCTCACAGATACAAGAAGCTGCATAGGTCCTAACCATAGTCTGACAATCGGTCCATACTTAGCATGCAACGTCGCTAGGTAACCTATCAATCCAAATTTATCATCAAGAAAAACAAGTCAAAATGAAATTTTTACTGCTCTCCTATGATACAAATTCTCAACTTTAGAACAATAAGTTCAATTACGGTGAGATTACAAGAACCATCAATAACACAATCCATCCAAAATCCAGTTTCCAAAATCCTACCAAAAAGCTTGCCTCTTTATCATTTCTAACAAGCCAAAAAAAAAAAAAAATCCTAATCACCAAATCAAGCAAAAAATCGAGATCTACCAGTGAGATTTCCGTCAGATCCGAGACTAGAGAAACCCTTCAAGTATCCGAAGAAAGACGGAGCTGGCGGACCAGGGATCCTGTTCCCAAGGTTCCAGAGCCTCACCAACCGCGCAAGCTTCCGCGCAAGAAACACTGTGACAGAGATAAGCGCGACCCACAAGAACGCATTAGTAAACCTCGCAACATAATCCCTCAAGAAGCGAGATCGAGCGGCGTCGGAGCAGGAGCTAGACGCCGCCGGCGACGACCCACCGGCGCGGATCAAAGACCACAGAAGGATAAAGGGCACAGCCGCATCACACGATTCCATTGCGAAAGAGGGAATGGCTCATCGAAACCCTAACCCTAAGAAAAGGAGAATGATATGAGGCTATGCCCGGCTCGCTGACCTTGGAGGTGGATGGAGACGGCGAGATCTTTGTATCACTATCTTCGCAGGAACAACATGGTTATCCTTTCTCATCGACACGTGGCCCAATAGAAGCACTTCAGAGACGTGTACGCCTCAAACATTGTGCTCACTAGCGAATAGGAGCTTGCCACGTAACAACATTATCCTACACTGCTGAGTTTTATCCTTCACTCTCCCTCGCCGACAAAGAACTATCAAGTGACTGCTCGGAAGTTTTGTTATAAATCTTTTTTTTTAAAAAAATTTGATTGATTATTTTTCAATTTTATTTCGAAATTATTATTATTATTATTATTATTATTATTAATTTTCATAAGCATGAATCCGAGAGAAAAATAAAAGAAAATGATTATGAAATATGCATTAATAAGATTGGATAAACATTACATGAAGAAAGACAAAAACATTGAGAGGTGAAAGACAAAAACGACCCCCAGAAACCAATCTACCCTCATTAATAGTATTAAGGTCATAATGGGAATTTGAGGAAAATGTGAGAACGTGAATACTAGTCATTGGTGGAGTCATTGGTGGATGGGGCCATGCAAGCATTTGGGTGTGACCTTCTCTCAGGGTCTTGTTCATCAATAATGGCTACCACATCCATCCTCTTCCCATTTTCAACAGTACTTCCCTCTTTCACTTCCAATTCGGTCACTTGAATGTTCATGGCTCCCCCTTCCTTGTATTTTCCCCACAGGACTGAGTAGAGGCCTACCACTATTAGGACTCCCCCAAGAACACTGAAAATACAAATTATTTGTTTAATTAGTTATAATTATAACTATAATTTTATATGTCATATAGTGTTTGGAGTCATGGACATATATACCCTCCCAAATAGATTTTCTCAGCAAGGATGAAAGAGCCCATGATGGCCACTATGATCATCATCAATGGACTGAATGCTGAGGCAAACACAGGCCCTTTCTTCTCCATTACCAGTCCTTGAACATAGTAAGCAATGCTGGATGTCACAATCCCCTACAAAATGATTACAAATATAATTAAACAATTAGATTTTTAATTTTTCTAATGTATATATATACATATAAATATAAGAGGGATAATTAAAGAGTTACAGCATAAGCAGCAGCAAGGAGGTTGATATCCCAGCCAACCTTCCAAGCTGATGGTTTATTATGTTCCATCACAAGAGTGACAGCAATGGCTTGGATAGTGCCCACAAAGCATATCAGTGATGTCAGAGATAACTGAGCTGAATATTTCTTAAGAGTGGCAGCCTGAAAAAGTAACAAGATTCATATATGTACATATACATATTAATATATATATATATATATATAAGAATTTAAACATTAAATATATATGTGTCTTTCTGATCGAATGCATGGTTTTATAATTATATATATGTACCTGGAGGACAAAGAGAGAAAGCCCAATCTAAAGTAGCAATAAGATTCATATATGTACATATATATATATATATATATATATAGAATTTAAACACTAAATATGTATATGTGTGTGTGTGTGTGTGTCTAGATGCATGGTTTTATAATAATTATATGTACCTGGAGGACAAAGAGAGAAGCCCAAGCTAAAGTAGCAATAATGAGAAAAATAGAACCCTTGAACCAATCCTTGTCACTTGATTCCTGGGATGCATGAACTTTAGAAGGATGAGGATGAGGATGAGGATGAGGATGAGGATGAAAATGAGCATACTTGCTCTGTAGCATCTCTACAACAGGTCCTTTGTATAGTGTCATTAGCATGGCTCCGGCCACTGTTATTAAAGTGCCTGCCACTTTTGCTTGGCACCTCACCTTCTTTATATCCACCTTCTCCATCCTAAAATAATAATTAATACTAATAATAATAATCATCATTTTTGTTATGAAATCTATCTAATTAATGTGAACTAATTAATCATGCCTGCGAGCATATATATGTTTGTGTGTGTGTACCTGCAAAGCACTGCAATGACAAAGGTCATCGCAGGCAGGATGTTGCTCATGGCACAAGAGAAAGTTGGTGAGGTGAACTTCAATCCAGCATAGTACAAGTTCTGGTCTATCACAGGCCTTGAAAGAAAACCAACTTGTTAATCAGTCTCACTAACTATATATATAAAATATTGTATTATTAATATCTGGAGAGAAGTTGTAAGCACTAACCCAAGGAGACCTAACACAAAGATCCTCATGAAAATTGGAAATGTTAGCTTTGGCCTCAGTTTCCTGTCACGGTGCATGCCAAGAAATTAAGAAGTTAGCTTAATTAATTATGAACCAAATGATAATCATAATATATATGTATACCTCTCAAGGATAAGAGCAAAGGGAGCAATGGAGAGGGTAGCAAAGGCATGGCGATAAACAACAAGGACGTAATGGCTCATGCCATGATTGAGAGAGACTTTAGTGATGATATTCATGCCAGCATAACCAAACTGAAGAGAGATCATGGCTATATATGGTTTGCAAACTTGGATGAAATGGCTTGCCATGTTTGACTACTACTAATTAATTGTTAGTCTTTAGAGGAGAAGGAGAAGAACTTAAACAAGGACCTTTCTTTAAGTTCTCCTGAGAGAGAATGGAGAAGTTTTGCATGTATTTATAGAGAGGACTTTAGGTTGAGGAGCCCATGCATCAAACTCAACTTGGAAGATTAAATAACCAGGGTTTAGAAATCATATACATATATATATATATATATATAAGTACGTTTCTAGAAGAAAAGGACATAAAGCTTGTATAGAATATTATACATGAGAATGATAAAGAGTACTATAAACCATTTAATAATGAGCATTGATGTAGACTATAACTAGCTATAGCTAGCTATATATCACTAAGTAATGCTTTCAGTATATGTTATAGTTTAAGCTCTTAATTTCCATCTTTCCACCATTATTTCTGGCTTTGCATTATTTAGTACTACCTTTGAGAGAGTTGCTTCCCTTCTCTTGAATATTATTTCTTGCATTAATGTGATCATCTAGAGCTAATTGTATCACACACACACGCACTCACGCACGCGCACACGTGTGTGTACGTATATGTATACTTGAGTATATTTCCATGCATGCATAAGCTTGCTAGTTTTTGGTTTTTTGTCGCATCAGACCTCTTTATCTTGCCCAGCTGATATAGAGCAGGAGGACGACTTGGTGCATTTTCTTTTTCTTCTTTTTTTTTTTAGTTTTTATTCAAGAGAATCAAATTCTCGCATAAAGTTATGATCATGACAAGAATATCAGTTTCCCATATATCTTTCTTAGCACTTGGGTACTTATTAGATTGCATTAAAGATTTATATTGGATCTTGGTTACTAATTAGTTTAGGATTTATTCTCCTTTCTGGATTTTCTTTCAAGAGCATGCACGTATGTATATAAACCTATTATATATATGTTTTCAAAATCTTTGTGTCACTCAAATAAGAACCTGAGGCGATTATATAAATATATATTTTATGTAATTTCATAAATTTCATTTATAATAGAAAAATGTCACTTATCAATTTTCATAAATTTCATTCAAAAATTTCATATATTTTATGACCAGGAGTAATCCTTCTCTTTTTGTTGCTGGGCAGGCCTGTGTCTCCAGACGGTAGTCTTCGCCCGCCCAGCTTTTTTCATTTTCTCTCTCTTCTTGTATTGCTTTTACTCAATGTTCTCCTCATCACTGGTGAGAATTCCAGTATGTTATTTACTTCTAATTAAAAATATTTAATTAAATGTTCAAAAAGGAAGAAGAAAAGAAAAAAATTCTCTTATCTATGCTTGTTCTCTTAAGTGACTAATCCATAATGCCAAAGCATTATGTTCATCTCCATTGCATGATTGAAGCTACCCAAAAGGCAAAAGATTCAATATATTTTGTCAAAGATCCATCTCCCTCAATGCTAGGATACCTTTATGTTCAATCAAGTTAGCAATCAAACCAAGCTTTACTACTTTTCTCCCCTATGATCACCAGACACCAAATCTCATCCTTTTTCCCTTCAAAAGCTAGCTCACCTCATCTAGCTAGCTGCACTCCATCTTCTAATTCAACCACTCTAATCATACACTAATTTCCTTTTCAAAGTCATAAAAGAGAACACACACTTAAATCACCATATAAGCTTTCTCTAAAGTTTGTCAATCAATGTCTCAATGAAACCATCTCAATCTAGAGATCAATGTTCATATATATGTATATATGTCATGTAGTTGATTAATATATATAGAGATAGCGCGTTGGTGCATGTGTTCAAGAGATTTAAGTATGATTTGAGAAACATTGCAAAAAGAACGGCGGGGATTAAAAGAACTTGTATTGATTAATTAGTTCTTGTCATCTATTCCTTTTTTTCCCGTAAAAAAAGTAATCTTCTTTTCTTATGTGTATGGTTGGATGCAGATTCCATGGCCCAGAGGTATCTTGAAGGACAGAATATGGAGATGGAATCAATGGACCTTTTTATAATTGCCATTCTAATTAGGTGCTTTTATATATGTTATATATAATAGACAAATTAACATGTAATTAGTTCTTTATTATGTATATAATTCGTTGTTTATTTAGACAATAAAAATTAATTTCACAAGTAAAAATTAGAACTCTAATTGTTTCGATGACTAGTCAACTTACTGGTACTAGATCTCTTGAGTAAAGTGTTTGTGTTCTTATCTAAATGAATTGGTTGATTAATTGTGAAATTAATCACTGTATAAAAAGAGTCATCAGTTAATACTAACAACATTTAGTCTAATCAACATGGTCTTATAGCGGTAGTTGGAAACACTTTAGAAGCAACTTGATTTTTATTTCTACATAGTTAGCCAAATGTATCACGTTTTCAAGAGCATTAAGTTATAGCGGTAGTTGGAAACACTTTAGAAGCAACTTGATTTTTATTTTTATAAATAAATGATAATGCCACATTATTAATTAACAATTGCGATTCATAAAATAATCTGGGCGAATGTGGTTTTGATTCTAAACTTTTTTTTAATGTATAATTTTGTACCGCTTCTTGGCCAAGCATGCAAATGCTTGGAATAGACTAGTGTTTTAAGTAAACACTTAGTGCGTCTTTCCATGTCATACAGTACTGTTATAAGAACCATGTTCCAGCTAATAAGCCACTACGACAAGCTGTGATTATATACATTGAAAGCGCTTTTTAAAATGGATAAACCACATCTATTAGTAAAAAGATATAACAGCAAAAAATAATATAGAGGCCCACTAGCTGTGGAACACCAAACACAAAATACAAAAAACAAAAGGAGACAAACCATCTCCACAAGACCACTAAGGCCACACCAGGAGCCCACTAGTCAGCACAGTGATCCACAATCGCCTCGGAGGATGGCTCCTCCCCAGTCTCCTCTGTAACTACATCAGAAAACTCCAAGCTCTGTCGCACAATCGACATAGATCCCTCCATCTTCTCCTTAACACCATCAGTAGCTGCTTTCGAGCTCTCCCCGCATGTTCCTTTCTTCTTAGTTGATCGTGGTGGCTCGGACACAAAACCCACCTCCTCATTGACCCTAGAGGAAGGTTTCTTGTGCCTCTCACTCTTCCTGGTGCCTTGCAAATTTTCAGTAGATCTCCCCTCTGAGCCCGAATGAAAACTTGGCAGAATTACCCTGAGGTTCCTTTCAAACTCAGAGAAAGAGTCATCCGATTCCATATTAACCTCCTGAAAATCCTTGACTAAAGAATGATTCCCCGGACTAACAGGATCCTTACCCCTTCTGAAAGATTGTCCCCATCAGCGGACAACGGAACACTATCCGGAATCATGGCCCAGGTACCCCATAAATTGCCACTTGAAACCCACTAGAGGCTTCAAGGGTGGCAAAGAATTCTTGTTGAGATAAATATCAGATGAGAGAGCCAAATTCTCATTACTGGGCTCAACAGGATCGGGCCCTAAACACACCACATCATCCCTCATGGCCTTGGGCCCAGACCCCGGCCCAAATGGCCTGAGGCCAAGTCGGGCCACCTCACAATCCTACAGGATCAAATTGGGTAGCAGGATGCACTGAGCCCAACATACCCAGGCCCAGAACCAAGCCCAAGCCATTATTCGAGATCAACGGGCCTTTTTTCATGTCAACAAATCTAAATTAGTTTTTGCTTCGATCCATACATATATATATATATATATATATCATCATGAAAATGATATATCCATGACATTATATTAATTGTTTATCCACAAACAGTTACACCTTTCGAGTATATGTTCCATTAGTGGCCTAACGGCCGGCTCTAAGGGCACGTGTATGGGTTACTTTCTTATGTGGCTTTTTTTTTTCTTTGGGTTTAATTAGTGAAGTCCTCGATGGGTTTTCAACTTTAATTTCCCTCCTATTTTAGGAGGTCATTGCTTTGGAAGTAAAGCACTCGAAGGAATTAATCCATTCCTCCCTCTCAAGGAATTGTAAAGGTTGTAACAATTGCAATTAAGTCTGGATTTTATAGACCAATGACCAAGTGATTTATTGATAGTTGGGTACCCAATAAAACCTTTCACAAATGGTGAGAGTTTGAATCTTGAGTGAAGGCACATTTCTGAGAGTGTGAGTAGTGATTGTATGCGAGTGGTCCTAGCATCCATGTGTGCGTGGGTCCCGCTCTCGCTTGTTCCGCCGAGATTTATGCATACCTTTGTCTTTCTTAACGGCTAAGCCGCTCATCTTGGCAAAAAAAAAAATTAAAATAAAAAATAAAAAAAAATCTAGATTTTATAGAGGTTAACAAGACGTTTTCAACTAAATCATTATATGGCTTTCTTCTTACAGAATGTCATTTGATATTGCTACTAGGTGACATGTTTTGTGATAGTCCTTACCTCTAGAAATGATTGTATTGTTCTAGCTAAATCACGCAAAATTTCCACCTTATACAATCTAGGCAAGCAAGGTTGTAGTGGAGTTGTGGTGACCACTTTTGTCCTTTGCCTCGTAGTAATTTAAGTGACATTAAACAACCCACTCTTGTATTTGTCCATATGTCATTCATATCTGGATTTACTTTGGGCAGATTTTTGGTTTCTCAAATTTTTCCAAATTTCATAGCTCAGGTCTAAACATTTTGGAGACTTATATAGTCTTTGGTCGCAACACTAGGACATTTGGGAAATTCTTGTTTGGGGTTTGTATTTTAGAATATTTAATTTGAGAGAAATAATTAAATATTTAATTACTACCACCTCCTTCTAGATTGCTAAACTATCTTTTGTGGTTGTTTCCCCAATGCACATGTTTACAACCTTGTGTATCAATCATCATATGTATTTTTTCTTGTTTTAATATATTTATGGTGATTTATTTATTTTTTATAAAATAAAAGTTTTTATTTTGTTGAATATATATGAAAAAATAGCCTTTTAATGATGAGTGAAGATTAGATTATGTGCTTATCTTTTGAAGAAAAGAAAAAACGAAAATAGTGCCCCGTGAGCATAAATTGGTGTATATAACTATTGAGATCAGGAACATATGCTTTGCATTCTCTCACCAGCCTGATTATATGTTTTGTAATACTTTGTGACTTTGTTCTTCGTTTTAATTTTATTTTATTTTTTTTAACTTCTTTTAAAATGTGGTGTATATATACTGTAAAAAGTAGCAAATTAAATTTGTAACCGAGTTTTATTTTAAAAAAACATAATAGATATCTCATAAGTTCAAAATTTGAACAAATTTAATTATGAAATTTTGTGATTATTATTAAATACAATTTTCATTTCTCATGCAATTGTTATGATATTTGTGAGAATTCTTCTCCATTTATAAACTCTATTAAAGACACCGACAGATAATTTTTTTTTTTAGTTATTTTCTTGAAGTTATGTCATGTTTTTTTCTATCTTTTTTTTTTCATTACAGATCATTCAACTATTTTTTATGAGTAACATTTTTTTTTTAATTCTCAATGTTCTTGACTTTAATCCTAACTCTTTATATTTGTATTTTTTTTTTAATGTATTTTTGGTGGTTTGTCCCCACATATATATATATATATATATAACCAAGCCAGAGAATGAGATTTGGTGCCCATTCTTCAGATACAATGACAAACTATGTTTTGCTTGGTGAACCAAGCATATGTAAGTATATACACGCATTTTTCCTTGTTTCACTTTAATCCATACGATTTAGAAATTTTACTTTTTTTTTTATTAATATTTTTTGAATATTTATGTTCATTGTCGGATCCTCCCTTGAGTTTCCGTAATATTAGGTATTTTAAATTATTTTAAAAATCATACACATATATTCATATACACATTTCTTTGTCAATTTTTTTTTTTCTTTTTTCATATTAGACAAAACAATTGTTCACTGCTGTCCAGGAGTAGTCATCCTCTTCTTGTTGCTGGACAGGCCTGTGTCTCCAGATGATAACCTTCGGCGGCTCAGTTTGTTTTATTTTCTCTTTCTTCTTGTTTTGCTTTTGCTCACTGTTCTCCTCATCTCTGGTGAGGATTCCAGTATGCTATTTACTTTTAAGTCTTTTTTTTGTTTGCTGTTTCCTCTCTTATGTACTCCTCCGTTCTTTTCTTTTTTAATAAATTCGTAGTTTATCAATTTTATTAAAAAAAAACAATTGTTAAGTTTTGGGAAAGGCCTGTTAGTTATTTTATTATTTTTCTATTTCCACTTAGTTTTACTTTTATCTATTCCACTCCTAGTTTCTAGTGGATGATTGGTTTTTCTTTTATTTTGTTGTTTATAGAGATTTGTTGTTATGTTTTTAATTGAAGTAGTTTATTTTATTTAAAAAAAATCACGAGGATGTTTTTGAAAAATTAGCGATTCAAGCAAATTTCAAAAGTTTACAGGGCTAATTAGCAAGAACACCAACAAGAAAAAGAGAAATAGAGAGAAAGAAGTGGCCCCCGCGTTTGAGGCCGCCAGTCGGAGAGGAGAAGCATCGTCAATGGCGTCGTCACCGCCGGAGATCCCCAGCGAGGAGCCCACCGGCGCTAAAGCCCTAATCCACTCCTACTCCAATCGCATCTGGAGGTCTCTCCTCGGCTTCTTCCCATCCCCCGACTCCAGCTTTCTCGCGAAGATCTCCAATCTTTATCCCCGCTCCCAGTCCTCACGATCTCGCCCGCTGAGATCCGGTCTTCCCCTTCCTCTACATGCCAACGCTGTTCGATCTCATTTGTAAGCGATTCTTCGTTCCTTGGCTCTCCGCGCGCTCATTGTTCTCGAATTTGTTGATGATTCAACTGTTGCATTTTTGTTGAAGTATTATTTGATTGTAATACGTTCTGAAGATTTCTTATAACTGTTTGTCAGTAACCATTAAATCTCAAAATTCATTCGCCATGTCTCGAATTGAATGAAATGATCGAAGCTTGTCACTAGATATATGAAATCAGATGTAATGTTTATACTATGTTATCTTCTTGGTATTTCTCGCATATTGTTTCATAGCAGACTACATATATTGTGTCTGGAGTTTAATATATGATTCTACGCCCTGGCACGTCAATAAATGTGCTTTCATTTTCCTGAGTTGTATATTGTTTGAGTTGTCATTAGTACTGTAACAAGTTTTGATTTGAGCCTGTTGTGCTTTCCTATTTGGAACGCTTTCAAAGTTTGTTTTGTTGTACATTTTTTACAGGATTGCATCTGAAGAGTCGAAAGCTTTTATTGTATTGGAAGATATCATGGAACACAGCTTATCGAGTTTGCATGTTATTCACAAGAGTTTGCTGTTCTGGCAGTCTCTTGCAGAGGTTTCTGTGACTTATGATGTTTGCTATGATTACTTGATGTCATGCCAATTATGTGTGGTTCATGTGGAATGTGTTCCAGAAGTGTTTGAATTGGTTCTGCTTTTGCAGGGAACAAAGACGCAGAAAGTTTGCTTCATGATTTTTAGAAGAGGTCCCAAGGCCTTGGTTAATGAGACATGCAAGATGTTGAGCACCTTGAGAACAAGTGGCTCTCCAATCCCACATGTGTATCATTCGGCGGCAGAGACTATATCGCAAAGAATATCTATATTGACTAGTTTACAATGTTGTCTAGCTAATTTTCTTGCAGAGGTATGTGCGATCCTATGTACTTGTAATTCATGTTGCATAAATGCTATTTTATTTTGTCTTGCAAGGCTTCTATTACTGCATGGTTACCTAAATATGCATGTCACCTTTATTTGAAGGTTTACTAGATTTATTGTTACTGTTTATGGATCAGAAGCATCTTTTTGTTAACATTTCTTTTACTGGGATTCTAGCATCTTTTTTTTGTTAAAGTCTGAATTTTAGTGAATTTCCTAATTATCTCTTAAATCTTCTATACTACATTCACCGTCATGTTGCTGGTTTTTGTAGGTTTATTTGGAGGTTAACAAATATAAGGATGTGCTGGCTGAGAATTCAGAGAAGTCATTACCCTCACTATTGATTGCCATCAACCGACTGTTTTCAAAATTAGAAGCTTCAATTAGCCATCCACCAGAAATTTACAAGGTTGTGTGCCATGACTCTCTGCAGAGTTTAAGATGTTTCATCTAATTTTTCTTGGTAACCATTGCAATATTTCAGAGAAGTAAAATAATATTTATATTTTACATTAACCATAACTATAACTTTTGAATACTTTATTTGGTGCTCCAGAGTGATAGTTCCTTCTCTAAGGATGGAGATAAATCATGTGCAGTTGTTTTCGAAAAATTACCGGATGTAGATGAAGAATTTTCACAGTGGACTGATACTGAGATAAGGGATGCTACAAACATGATCTATCAAAATCTTCAAAAATTAGATGCATATCTTTCTTTTGTGGTAAGTGGGCTTCTGAGCTTCTCCTATGTATCTTTGTGACACTTTCTGTTAGTTTTATTGCATTTTGCTAGGCAATATGTTATGTTGTATGACAATTATGTATGTGTGATCTGTATTGTGACATTTACTGAACTACTGACTAGGGTGGAGATAAACACAAAAGCAGTTGCTGCTTACAAGTTATCCATGACAAGTTCTTGCAAGCAGTGATGATTTTCAGGTCACTTTATGTAGCAAGTTGAAGTTAAGGCATGAATCAACTATAGTTACTTGCACTTGCAAATGCAAGAATACAAGATACTTTAATCAGAGTTCAAATAAGGTTCAAATTCATAAAATGCTAAATTGCATATTTCATGTTAACCTAGTGGTGAGAAATAATTGATTGTGCATGGATTTGGACATCATAAAACTCTTAAGCTGTAGTTTATGACTACAACACCACAGACAGCACATCTGCTTGAATGTTATAGTACTTAATGTAAATGTGCAAGATTCAGATTTCATGCTATTCTAGCTGCATATCTCTATTGTTATAGTTTATTAGTAAATTTGAAGAATCCATTAAGCCACAACTCGTCTTTCAGCTGGCCTTCACAGGCTGCAGTTTGCAATAAGATAAGGGTGCTGAATCAATTCATTTTCATGCATTATAGCATGGAGTTCTTATGTATTTTGTGACATGACCTTCTTTTATCATTTGATTTTGCTGCAATCTTTCAAAATTCAATTATTGAGGAATATTGTTTTCTGTGATTATTAGCTCTCTCACAGTCAGAAGCCGGGGAAACTGACTTTATACTGGTTACGGTATACATGTGGAGCTGTTGGCTTGTCTATATGTTCAGCATGGCTCTTACGCCATAGTAGTTTGATGGGAAGTTCTGATATTGACAATTGGATCCGTGAGACAAAGGAATCAACAGCTGGATTTTGGAATGACCATGTGGAGCAACCAGTAAGAGTTCTACTTCTGTTAGATTTTGCTGCTTTTTTAAAATATATTTTTCTTAACAATCTCGATTACTCATTACCTACCATTGTTATTAGTGTGGAACAGGATACTTTCATGTTTCTAGGTGCTTTTATTTTTTCAATTTTTTATGATGGAGCTGCCTTTGATAAGACTGAATATTGTTAGAGAAATGTCATGCTTGCATATGTGTTTCAGGAATTAAACATAGTTCCTAGATTTTGCAAATCTCATAATCTCATTAATCAGCAGCTTTCTTTTTACTAGAACTTGATGTGTTATATATGAAAATTTTAGTTCTCTTTCTCATGTATCCTATCTTTCTGCACATTGACATTGTTATTGATGAATGTTTGTTGAGAGTTCATGATCAAGTTTTATTGCTTGTTTTTTTTTGCGCGGAAGTTCCTTACCATTCTAAATAATTTTTAAATACTGATTTCACAGATAGAACTGATGGTAAAATAATCTATGTTTACATAACTTAAATCTGTCAATTTCAAGCTCCTAGCAATCAGAGATGAGCTATTTGAGACTTTTAGAAGGAGGCACAAGGGTGTCATGGAAGTTGAAGAGGTGCAGTTGACTGCAAATTCTCTCCACAGGTTAACCTCTTTTTATCCCATTTGATTTATTCTTATTTTTATTTTTAAAATACCTTGTTATGGTCATCACACTTCCTTGGTCCCTCCCTGTCATTGCTTAAATGTGGATATTTATGACCCAAATTTGCACCTTTATGGTTAAATACAGCATAAGGGGAAGAAAACTAACAGACAGACAAACCTCTTGAATTTTTATTTCCTAATTTACCTTTAGTTAGTCTGGTTTCTATGATGATAATTTATGCAGACTGTAATATGCCATTTGTTTATCTAAATAGCCTTTAAATATATACTGAAAAGAAAATGTACAATTGTGATTGCTTTCTAATGATTTACCTTGACATTAAGTTATTACCACCAATTTCAAGGAAAGAGAGGGAGAATCTGCTTTCTAGTTGCATCAAATGTGATAGGGGCTCTGTGTCTGCAGTACAATTTCTTGGATGATATGCTTCTCAGCTGGTAGACTGCATGGGTGGTGCTGCTGGATTGTCCTGTTGCTCACTGGAGTATGAGCCATTGCTTAATTGACTTCATACCCCAAATCCTGTCTTGATTCTGATGCAACATACACTAGGTCCAATTGGATCAGCCTGAAAAGAAAAAATGATCCAAAATTTGCTTAACTTTAAGGCAGTGGGAGATATAAGAGTGCCTGAGTTTCCATATTGTTATTGAGTGCGTGTCAATATAAACCATGGAAAACCAACCACCTCAATTACTTTGGATGGGGATTGTCACATTCCATAGGGCACTTAATTTATCACTTCTCATAAAGAGAGAAAAAAAAATGGATGATAAGTTGAAAAGGCATGGTTTTTTTGACTGCCCAAACTCCATAAATTTTAAGACCATATATAGCAGCCGTGTGGAAATCGATGTAGTTGCCCTATTTACAAATAATTATTGATTTTACTGTTACCTTGGAGTTAAAAGTGCTATATTTAATGAAGTTTTCTGCAATTCAAATTTAATTTTAATTGATTTTAGATTTTCTCAGTTTGGAATTCAATAAAGCTAATTGCAGGATGCTGTTGGCCTTTGGTGAGCAAACAAAAGGTCAAAAGCTACCAGAGAACATAGCAGACCAGGAACTCCTAGAAATTGTGATGTCCAGGTAAAATCCATTTTTTCCATTGTGAAGATGTTGTATGTTTATTATCCATGTGGACAAGTGGATGCTCTACACACCGGCATTAAACTAATAATGATATTGGATATATTTCTCAGTTCTTCCGCATGCAATTCATTACTCTACTTGATACATGATCATCTGTTACTAATTATTGGTTAATCATTGATTTTTTGATCCCTAATGCATTTTTGGTTTATGCACTCTTGGTAATGTAACACACGCAATGCAGATATGAGAAGGAGGTGATGCATCCGCTTCAAAATCTTCTCAGTGGGGAGCTTGCTCGTGCCATGCTTATTCAGGTGTCGTTTGTTACACATACTTCAAATTATTTTGTGTTCTTTTTGCTTATGGTCCTTTTGCTTTTTGCAGATTCAAAAGCTAAAACTCGACCTGGAGACGTGAGTCAGATAATTCCTACCACATGAGGATTTATTTTGAAAAAAACTGTGTCATTTTTTCCTGGTGCTGGAGCTATCTAATGTGATTGTGCTGTTGTGCAGGGCAATGCTTGAACTGAATCAGATTCTCAGGGCAAATGAAATAAATTTTGCTATTCTGGCTGCTCTGCCTGCCTTTTTTCTTTCCCTTCTTCTGCTCATGCTAGTAAGAACATGGATTCTGCAGGTGATGGCCAATGAGCATTTTCTTAAATTTGGACTATGCTAATTTTGTTCCTATACGTCATGTTGAGCTGTGGTTTGCATTAAATCTTTTTAATGTAAGGTGTCATTCAATCACATGTTATTTCTGATAAACAGGACAAAGGCGCAGAAGGTAAAGGAAGGATTGCTCGTCTTCAAAGGAGACTTCTTGTTGTTGAAGTCGAGAAAAGGATTATGCAATTCCAGACCTGTATTGATCAAGGATTGGTATGGATGTTATTTTCCAATTAATTTGTGATAGGGTATGCATTTCTTACTAACAAAATGTTGATTCTTAATTCACCAAATGTTAGGAATATTATTGACAAAGCATGGCTATATAAGATTTGAAGTTTGAGACACATGAATACAGGGTTGCATCCAATTGCATCTGTGCTCCTTTTGACAGTAACATATACCTTTTTTACCATTAAATTGGCTTTCATGTGGTTATAAAAGCTAGATTTCCATGTCCCAATGCATCCCCAGGGCCAAGTTTAGTTTGACCCTAGGCAGTCATAGCTTATGCAGATCTAATCAAAACAATGATTCTAGGCAGTCTTTTAAACTCTATACAACTATCAAAACTCAAATCATTGTTGTTTGTAATATTGACTTCTGTTGTTCCTGTGATATTATTGTAAACATACCATAAATCATTCAGGTAATGACTCCGAGATCATTTACAGAAAGAGCAATCCTCGCACAATCAATCACCCTGCCTTTTCCTTTTACAGGTGGAAGAATCGAAATGCATGTTCGGATTGCTGCTGTATAGCTTGGATCGATTGTTCAAAGCGGTAGAGAGACACGCGAAAGAAACCGGTGAATGGTTAAGGTTTGTTGTTAACTCAAATGATCATTTTTCAAAACTGGGAATCAAACACGGCAGGGCAAACTGATGATTGCGTTGTCTTGCAGTTTGAGACAAGATATTGTTGATCTAGCCAAGCCAGAATTGAAAACAGAGTACAAACTCGCTGTAACTTCTCGTTTGGGTGGAATGTATGACTGCCTGCTTCCTTCCTCCAAACGGCGCTAAATTCATCTTTGTTTTGTTTGTCACCTCAAATTGATGGCAAAATTTTTGACTGAAAGACTCTTTTCTGTACTAGTAACTTATTTTCCCCTTCATCTTTCTCTTTTAATGAAAGAACATATCGATCCATGTTTTATATGCCAAAGGATCTTTAGTCAAACAGCATTTGTCCTGCCAAAAATTTGATTTGTTAAATTTTCTTTGTTTAAGTTTGAAATACATTAGACCCAATGGTTCCCGGAGTCTTTGACTGAGGGTGTAGATTTGCAACTCAATTCTTGTATTGGTCAGGTGAGAGGCATGGACAAATCATTATCGGCTCACTGTGCGCATGCCGAATCATTCTAAAAAATAAAAAACACGTTTTTTTGGCTTCTCTCAATATATATATGTATATTAATTTTTTAACCAAAAAATAACAAATTCATTTTTTTTTTAATTTTTCTAACATTCTTGCCACATGGAAAACTCTCTTTCCTTAAAACAAATAATAATAAAATAAAAAATAAAAATCCAACTTCACTTTCCACATATAATCCCAGCGCATCTTGTCCATTGAAGTGAATCAACCTCTAATCCACCGTCCATTTCGTCTCGGGATAAGATCGAACACGATGGCACCTGGTTTCAAGAGATATATTCAAGAGGAACAGCACAAACAAAAAGGATCATAACCTAAAACTTTGGTTTTTCGCTTTTGAGGAACCAAGAAACCCTCACGATCTTCCCAGGTTGTTCTTGCTCTTCTTCTGATCTGTAAAACCCTCAGCATCCTTTTTCTTTTTCCTCTCTCTCTTATTTGTCTTTGATTTGGTTTACTTTGATCTTTATTCGGTAAGTTCGAAGCCACGGCAAAGATTCACACAAAGGGTTGCGTTCATCGATGATGTGATCGCTTGTTTTCGTCGTTTCTTGATGGAATAATTGATTGTTTTACTTTAAATTTAGCTTAAAAGTACTTTTGTTGAATATCTGTTGTGATGGTTTGGTACTGGTTTGTTTATCTTGTTTGAGTTGCTGAGTTGCTGGTTTTTTCTTATTTAATTTCTTTGATGTTAGCAATTTTGGATTGTTATGGTTTTCTGGTGTTTTGTCTTTGATTTAGGTTCTAATTGTGAAATTTGGTTTAGTCTGATACTTTTCTTCCAAGATATGATGGTTTTAGGGTTTGGCTAGAAGTTTATGATCTGATATCTTTCTTGTAGCCTAAGATAAGGATGCTTTTGGATTTGGTGAAGGCATGGGTGAAGTTGATGCTTGGAAATGTTAGATATGTGATGAACTCAGTTATATAGAACTCATAGTTTGGAAAAAGGGAAACCTTGTTGGTGTATTTCCTGTGTCATTTGTTGTGATCTATCTTGTTTTGCATTTCTCTGCTGAGGTGTTTATTGAAGTTGAGATATAGCTATAAGCTGGTAGCCTTTCTCAGATAGAAAAAAGATGTTCAATTTCTACCTTGAATCCTCAAGTGAAACCATTTTTGGATTTTAGAAAATTCTAGATACGGGATGAATGAAGTCAGGTATTTAACTCATAGTTGGCATAGAGGGAAACCTTGTCTGTTTTGATCCCATCAACTGGCTTCCGTTTTGTAGCTTAACGGACTCTGTCTGGTTTGGTGGTTCTTTTGGAGGTGCTTATAGAGTGGAGGAAATAAGCGGGTAGCCTTTCTTAAATAACATAATGTTTTTGTGGTATATTTTTTTAGCATGGAAACAAAAAAAACCGCGCCATGTGATTTTTTGTCACATTGAAAACACAAAGTTTTACATCAGATTCAGTTAGTCATTAGTTATTTTGTTGCTTTGCTTTTAAAGCATATAGAATAGATTAAGTGCTTAATCATTGCGTATCTTCTGCTGGTTCCACACTTGTAATTAGAGTATTATGTATGAATTATGATGTTCCTGAATAAATTGTCTTTGTGTTCTCTGACCGGTACTTTTAATCTTCTTTTGGGATTTGGGTTAAAGTTAGGGAGACTGATGATACACAACCTTTCTTGCTGGTTTTTCAGCATAACACAGGATGGCTGGAAGAGGTCACGGACCTCGCCATGTTATGAACAGTCGCCGTGGTCATCCTAATGCCCAAGAAGTGCCATTTATCCGTGGTCCTGCTCCTCGTCCACCCCACCCTGTGTTGCTTGAGGAAGAGCTTGAATTGCAGCACATCGAAATCCAGAGACTTTTGGCGGATAACCACAGGCTGGCTGATGACCGTGCTGGAATGCAGCGGGAGGTGGGTGTTCTGAAGGAGGAACTCCATCATATGAACATTGTTATTGCAGATTTGAAGGCAGAAAAAGAGGCACAGTGCAGGGAGCTGCTTGAGAAGGTATTGAAGTTGGAAGCTGATGTTAGAGCAAGCGAACCTTTAAGAAATGAGGCAATACAGCTCCGCAAAGAAGTTCAAAAGCTAAATGTCCTAAGACAAGACCTCACTGGGCAAGTTAATACTCTTACAAAGGAATTGGCTGTTGTGCGGTCTGATAACCAGCAAATTCCTCACCTGAGGTCAGAGATTGAGGGCCTCCAACAAGAGCTTATGCATATCAGGTTATTCTTATTGAATCTACGGCGTGATGCGGCCTGTTCATTTGTCTGATTTGTTTCAAAGAACAATCACTTCAGCATGGTTCTTTTATTTGGCAGGAGGGCATTTGAGTATGAGAAGACAAGAAATGTGGAGCTTATGGAACACAGACAAACAATGGAAAAAAACATGGTTTCAATGGCGCGAGAAATTGAAATGCTGCGAACTAATATGGGAAATGCTGAAAGGAGACCTATGGGAGGTGGTAAGTTCTGTCAGAGCAGAACCCCTGGGAGCTAGTTATCAATGCTACCATCATTGTTGCCTTAGTGTTTCTATGCCTGCTTAGAGTGATTTTTTACTTTCCAGTCCAAATGCCATATCGTGTGCTTATGATGACTAATTTCATCATTTATGGTTCTTTTTCACATATAGAAGCAGTATGCTATAGCTTCTTTGGTACTATGAGGAACTATTTTTTGAGGCTTCCATTTTAGTATTCAACTAAGAGACCACTGAGTTTCTTTATGAATGTGCTTGTATGATGAACGTGGCTGTTTCTGGTGAATTTATTTTTTGCCGCTATGCATCCCTTTAACTGCATTTGTATTTGAAATTTGTTTCTTTTAACACTATTCTGATCTTTTAGATTCCTTTGGTTGCTGATGTTAGTCTTCATGTGATTATAAAGCTACTGGTTACTTGATTTGGATACCAGTGTGGACTTTGATATTATCTACTGTTGGTTAAAGGTCGCGCTTACGGAATGAATCATGTTAATCCCGAGGGCGCTTATCCTCTATCTTTTGGGAGCGCTTACAACCCTCACTCGGTATGGTTACTTTAAAGTGTTTTGGCATTCTCATAACTCATACTGGTTAAGTTATAATCACTTGACTTTTGACCTATGAACATATTGTACATTTGCCTTACTAGGGTGTTGCTGAGCAGGGTCCTTCATATGGTGCTGGGTCTGGACCATGGGGAGGCTTTGATAAGTCTCGTCCACCACCTCGCCATTAGATCTCTCCAGCTAAATGCTTTTTTTAGTACAAATAGAATATTTGGTACTTTCTTGTGGTTTTCAATATTTTATGGTTAGTTGGTGAATGCTTGTTTGGTATTCTCCATAATGAGTTCTGGATTCTTATAAGTTATAAACTAACATGTTTTATTTCTTCCATTATGATTCTATGCAAAGAATGATGCTATCAACATATTTTGGTGACTGGAGGTGGTTCTGCCTTTTCTGAGCTTGTCTTTTGTATTTGTTAAAAAGTTCGTTTACTGTTTATTTACCTTGATTACTATCAATTTTGCGGTCCCTTAGATTATGTTCCATAAATGAGTGGCTTATATTTGGTTCGCGTAGGAGAAACTTTCTATCACTTTCAGCAGTTGCCACTCTAAATTAGAATTTGTGGCTTTTTAATGGTAGATTTGGCACCAAAGTTTCAGATGCCTTACTAGGGTGTTGATTGTAGTAATTTGGTTGTGAGTATTTCTTAATTGCCTTACAGTAACAATTTGGATCTTGAGATGGTTGATTTATCTTTGTAGTGTTCTAGAAGGATCAACTCTTGGAATGGTTGATTCATGTACATTCCCAATTTGGAATGATTTGAGAAGCTGCTAGAACTTATAAGGCTACCTGTGTTAGAGTTAGGATGCAATTGTATCGGTAGATACTTGTGAACTGATAAAATAAAGCATTAATTGATGGATGCTGTTGCAATTATAATTCTATGGTAGAAGGTGCTCTTGACATTCATTGTTTACTTGATCCGTAAGTTGTCAGTGTATCATCTAGTTAGGTTATTAGTGCAGCAAACAATTGGTATGTTAGATTCTATAGCACTGTTGTGAATAGTTTATCTTCACTTTGATCTTGTATGGTGAACAAATGGTACATGAGATTCTATCGAACTATTACGAATGGTTTATCTGAACTTTGATATTGCATGTGCATCATGCTGTTCAGAATAATGGAATTGCCTACTTTGAAATGTTCGTAATCATCCATTGGTTACTAAGTATCAATCATTGGAAAGCTTGAAAATACTTTATCTAGTTCTTTCCAACTGATTTTTTACGTGGCTTTCATTTATAAATTATCGCTATTATTTAGACTTCATAACAGGAGGAAAGGATTTTTGGTGCAAGTATTGCTCAACATCTATGGTGATGTGTATGCAAGGCTATTGGTGGGCTGATGGCGGTTGTGAGAGTGAAAATTCTGGTGGTTTAATGCCACCTGTATTTGTATAGCTTAGCAAGCATTTGGTATCACCATGGTAATGCTCTTGAAAATTTAGCTGAGAGGTATAGTGCTTGAGATGAGTGTTTGTTGTGGCAAATCCGCTGTAAATTGCAGAGTGGCTTCAGGAGGATATCAGTTGAGGTAACTGATGGGGATAACATATTCAGATTTTATGTTCCTGTTCGCATTGTTTACATCTTGAATTTTGCGGTTCAAAGGTTATCTGTTTCTGATATAGGCTGAATTTTGACATTTGAAGCCTTGTCAGCAAGTCAATTTTTCAACTGTTTAACAAGCTGGGTTGATCATAAACGTGGATGATTGTATTGAATTGACTTAGAGTAAGGTTAGATGATTCTGCAATTCCTTACTATGGTTGTCCGACAATTGATATCTAGGTCGGAACCCAGAAGGAAGGCCATAGTTTCCTATAGGCATTCTTTATCAATATTCCTATCATGTTTCTGTTATATTTTTATGCTTAGGCTCTAGGTTTCTATTTATTAGGATGTTTAAATGTGTCTGAGCTTAGTTATCAAAAGAATATCATCGCCTCCATCAAAGAAAATCTGTCATTTTTGGCTAGAGACCATCTTGGAGTTGTCTTGCAGATCACATGGAGATGGATTGACTACTTATGGATGGTACTTTTGGAGGCAAGTTATTTTTTTCCTTTTACCTGAAGTCTATATCTGAAATTTGTTGGTTTTCCCTGCCTTCTGATGTATCTTTTCAGAATGGCATTTCCTATATTAGTTATTCATAGTTGCACATCTATATTACCTCAGGCAAAATCTGTATCAGCCACTTATTACTTATTTGAAGATAGATTGCCCTTTTGATTTGTTGGTGGTTTTTTTTTTTTCCTGAGTTTTCAGCTGCATAAGGTCCAAATATTTTTAACAATGAAGCTATGCTCAGTTTTGTGTGTCCTTTTTATCATGGAGTTGTTAATTGATATGGCTTTCACGTGACCCATTGTTTTGTGTTGAAACTTGTGAATTCAGTCTCACCCTGTAATAGTTACGAGTATTGTATTGGAAAGTTCACTGGTCTGAGGAGATTGGAGAACTTATTATATAAAGGGTTTCGTGTGGATGATAATATGTGCTCCGATGTTGCTGATTTGAAGCTATCTGTTCTCGAACTGGATAAGGCGGCGATGAAGGCAGAGCTTAAACACAATCTCGGAGTGGTAGAACTCAAACATCTAGCAATTATGACCTGTTGGCAATTTTTGTGCCAGTTTTGGCTGCATTTTTGCAAGATGTACATTGAAAGTATGCTGGTCAAGAGGTATGATACATTAGGATCATAATGTACAATTGGCTAAATGATTGTATGATTTATTTGTTTCTTTCATGTGGTGATGAAATCACCAAAGAGTGATGTAGTTGTTTTATATACAAGGAAAATCCAGCAAATGGCCAACATATATACGATCAGAGTGAAAGCACTTGGGTGGAATATGAACTGTGGTATGACAAGGTTAAGGAAGCAAACCATAGTCTGGATCAAGCAAGTCTTGACATTAGGAATTGCTTTATTATTGGAAAATACTCATCGTTGATGCTGTGTAGTGGTGGAAAGTGTGCAGATTTAAGGTTGGAAATTGACAATGACCCTCATGGCCTTGTGTGAGAGGAAGGGAGAGGGGGTGTGGGGGTGCGGTGGAAACTCTACTTAACAGGATATGCAGAAAATGCTGAGGGTATGATGTTACTACCATTAAGTGTCATAAATATCTATGAGAGTTGATTGGCCTACCTCCTAAATTCTAGAATCTTTTTCTAGATAAACAAACGCATGATGTTTTTAGGGGTTAAGGTTTGTTCCTAACCTGTCAAGAATCAAATATAGATACAATTACTAATGGATTGGGTTGAAGGTACCATTAGCACTGCATGTCTGGAATGGGTTGAAGGCCTGGATCCAATTTCATGATTGCTGTATTGTAGATGTCATGGGGATTTCGAGGGTTTCATATGCATGCTTAGCTTGCTGGATAAATGATTAGTAAAAAATTGGCAATTAGATCTTGTTGTAGTTATTCTTGTTTACTTTTTTTTCAAAAATACCCTTGTTTGCGCGAGAAAAGTGGGAGGGGTGAGTCTTTAGACTGTAGGAGGCTTGTTAGTTGGGACAATTGTCAACGCTAGTTGAATGTTAATGAAATGGCCCTTCCTTTATGATGGAGGTATGAGATATTTAAAAGGTCAGTGAACTCTGATTTTTCTTAACTATTTTGGTTTAGAAGAGCTGGAATTGGTTCAATATAGCTATTTGTAGGAATAAATGGGGAAGGATTATAAATCTTCAACTGAGTTTTATGTATTTAGGCTGTATGGTGTTTGTCTGATTGGATTTCATATATTTATGCCATCCAAAATATGCTAGTTGATATATATCTCTACAAAATTCATAATTACTTGTTAACCCCCTAGACAAGATTATTACATATACGCCTCTGCATTCCAATGTTGATGACAGCATTTATTTTGCATGCGTAGGGTATATTCAACGATCTTGGGTTTGAAGTGTATAATTATTGCATATTTTGCAGGATGAGGTTTTATAGGTTTGATTTATGCAATAAACCTTGTTGAATTTTGTCTTTTTGATTTTAATTCATTGACCACTTTCATTTTTGTCTTTTTAGGCTGGGATGTTCCCTGTATGGCAACCACTTGTTTTAAGGTACAACTTGTTGACTGAAGGGCCCAGAAAGAAACAAATGGTAAGATTGGGGTATTTTGTTCGAAAACAACCTATTCAACTGTTTATGCTGTTTTACATGCCATTGAGCTATCCCTTGTTAGTATCAGTATCACTGAAATCTGATTTAAACAAAATATGTTAAATTCTGAGTTATAGTCTCGAGAATCTGCACTTGACCCAGTTTGCATGTCCTATTTGTCCCATGCTAATTTTTGCCGGAGTAAGTAATGTGTAGAAGTCCTTGATATACAGAGCTCTTATAAATGAAAGGAAATTGGTTTTTAGTGTATTCTCATAATTGAATATTGAGGGGCATGCGTGTGTGTGTGTGTGTGTGTGTGAAATGACATGGTGGATAGCTCTTTGTAAATTTTCTCATGCATCTTGTCACGTAGTCCTTCCAGTTCTCTTAATATTTCTTAAATGAAAGATGTTCGTCCCATGAACTTTGAGGTGACAATCTTCTCTTTGGGACAGATGTGTTAGAGGTTGGCAACTTATCCAGCTGGCATCTTGGGTCTAGGCACATTTCGAGTTGTTTAAATCTTTGAAGTTCACAGCAGAGCATCTTAGTTCATTTTACCTTGTGGACCTTGACTTCATGATAAGCCAACATGTTGAACTCAATGAACTCATCACTGGGGTGACGTTTTTCTGCCAGAGCTGAACTTTGAGCGTCCCCGTAATGCAGTTAGATCCTCCATTGTTCATGTCCTTCAAGATCCATAGCAGGTCTGTTTTTCAACTCAAATTTTCTTCATCATTTCCTTCTTAAAACTTGATGAAGTGGGATAGTTTGTTGCCATTTAAGCATAAGTTTAATGTCACTAACATTTATAATCTTTTATGATGTTGGGGATGCTAATAGGTAGGCTTCAATAGTATTTGGGTACAAAATCAGCACTTTTGATGGTTTTTAGCCAACTTTTTGATCTCTGGTCAATCAGTAGTCATAACCGCGAGATAGTCACTTGGTGTTTCCACCTTCTAGCATGTTTTTGCTCATCGAACCATCCTGTTTTAAATGCCTCCATCCTTAGAGTCGCCCACTTGATGAAGTGGGATAGTTTGTTGCCATTTAAGCATAAGTTTAATATCACTAACATTTATAATCTTTTATGATGTTGGGGATGCTAATAGGTAGGCTTCAATAGTATTTGGGTACAAAATCAGCAGTTTTGATGGTTTTCACGGTACTGCTTCTACTAGCAACAGAAAATGGGATCCTTAGAATGATAAAATGTTGGCACACCTTGTTTCATATGAATGCTTATAATGATAGAAGTTGGTGTGTGTTCTGTTGCATATGGATCTTTAGAATGTAAAGTGTTGGTTGTTTTGTTACACGTGGATGCTTATAAAGATAAATGTTAGCATGCTTTGTTGTTAATGAACCCTTCGATGACCCATTTGCCAGTGACAGCATTATCAAAGTGAATTGCATCACCATGGATAAATTACTTGTGTAGCATTTAGTCTTTACTTAAACTTCAATTTTTTAATGATGCAATTTCATTCTTAAAACTCGATTCAGCCATCATCACATGAGGATGCTGCTCCGAGCAAGAGTTAGCAGATAGGAAGCCGTTAATTGAGTGCTTGCTCCTACCGGACCAGATACTCAGTATTCTTGCATCCAATTTGTGATGAAGTCGTCATTTGATGAAACTGAGGTAGTATGGTGCTTATATTTAGTTGAATCTCTCAAATGCATTGACAGCACATGTACTGCAATATGCTTCACATTTACTTAGCTTTTCCGTCCATCTATTCCAGGAATTTGCTCAGTAAGCACAGTGACGGTACCGATTGGTTCTATTTATTGTTTGGTTGAGAATTCAAGTTTTGAAGCAGTACTGTCAGACTGATCCAGTTCAAATATGTGCTACGATGATAATAACTTATGTAATACTAATAAACACCGCCACCACAAACAAAGCTAAGTTAATAAGTGTATATGCTTAGCAGCATATATGGAAGGCACAGGGAAGGAATATGTATATTTTCTACTGCAGATATGTGTTTTTCGTTTCATCATCTTTGAAACCATGAGTTGGTAGGTCTGCGAGCACTTAATTTTGTATTTAATGAGATTCATGAGTTAGACATGTAAACGAGTCGAGACTTTGATCTTTAACAAAACTATGAAGCAATAAGAAATGTATTCAATGCTGCAACAACCGCATGACCACCTAATAATGCCAACCAAGATAATGAAGACAGAGACAAGAGACCCCCAAACCATCATCTGGAGTGCACCGCCAGCGGTATGAGCTCCGACAGCGGCGTGGCCAGTGGGGTGGACGCTGCCGATGGCACCGGAGAGCTACGGCAAAGCGGGCATGAGGCACTCACCTGAAGCCACTCGTCCACGCATCCAGCATGGAAGCAATGGTCACACTCCGGCACACACCGTATGGCGTCTCCGGGCTTGTACTCTGAGAGGCATATCGGACATGGCCCAGTGATTGGGCGCTGGAGGTTTACTTGGGATCCGAAGAGGAACTTGGGGAATGACTCAATGGTCGGCCGATCAAGGCCGAGGGTGAGTGTTGTGGGTGCTGCTGTAGCGGTGGTGGTGGTTGTGGTGGTGGTGTTGCTGCTGCCACTGTTGGAGTGATGGTGGTGGTGCCTGGTGGACCGGCCCTTGACTCGGACACAAAGGTAAGAGGCGAGCATGATGGTGGAGACGAGGACTAGGATGCCGACGGCGATGGCTATACCGTAGCCAAGCCCAACGCCGGCGGCTGTGGCGGTGGCGTTGGCTGTGGCTGGAGAGAGTGGGGTAGAGAAAGAGGCTGTTGACATGGGATGGTAGTGCTTGGTTGCATGTGTTTAGATGATGTTCATGGATGTGATCGTAGGAAAAGAGAGTTTGAAAGTTGGGAGAGGAGAAAGAGGAGGAGGGTGGTGGAGAGAACATGAGGGAATTTAAGACTTGGTAATAAATGAGTGTTGTGGACCTGTATTTTTCTTTATAGTTTTGTCTATATTTATTATTCGTATATGTTACTGTATTTCTCTCTCTCTGTGTGTATTGTTGCCGTATTTCATTTAATGTTAAATTTAAGATTTTTTTTTTGGAAGATATTCATAAAAAAAAAGAGTTTTGATTTAGTTTATATTGGGAAGATTGCATAGTTGATTGTGCGGGCCAATATATATATATATATATATATATTATTTTAGAAGGTACAATATGTATATATATATGTGTGTAGATGAAGTTGTGTAGAAAGCGAAGTTCTAATTTAGCCTTTTGTTTGAAAGTTTCGATATTATTATTTTTATATGAATTTTGGCGTACTTTATTCAAAAGATATGTATGTTTTGTTGTTGTGTAATAAATAACAAATGAATCATTGCAAATATTGTAAGAGAATTGACACACACCAGTTCAATATATGAAACCAACAAACCACCAAATTCTACCAAACAAGGTGCTATTGAGAGCTTAAACAATTATGTCCATTGTATTAATAAGGGAAAGAACTTTGTTTTGTGCAATAGATAGAAATCCAAATTACGAACCAAAAAAATACAAGAGTACTAAATTTTTTCAAAACTTGGCACAGGGACAACAAAAACATGGAATGTATAATTCAAAGTTCTGTTTGGGACCCAAAATGAAGTTTTCATAAGCTTCATCCATGTGATGAGCCACATATTATACAGCTCATATTTTTCAATTTATTTCTGCAGCTAACTACATGGACATGGCCACATACCAGCAAATCAATACAATCATATGTTTCTTCTTCTTCTTCTTCTTCTTCGATTTAAGAAAGAGACAAGAGACTCTTTATGTTGTCTGGATCTGATTAAATAATAAAAAAAGAACAGTGACTTGCATTTGACTTCTCCAAATAAATTAAAAAAAAAAACATTGTTTTAGTTTAATGAGGGTGAGATTAATATAATATCAAGAGTTGGAAAAGAATCAACAGGTTGTTGCCTCTTTATTCGCTCAAAAAATTCTATAGAAATAGATCTAGCCTTTACCAGTTTACCTTATCAAAATGCAAACATATTGTGAGAGAATTCCTTTATCCATGGAGCTCTTCTTCTTAGGATTTCAGACTATGTTTAAATAAAAATAATTTTTCTTTTTATATTTCTATTATTCTTTTTTTTTTAAGACTAAACTAGTTTGTTCAAGTATAAAGGATAATTACATTATTATCCAGAAATAATTGGATATAAAAAATTATAAAATAAACATTTACATCATTCTAAGATCTAAATCTAGACACATAAATGTTTTTTATAATCATCAAATAATGTATTACTTATAACTAAACACTCGTAGGCGCAATTTACTCAAAATCAAATGAAAGTAAAATGTATTTAATCAATTTATAAAATAGATAAATAAAAACTAATTATTACATTATAAAGCAAGCCCACAAGCCCACGGCCCATCTTAACATAATTAATTATCATAGTTAATTAATTTAATTTTTTTTATAGGGAATTGAATAAAAGACAGAAATAAATAATAAAACAAAATAAAAACGGATCTAGGTTCGCTATTAGTTAACATATCCCCAAAACGGACGGTGGAGATGTCCGCAATGATTGGTCCGAGATCGAAAAGAAAAGATCTGGGCCGTCGAGTTTCGGTGTTCTAATCCGAGTAGCTCTCTTTCTCTTTGTTGTTCCTATATCCATCGAGCAGTGGGATCGGGGGGTGGTCTTCTCCCACGTCGAGCGGGGGAGGAGCGGGAGAGAAGAGGGATCGAGGTGTTCCCCCTTGCTTCTCTCTTTCTCTCCCTCTATCTCTATCTCTAGCTCTCTCGTCGCCATCATGGAGGTTCCGGAGATCCATGGGGTCGTTGTGGAGAAGGTGGAGGAGGGTCGTGTTGCTCATCCCCAGCCCCGGGTGGATCCCTTCCTCGTCGAGGCTCTCCAGAATCCTCGGCATCGGCTTACAGGTTTGTATTTATATCTCTCTTTGTATTCTTTGATTGTTGGATGAGTTTAGTGTTCGTAATCTAGGGTTTGGGTTTGATGAATTTGGTGACTTAGATTTGGCGCCGAGTTTTTTGGGGTAGGGTTTCTTTTGGGGATGATTTTGTTTTTTTTGTTTTTTTTAAATTTAAATAATTGGTTAATTTTCGTGGTTACTGGAATTGATTGCTTGGTTTTATTTATCTGAGGGATTTGTGATGCTTTGAAAGCCAATTCTTTATCTAATATAATTTTTGAATTTGAATTTCGAAAGTTAATTTCGTCTTTATGGTGAATTATTATTTATTTATTTTCAATTTATATAGTTCATGTGAGACGGAATTCTTGTTATATTTTAAATAAACAAGTTCCTTTTTTTTTTTCATGTATATTTATATGGAATCCAAAGTATTTTTGAGGAGTTAACTGTGCTTATGACGGATTGATGTATTGGGTTCATAAATAAAAAACGTATCTGTTGTCTTCTTGATGATCTTTGGTTTTGCATTCATATTTAAATTTCATGATATAAACTTAGAAAGTCCATGTGAATTATAAGTAGGAATGACACTATACAATATATTTTGATTAGGTATACAGTATACTTATCTGTTTATAAGTTATTATATCTAAATGGGCCACTAGATCTGTTCAAACTTCAAATCTGGGTTATCCTTATGAGTCAGATCATTGGATACTTTGTTTTGTTGGCAAACTATTGTAGGTGGGTTCCATGTTGAAATGTTTAGGTAGGGACAATGTTTCCACATTTGCTCGCTTCCTTCTGAAATCACCCAATGCTCTGTAATCCTAGTTTTATTTTACCAATTGATAGAAAAGCTTATGGTCAGTGATGGCAGTGATGTATATATTTTATTGATATCGCACTTTTCTACTCCTGGAGTATGTAGTAAGTTGCCATTTCTCATCCTGTCACTACTACTCTCGGCTTAGATTGTTCATTATTTTTTTTGCTAGGTTGGTTATCATCAACTAGCTTTTGTTGACCTAGTTGAGGTTATGCTTTTCTTTTAGCTCCTACTCTTGAATAGTTAATGATTGATTGCGAAATTAACTTTATGGATGGAATTGTAGATTTGTGAATGCTGTTCTCAAGTGTTTCCTCATATCATATATTAGCTTTGTTGCATGTGTGATATTTGAGAGACTCTCTTGTGTGCCTGCTGTTTCAGTTCAAGTATCCCTGCATTATATTTTAAGTTACACGGACTAGTTTTGGGGTTTTCAAATAGATATTGTGACTGGTTTTGTGCTGCTTACAACTCTTAACAGCGTGGATATGGGAGTCAACCACATGATGGGATTAAAAAGATGTTTTGTTTATTGCATACCTTTATTTCTGAATGTGTTGAACTGTAGTTGTATACAACAACTTGACACAGTTTGAAGTTATGACTGTCATGTTTCGTTTTGGAGAAAATAAAGGTAGATAGTCAAAAACTAATAGTTGTAATCAAATCGTAGTTTTGCGGATGGAATTGGATATCCAAAGGTTCATGCAGAACCCTGAACAATATCAATTTGAATTCCAGCATTTTCCCACATCATATCTTCGTTGTGCTGCACATCGTGTTGCTCAGTACTATGGTCTACAGACCCTATTGCTAGACAATGGTTTAGATGGTTCAGGCAACAGAATATTAGCAATGAAAATACCTGAAAGTAGATTTCCATCTGTCCATCTATCGGATATTCCTACGAAACAGGCTGAAACTGAAAATATTGGACGAGTTAACATTGCTATTAAGGCGAGGCCAAATAAAGCTTCATCTGGCGGTGGAGTTGACCTAGAAGCAAAGAAGAGTCAAGTGAGAACTGTGGAAGAGAGGAAAGAAGAATATGACAAAGCTCGAGCTCGCATTTTTAGTTGTTTTAGCAGTCCAGAAGTTGAGGGTTCTTGTATGGTTGCAGCTGAAGATGGAAATATTTATGAAAGCGCAGATGAACAGGAAAATTGCAGGACTTGGGCTGATGAAGGTGAAAAGACCAGCCCAAAAGATGGTGCTTCCAGAGTGGCCATTTTCAGAGACAAGGAGAAGGATCGAAATGATCCAGACTATGATCGGAGTTATGACAGGTATAGCGGGGCTATTTGCTTACATTTTGCCATTTCCTATTTGATCAATGATGCCGAACGTGCTGTGTGAATGGGATGCAGATATGCAAGGAGTTTCTCATTTAGCCCAACCTTCGGTGTGGGGGCATGCAATGTTGTTCAGTCTCCGTTGATGCCATATGAAGCGGGTTTCCCTCAGGTGCCTAGGGTCCAATCCTCAATGAGTTTTAGCCAATCAAACCCAGTTAGAGGCCCATTTTGTGCTTTCGGATGCAACCAGACTTCCAGGGATGCTGTCTACATGCAATGGCCTAGCACTGCCATGTTTTATGCCCATTCCTATGAACATTTCAGGCATGCCGTGTTCCAGGTAGGCACTTTTAGACTCAGCTTTTGTTGAACATGGTATTGCTTTAATTGTTTGCCGTCTTATGCAGGCTCCGTTCTATCAGCAGCCTCTTAGCTTTGATGGAAAGCCTCAGCAATGATGTATCATCTCTTTACTAAACTAGTGGTAGAGTAGGCAATATTTCAGATTGAAAAACTGTACCCTTCTCTATTGTTGTAGGTCTTGTGATTGTAGTGGACCTGTTGTGTGTAAGTCAACCATTCAAAACTATCTTTTTAGTATTTTTTTTTGTTTTTGTGTTTTGGGTCTTGTTTGAAAAAGTGCTACTACTACTACTATTAGCATTCTTTTGTTTTTCAGTCAATGGTGATTTGGCTCTTTTAAGGCATGTGTGTTTCTAGTGCATTCCAAGGGCATGGCGATTGATGCCGGCTGATATGGGCGTCATCTTGAGCTGTGAAACACATCTTGTGGCATGTCTTATATATGCCTTCTGATATACTGAAAGGGATTTTTTTTTTTTTTTGAATAAAGTGGATAAACCACAAATTTATTAGAAATAAAGAGAGGGACAGAGAGTATCGGTACGGAAGTAAAATAAACCAAACTGACAAGCAACAATAAGAGAAGTTGGTATCCTCACCAGGGATGAGAATAACAGTAAACAGAACTAGAAAAAAAAGCAATAATGAAGGTGAGGGAAAAGATAACGAGCTGAGCTGGCGAAGTTCACCATCTGGAGACAAAGGCCTGTCGAGCAACAAAAGAGAAGCAGATTACTCCCGGTTTGTGGTATGCGCCAATTCACCTGAAGAATCAGTGGATCTGGAGCTCAGGAAGTTAAGGGAATGCTTGATCTTTTGGGCAGCATCAGATGGTTCTTGCTGAAAAGGCACCGAGTCTGCAGAAATCCAAGAAAGAAGCATGTTAGCTGTCTTATAGAGTATAGAAATAATGGATGAATATTTTTGGTTAAAAATACGATTGTTGCCTTCCAGCCAGATATTCTAGAATATGGCTCTAGTGCATAAGTCTGAGAGTATCCTTGAATTAGAATTTAAGAAGGGGATCCAAATGGTCCAAATGTTTGTTGACAGAGGATGGGAGAGTAGCAATATCAAACAAATATCGGAAAAAAGACCAAATTCTCTCCGAAAACGAACAATCAATAAAAAGATGATCTACTGTTTCTGAGTTATTATGACTTAGAATACATGTGTCAGTAGCATTGGGATTGCAACCTTTTTTGAAAAGGTTATCGAGAGTAAGAATTTTGTTTTCTCAGGCAAGCCAATAAAATAATGTTATTTTGCTAGGGGTATTTGTCTTCCAGAATTTGGAATAAAGTTGACTGCGAATTCTTCCATCAATTAAAAAATTATAGAAAGATTTGACAGAGAAGGTTCCGTTTTTATCAAGAGGCCAGGTATAAAAGTCCTCTTGATCAATTGCACAGTCCGGAAAAAAAATTCATTAATACGGTGAAGTCATCAACGTAGGCTGTCCGGAATAGATTACAACCGGAATTAATTATGTGAATGAATTGTCTTAAAGTAATCCAAGGATAAGAGCAGTCCAAGAAAAGTGATGTCCAACGGTCTTTTGGGGATTGACCCTCAAGCCATTTATCATACCAGAATAGAGTTTTGTCACCATTTCCAATTGATTTGGATATGCAGATTCGAAAGGAGGGTAGAATGGCATTAATTCCAGCCCAGAAGAAAGATTTATTTCTTGGTGGGATATGATATAAAATATCAGGTGCATCTCTTATCACATAGTTGGCAAAGACAATTTTTGACCAACAGGAGACCGGCTTGGTGGTGAGCTTCCACCACCACTTACCTAATAAAGCATTATTGAAAACCTAGAGATCAAGAATTCCCCAACTGCCCATGCTGCGGGGTCTACAAATTCTTTTCCAGGCAATCAACCTTATCCCCTTAGATCCCAGATCTGGACCCTTCCAAAGAAAATCTCTCCTGATTTTATCGATCTCATGGATTACCCAGGCTGGTAATTTGAAAACTGACATCCAGTAAACTGGGAGAGATGATAAAACAGAGTTGATGAGGGTAAGACGACCCCCCAGAGAAAGATAATTTGTTTTCCTGGGAGTGAGCCTAGAACGAATGGATTCAATTAACTTTGTCCAGTCTTGTCGTCTAGGTCGTCGACCCGTAAGTGGTATACCCAGGTATGTAATTGGTAGACAATCTCTATTGCAATTAAGTATTCTAGCTGAGGAAAAGTGTGGTTGGTAACCAAAATTAGTGGAATACAGACAGCTTTTAGAATAGTTAATTGAAAGACCGGAGCAACCTTCGAAGAGATAAAATATTAATTTGATAATTTTGAGGTCCTCATGTCCTCCAGCCGAGAAAATCAGTAGATCATCTGTATATTGTAGTTAACAGATGCTGTTTGAATAATCAAGTTGAACTCCAACCAAAACTTTGGAATTGATAGCATGGTTGAACATAGCACTAAGAGTATCAGCAGCTAAAGCAAATAGCAGAGGGGAAAGAGGTTCACCTTGTCTTAACCCTCTTTTGCATCGAATATAACCCTGAGGTGTACCATTAATGAGTATTTGTGTTTTAGCAGTTGAGAGAATGGTGTGTATCCAAGAAATCCAGCGATTGCCAAAACCTCTGGCCCTTAGAATCTCAAGTAGAAAATTCCAGTCTAGAGAATCAAAAGCTTTAGCAAAGTCCACTTTAAAGGCAAAGCCGAGAAGTTTCTTTTTTTGGAGGTTAAAAATCACTTCTTGGGCAGCAATTATGTTATCTGCAATACATCTGCCCTTAATGAATCCAGATTGAGAGTTATCAACTAGATCCCCAATCTTGTAACTCAGCCTAGAAGCAAGAATTTTGGAAATGATTTTACAAGTAGAGTTAATAAGACTGATGGGTCTAAAGTCGGAAACCTCAATTGATGCATTTGATTTGGCAATAAGAGCAATGTGAACCCAATTAAGTCGTTCAAAATTAATGGAACCGTCATAAAAATCACGACAAAGGTTGATGAGGTCCTCCTGAATGAGGCTCCAGTGTTTTTGACAAAAAAAAAATGGGAATCCATCTGGACCTGGGGCCTTATCCACATTTAAATCAAACACGGCATTTTTAATTTCTTCAGTTGAGAATGGAAGTTCAAGTGAAGAAAAAACAACTCTATCTTTGAAATTAAATAGATAATGCAGTTGAGCATGAAACGATGAGTAATTGGGGTGCCAAGTAGGGCTTGAAAATGTTCAGTGAAGACTTCCCCAATTTCTTGATTTCCTTCAATCCAACTCCCGTTACTTCTAATGCGGGGAATAAGGTTTTTATTCCTTTTGCCATTAGCAAGTAAGTGAAATTTTTGTGTTTGCATCTCCCTCTTTAAGCCATGTATTCCGGGATTGCTGCTTCCAAAAGATCTCCTCTTGTTTTAGTAAAGTGTATAGTTCAGATCGGATATGAGTTAAACGATTGGAATCATCCTCAGAAAGTGTCCCTCTTTCATGCAAGGAATCAAGTGAATTCAGTTCAGAAAGCAAACTTTTTTTGTGAATGTTGGAAGCTCCAAAATTTTCCTTTGCCAACGGCGTAGATTTGATTTTAAAGAAGCGAGTTTTTTGGAAATTATGTAAGCACCACAACCAACAAAATTATGATTCGACCACCATTCTTGAATTAAAATCTCTAATTGGTCATTAGTGTACCAAAATTTTTCAAGTTTGAATATTCTAGCTCGAGTGGGATGATTACCAAATTCCAGGTAAATAGGGGAATGATCAGAACCAATTCTTGGTAAAGCACTTTGGTAGGAACTGGGAAATAATAGCGGCCAGTTGTGAGAGTAGAGGAATCTATCTAGTCTGACCCAGATTAGATCAGGTTGTCCATTAGTCCATGTGAATTTACGGCCATGTAAAGGAGGATCAATAAGATTGAGATCACCTAGAATCTTTTGTGAATTAGCTATATCCCTAGGATTAGGGTCTCCTTTATTTTTATCTTCCGAAGTGAAAGAAGTATTGAAGTCTCCACTGATTACCCAGGGTAGATTGTGTAAGTTTCTTATTGTGCGAATTTCGTTCCAGAAATCAGCCCTGATAAAGTTTGCATTATGTCCATAAACACTAGTGCAAACCCATTTAGTGTTTGTGTGGAGATTTGTGAAATCAATAGTAATGGAGAAAGTTCCTTTGTGAATTAGATTACCATAAACATGGGCGCAATCCCAAGCAATAATGATGCCACCTGCGGAGCCTATGGCAGGGAGAAACTCGAAAGAGTTCAGTCTCGAGCCACCAATAGATCTCCAGATAGAGCTATGAATATCTTGTAGTTTGGTTTCTTGTAAACATACAATATTTGCTCGGGAAGAAAATATGATGTCTTTAACTAAGTGGCGTTTAGAGGGTCTGCCAAGACCACGAACATTCCAACATAAAATAATCATTAAATACAGTAGGGTTCTAGCAATTGGATCTCGAAGGAGATCCAGTTGAAGAAGATGAAGTTCCAGCCCTAGCAGATTCAAGTCTACGAACTTTATCTAAGCATTCATACTTATGGCGAGGAGATCCTTGAAATTTAACACCACAAGCATTGCTATAATTAAAGAATTGAGCATCAGTCCAGGACGAAAAAACAACTGCATTAAAGGAATTAGACGTACCGTCTCTGGGATCTTCCGGGACTTTTTTCTTTGATGATCTGGGTGGATGAGGAATAAACCCGGCATCTTCGTTCCAACGACCAGAAGGTTTCTTAGTGCGATTGCTCCTCCTAATTTGTTTCTGATTCTGAGGAAGCGTGGAAGGATTTGCAAGTTGCTTATTAGTTACTGAGATGTCAGGAGCCGCCTCCACAAGCTTAATTGAAGAAGAATCCTTCTCAATGAGTGAAGAGTTCCCGGGAACAGTCAAATGATCTACAAGTAAATCTTCTTTGAGAATGTCAGTTTCTAACTGTGAAAGATTCTCCTCACTCAGAATATGATCATCATCTGCTAACACATCAATAGGAAGGTCGTCATCATCACCCCAGTCAACTAGCTCTTCATCAGAATGATCATTCAAAGGGGTAATAGGGGGAGATGGATCTTGAGAGTAGAACTTATCTGAGTTGATACTAGGAATCAAAGACCAACCGCCATGAATAAAGATCCATTTGTACCCATCTGGAATGGAAATCGTCGGCGGTAGGGGTTTCAAGTGAGCCGGTAAATTATCAATGTTAGAGATATCTGGATCCAGCGGGATAGAGATCTCCTTTCCTTTAGATTTAGGTAGATGATCGGGAATTAAAGGATCATGATTAATCTCTGGATTAGGATCCGCAATTTGATCAAGCTTGATCAAAGTTAGATTCGGGTTCACTGAATTTGGATGAGTTGAACCAGTTTGAGAATCAATTGAATTAGCCTTATCCCGAGGCAGACTTAATTCATCAAAAGGGGATGAAATGATCTCAGTGGGAATCAAATCACGAGGCAAAGAATTCTCATTTGAGATCAAGGTTTGAACTGAAATTGATTGGGTTGAATCAATTTGAGAATTAATGGGCATATCCTTATCCCGAGGCAGAATCAGATCAGTAGAAGAAGATGATCTTAACACAGTAGGAATCATATCCCAAGGTTTGTTCTTCTCATCTGAGGCAAATGCATTAAACTTAGTGTCCTGAGATGGCTCCAGGTTTGAATTATTGAGAGAATCTGTAGAGTTATGATCTCGAGGCGAGTCAGTCACCAGCAAGGTTCCAAGATGATCCGAAGAAGCATGATCTTAATGCACACCGACGGCTGTTACATGACTGGCCATCACGTAGCCGGTGCATGAGCAGTGTGTCCCCTTCCTCGTTTCTCTCACGAGAGACCGGAGGAATCTGGGGGACCACTGTAGCAGGGTCACCGGAACTCCGACTCCCCTTATCTAACATGAAAGGGATTTTTGTTTTTGTTTTTGTTTTGTTTTTTTGTTTCTTTTTGTGGGTGGGACGTATAGTTGGCAGCCATTGCATCCACTCTGTGTAATGTTCTGTTGTTAGTTTTTTTTTTTTCAATGAATGGTGTGAACATGATTCCATATCATTCCAACCATTTGATGAGAAGCCATAACCAACATTATTATCTCTTGGTTTCTATGATTCTTATCCCGGGAGGTGAAGATATTCATAGGTCTATTGCCAGTCAAATTTTAACACTGTATACAACCTGCTAAGCAAGGAAAGGAGGTAGTTTTTTTTTTCGTTTAACAAAAAAAAAAGGGTACAAGGTACAAGGGAGTACAAACACCACACAAACACCATTAGAAATGAAAGTTCAAATCATTCCGTCAATTAGCGACACAAAGTTTAATAAGCTACACCGGTTGGAGATACATGCAGACCTTAATTAGCGCCAGTTTTAGATGGTTGGTCAGCAGTTTCGGGACGAGGGGCTCATATTCAAAGGCTTTTGAGTTAAGAGTAATAAAAATGCTTAAATTTATCTCATTTGAGCCAATTGGTGCAGGACACCTTCAACCTTAATTCCTCGCATAGGAAAACTAGGTTTCAGCTGTGATGGTTGCACTTGATCGACCTATGGAGGAACTGATTGCACCAAATCAAGTTGTAATAATCGCGTACGGGTGTGCATGTGGGTTGGGCTCACTGCACATGCATGTTTTCAAGACCTTTTCGCGTGGATGCACTCCCAAGTCCCAACCAATGAAGTCTTGATAGGCACTCAGTACTGGCCATCATTATACACTATACAGACCTGCCACGCTGCCCGTGGGCGTTAAGGTGGACATTTTTTTTAATTAAGATTTCTTTCTAAAAACTAGTATAATTTGGTTTAGTATCACTAGCCATACTAAAGACTGTTCTTAAAACTCCGTACACAGATTAGAAAGGACATCATGGATACATTTCTAAAACCACACGCGTAATACACACACAAAATATAGTGTAAAATGAAAAAAAAATTTACATATTGTTTTGTACTGTGCATGTGTGTGCAGATATATATCTGTAATATGTTTCAGTTAATCATTGTGTGTGTCGATATATATATATATATATATATTTAGAAAACATCATCTAAGTAAGTACTTAGATAATATTTTCTAAATATATTTGATTAAGTTTGTGTTGTTTTTTTTCTATTGTTTTTCACTTTTATGAAATGTTATATACTGTTTGGTATTGTATATGAATCATTATAACTGTTAAATGTAAATCCAATGATTATTGTAATGTCTCTAAATAATGTTTTCTAAGGAGGTCCCCAGATGATGTGCCCTTATGTGTGTATATATATATATGACTTTCCTTATGTATAGCTTCATAGATGGACCTTGATGCTTCCTCTTTTAAATTTTTAAAAGAGAGAAAATGTCTAATCTCATCCACATTACATATATAACAAACAGTTTTTATATTTCTGATTCTATATATTCATGGTAAATCATGGTATTGATAATATATATTAGGGTCATTTGTTTTGTTCTATGAGTAGTTATTTGCTGCAGATGATGACCCAATCAAATTAGATACTACAGCATTACATAACAAATCAATTAATAAAGTAACCCCTCAACAAATTCCGTACACATATGTATAAATGATTTTATTTTGCTTATTAGATATGGCTATTAATAAAAAAACCAGCTAACTATAGTTTGTCATATACAGAAATATGTGTTAGTCAAATCAAATCCTATTATTAAAAATGTTGGTATTGCTTCACATCAGTTGTACGTGAGGCATCTAAATTCTTATTGGGTTGCTGGAATATTATTCATAGTAAGAGAAAAACGTGCATGTTTTTTTATTTATAGTAAGAAAAAAATGGTTTTCTCCGCTTGTAGGCTTGTAGCAATTAAAAATAAAAAAATAAAGGTTTTCTGGTACAGAGGTGGCGGTGTTTGTCTCCTTATTGTGGCCCAAGCTCTCTTGTTTTGAAGTTTTTTGGGGCCTGCCTGGTGTGTCTTGCTTGCATGTGAGATTACTTTGTTCAGTTGATTACTGACATTTTATTATTTTATTTTTTAATTCTTTCTTCAGTCCCTCGCTTTATACGTCTACAGATTAAGTGTCACTTGCATTTCAAAAAAAGATTTAGGGTCACTAATCACTATCATCCTATAAACCTGTATCGTTAATTCAGGAATGTTTAATAAAAAACAGAGCACATGTGGGAAATGCAGCAGTATAGAATGTGGAGGAAGCAATATCATTGCAACAATGTCAACGCATCACTGAAATTAATGATCTGGAGTACTGTCATTTCAGCAATGTTTTTTTCCTTAAATTCCGTTATTTAGTTTTTTTTGTTTTTTAAAAAAATGGATAAACCACATTCATTGAAAAAGACCAACTCAGTACAAACCTCTACCAAAAGTAGAGAAAGAAAAACAACACCAACCCACAGACAGAACCACTAGTAGTGGTTACAAAACAACCCACACAAAACCCCACGGAGGCCGGAAGAACTCTTCCCACCCAAGACCACCAAACCAACACCCACTCCTCGCTTGGCAAAAGTGTCTCCCCGGTCGTCGGAGTCTCAGACATATCCTCAGCGCGGGGTCCTAAGAACTCCAAGCTCCGGCTGATACTGGACAAGGAGTCAGCCATCTTTTCATGAGAGCGATCTGAAAATGAAGAACACCATAGCAAAACCATACGATCAATTCTCAGAATCACAGTATGGACATGCAGAACAGTGGCATTGAAAATACAATCATTTCGAGCAAGCCAAACATTCCACAACATAGCTTTAATCACAAGATCCCCAATGACCCTTAGAGAATGTCGAACAGACATCCTCCAAGAATCCCACAAGGTAACTAAAGATATCGGTGGTTCAGGTAATTGCAGCAAACACGTAAATTAATCCCAGATGCGGCAAACAAAAGAGTAATGGAGAAATAGATGATCAACTGATTCGATGCCAGAATGACATAACACACAAGTAGCCGTAGGCATTCGATTACACCTCCTCGACTGGAGGTTCTCCAGTGTTAGGATTTTGTTTTTCCAGGCCAACCAATTGAAAAGATTAATCTTTTTCGAACATTTGCTTTTCCAGAAGAACCTGGCCACAGGGTAGCGCAACCCCCCGTCCTTCAAAAATAAGTAAAAAGACTTAACTGAAAAATCACCATCTTTGGTGAGCTTCCAAGTTTTAATATCCCTCTCCCCGTCGCTCCCAGCATTGAGTTGGTCAATAAATCGCTGGATACCCGAAAATTCCAAGAAAGGTATAGAAGACAACACTTGAGCACAGTCATGTACCGTCCCGTTTTGTTGCCGGGAGGAAAAAAACTCTCTGGCCAAATAAACATAGGGGCAACATCATTTAACCAGGGATCCTTCCAAAAGGAAGTTTCCCTCCCGGAACGAATCCCATGAGAAATACACGCCCTCAGTGCAGGCACATTGCTAAAAACTCCTTTCCAGAAGAATGAGAATCGGCTTGACCTCCTAGGGAACAAATCCCAGTGCGACAAAGCATAATTGAACTTAATCACATCCGCAATCCACCAATTCCTGATAGACAAGAATTTCCACCATCATTTGCCTAAAAGCGCCTGGTTAAAAGTGGACAGATCTAAAATCCCCCACCCTCCTAGATCACGAGGCCTACAGAGACTCTTCCAGCTGACTAACCTACAAGACGGGTTGTCAATATCCGGACCAGTCCACAAAAAATCTCTCCTGATCCTATCAATGTTTCTGATCACCCAAGAGGGAAGACGGAAGACAGATATCCAGTAAGTAGGCAGAGCCGAAAGAACTGATTTAACCAACGTTAATCTTCCACCTAGAGAAAGAAATTTTCCTTTCCAAGATGCAAGCCTACTTTTCATTTTGAATATCAATCCCTCCCAGTCCTGGCGCCGGGGCCGCTTTCCCGAGATTGGTAAACCCAAATAAGTAACTGGCAGCCGACCAACCTGACATTGTAACGTCTCAGCCGCATCCAATGCCGGAAGCTCGCCCCATTTACTAGAGAAGAGACAAGTCTTCGCGAAATTGGTTTCAAGACCAGTCATGCCCTCAAAAACTAGAAGAAGTAATTTAATGATTCTAAGATCCTCCAGCCCACCCGTCGTCAAGACCAACAGATCATCCGCAAAGTGAAGATTACACCGACTCTTAAAGTTTCCCAGAGGCACTCCTACTAAGACCTTTGAATTTAGCGCATGGGTAAACATCGCACTTAGGACATCAGTAACCAAGATGAATAAAAGGGGGGACAAGGGATCATCCTGTCTGAGCCCTCGCATGTAGCGAATATAGCCATTTGGAGATCCATTGATCAGGATGTTTGCCTTAGAGGAAACCAAAATGCTTTTAATCCAACCAATCCACCGCTCGCCAAAACCCCTCACTTTAAGCAAATCCAGCAAGAAATCCCAATCCACATGATCAAAAGCCTTAGCAAAGTCAACTTTAAGGATGTGCCCCGGTAATTTACGCTTATGAATGCTAAATAACAATTCATTAGCCAGAGCACATTCTCTAGTAAACACCTACCTTTAAGGTAGGCCGATTGCTCCACATCCACCAACACATTCATAACTTTGGCAAGCCTAGACACCAATAATTTAGAGAGGATTTTTAGCGTGGAATTAATGAGACTAATGGGTCTATAATCACCCGGCCCTTCTGGACCCGCCACTTTAGGAATAAGAGCGATACTCGCCCAATTAATCCTCTCAAGGTTGGCCCGACCCGCAAAAAAGTCCTTATAGAGATGAAAAAGGTCAAGTTTGATTGTCTCCCAAAATTGCTTAAAGAATTGGATAGAAAAGCCATCCGGGCCCGGAGCCTTATCACCACCCAATTCAAAAACAGCGGACTTCACCTCCTCAATGGAGAAGGGGTCTTCTAATGACAATAAGTTCACCGGGGACTTATGAGCCAGCAAATTATGTAGATCCACATTATATCTAGTAGCCCTCCTAGTCCCAAATTGACTTTTGAAACATTCCTCAAACATGGAACCAATAGCACGGGGATTGATGACCTCACAACCATCATGTCTCAAAAGGGCGATGGAATTTCTATTTTTGCGCCCATTTGCCACCGCATGGAAGAATTTTGTGTTGTCATCTCCCTCTCTCAACCACTGTAAGCGCGAGCACTGCTTCCAATAGATCTCCTCGAGCTTAAGCAACTCACCAATTTTGTCCCTAAGATCCTGTTCATGCTGAACTTCCCTAGGTTCCAACCTTCTGGACTCCTTCAAGACATCAACCTTATCAAGTTCATGCAACAGATCTAATTTCTTCAGCTTGATAGAGCCAAAAGATAATTTGGCCCAACGCCGCAGGTGGACCCGCAAGGCGGTCATTTTTTTGGCCATCACAAACTCACCACAGCCCACGGGTGACTCCGATTCCCACCACTGATTAACAAGTTCCTTGAATCCCTCCGCCGAAGACCACATCAATTCATAACGGAAAGGCTTAGTATTGAAGGAAAGAAGACCGACCTCCAAACGAATTGGAATATGGTCAGATCCCAATCTAGGGAGACATTTTTGAATCAACTTGGGAAAGAGCACCAACCAATCAGAGCTGACAAGAAAACGGTCAAGCTTAACCCAGTTCGGATTCTCCTGCCCGTTAGTCCAAGTGAACCGCCTACCGACAGTGGGCGGTTCCAGTAAATTAAGATCCTGTAGAAAGTCATTCGGAAGTCTAATGTCCGCTAAATTACAAGGTCCAAACAATTTATCTTCCTCCGAAAATATCACATTAAAGTCCCCCACAAATCAACCAGGGGATACCCTGAGATCCCCGATAAGATTTCAGCTCATCCCAAAAAGCCAGCTTAAAGTTACGATCAGTTGGTCCATACAGTGCAGTACAACGCCAATTGAAATTCCCCTTTAACAAAAAAAGTCAACTGACAAACAGTCTTTACCCACGTAGGTAGTGCGACCAGACTGGGTCCCGCTATTCCACCCTAGTTCACCATCTATAAATCATTATCTCTTTCTCTACCCCCTTCCATTCACACAAAACAAAGAACAAGAACCCATAGAATTCATATCCCACAAATTAATGGAAGTGAAGGTGACAAACTCCTCCATCATCCTCACAAGCCCCATCTTTCACCCTTCCGACGTTCCCTTCACCATCTTCGACCGTTTTGCCCTCAACTACCACATCGCCGTCCTCTATGCCTTCACTCCTCCCACCTCCACCAACGTTGGCATCATCTCCGGCCTCTCCAAGACCCTCGTCCACTTCCCAACTCTCACCGCCAACATCTCTACTGACTCACGTGGCCGCCCTTCTCTTACTGTCGGAAGACCTGATGGAGGTGCGCTCGTCGTTGAGGCTACTGTCTCATCCAAACTAGAAGATCACCTGCCTCTCACTCCCTCACCGATCTTCAGACTCCTCCATCCTGATGTCAATGACGCAAAGCACTTACTATAAGTTCAGCTCAATCGGTTCTAGTACGGGCTGGGTCGGTCATTGGCGTCACCTGCCCACCACCGTGTCGACGGCCGAGTCCATGGTCTCTTTCTTGGTAGCATGGGGGAAGATGGTGCGTGGTATCCCCATTGATCCACTTCCGGTCTATGATCGGGTCATGGCTCAAGCCTAGGGATCCCCATCCGGTGCAATTTGATCATCTGGGGGAGTGAATTCATGCCCCTATCTCCTCAACCAAATGAGTTTATTAATATCACTAGGGACTGATGTTGATCCTAGTGAGATCACCAACTTGTCTGTTACACTTTTCTCCGGACTTTATCATGAAGCTCAAAGCTCAGACCAATAAATTAAACACTGAAACACACACCACGTTTGAGACACTAGCAGGGTATCTATGGAGGAAAGTGACGATAGCACGACAGTTGGATGATGAGGAGTGTACTATGTTGAGTGTACCAGTCAATGTCCGGCGTCGATTACAGCCTCCGGTGCCACTGGAGTTTTTCGGTAACTTGCCTTTGAATGTATATCCGAAAACAAAAGGAAGGGCATTGATTGAAGGAGGGGTGACGACTGCAGCGGGGATTGTTCGTGAGGCGGTGAGAGTTATGGGAGATGATTATTTCCGGTCGTTTATTAACTTTGGTGAAGTTTACGGAGATAGAGATCTTGTGGCTTGCAATGAGAAGCCCGATAATGTGCTGTCACCAAATATGGAAGTTGATAGCTGGTTAGGGCTTGTGTTCGATGTGGTTGATTTTGGTGGAGGTGGGAAGCTTTGTGGTATTTCGTTGACATGGATGCCTTTTGAAGGATTGTCAATCCTCATCCCTTCTTTGTCTCCGGATGGTGGCGTGGATGTTTTTCTTTCTCTGCTTGAAAAGCATGCAACGAAATTTAGGGAGATATCTCACTCTTTGGATTAGGGTTAGAGTTCGTCTGGCTAATCAGTTTCTTTTGGAGCACTGTTAAGTTTGATGGTTAAATAAAATCTTGCTTGTGATCAAAATAAAATATATATATGGAATGGAGAACAGTTCTAGTTTATTCTTTCTTTTCTCTTTTTTCTTGTTCTGAGTGCCTCGCCGCGGGTGAGAGATCTCAAACTACTTCTTGTTCTAAATTATGTCTATTCTTCTTTATGTACCTGTTGTATTCTTTTTTTTTTCTTTCTTTTTTTTTAATAAACCGATGGTTTATCCACTTTTTTTCAAAAATGAAAAAGTCATGTAGCTCACCATTTCTCGTATTTAAAGTTTGGAGGAGATTCAAAAAACATAAATGGTTTACTTTTATATGTGCCTTTGATATTGGGGATTGCTTGTCCCCTATTCGTTCCAAAAAAAAAATTATATGGAATATATTAATTTATTATCGTTTGATATTTGTCAACTCTTCAATTGATGTTGTAGGAATGTATGGTACATTGTTGGTGTGGAGGCTCAATCTAATATTTTGAGTTTATTATACTGGATTATTTTTATTTTTATTATTTCTAAATAAATGTGGATAAATTACTGATTTATTAAAATAAAAGAACGATAGTACAAAGTAGGGAACATCTCTCACCAGAGTAAGGAGATATAAAAAACAACAAAAGAAAAAGGACAAGCGAAAAGAAGAATCTTAGTAGGCGAAAGACACTGTCTGGCATCTCAGACCTGCCTAGACAAACAGAAGGAGTGCCTACTACTGAGAATCATCGGGGTCAGAGTCGCCAGCTGAATTTGAGACTCTGGCACTAAGGAAGTTGAGTGAGTGCTTAATTTCTGAGAAGCTTCATTGAGTGATTGCTGATGTCTATCAGCAGCTGTTGAGAACCAAGAAAAAAGCATATTAGCGGTTTTAAAAATAATGTTGTAATGCGGTAAAGCATTCAAGTGAAAAATACGAGTATTTCGTTCAATCCAGATATTCCACAAGATTGCTCAGGAGATGAGGTCCCAGAGGATTCGGTGTTGAGAGATAAGAGATGGTAACCAAGTGGTCCAAAGTAAAGGGATTGACTGTGGAGAAGAATTTGAATCTAAGACATGAGAGAAAAATGCCCAGATATGTTCACTACAAGAGTTAAGATTTTTAGTGACAATATTTTTGTGTCACGCGGTTATTTTCTCACAAATATTAGGTTTTTTGTGTCAAAAAATTTAATAGACACTATTATTTAACTTAATTGTATATTTTTTTCACTATGTTAAAAATTTCTTGATGAGAATGATATGAAATTGTGACAAGAAATATTGTTGTCACTATAAATCTTTATTTATTGTGAAGAAAGTATTCTCCATCACTCAACATATATTTTTTGTTACAATAATTTTGTCACAAAAAATTCAACCATTTAGCAATGTTTTAATAACCGGACCGGTTGTCGAACCGGTTAAGCAACCGGTTCCGGTCCAACCGGTTGAACCGGTTGAACCGGCCGGTTCAACCGGATTTAATTTTTTCAAATAAATAAATATTTAAAAATTTAAAAAACATTAAAAATAAGTAAAAAATAATTTCAAAAATAAAGAAAAAATAATAAAAAAAGATACAAAATTACATATTGCAAATTTAAATTACCTTTATAAGGTCATAAAGTTTTAACTTTACATAAAATTAAAATTTTCAAAATACAAATATACAAAAATACAACTATACAACAAATATTGAAAAATAAAGAATTAAATAAAATATAAGTCTACAAGTATACAACAACAACAATAATGATTAAAAAATTAAAACCAAACCATTCAAATATTTGGTTTAACACTTTAACTTTAATGAGTTTAATTATTGATTAGTGTAAAATTATAAGTTAATCATAATAAATTAATAATAATAAATTATAATATATTGATATTTTTTATGCATTTTGTTTTTTATTTTTTTGACTTTTTTGTCTTTTTAAAATTTGGACGGAGTTAATTAGTTTATTAAGTTGATATAAGTTTTTAATTATAAAATAAATTAATTAAATAAATTAATTAAATTAATAAATTAACCGGTCCGGTCCAACCAGTTCACCGGTTCACTGGTTGAACCGGTTGAACAGGCCGGTCCGGTTCTTTTGTAGTATATATTACTAACCGGACCGGTTTACCGGCCGGTTCTCGGTTGAACCGGTTGAACCGGCCGGTCCGGTCCGGTTTTTAAATCATTGCCATTTAGTGCCCACTAGATATTGCCATAAAAATTAATTTTTTTAACCATGCTATTGGCTTTTTTTTGCTAAAAAAGTTAACCGACACAATAGTTTAGATTAGTTGTGACATCTAATTATTTTGTCACTATTACAATTTTAATTGTGACAATCTAGTATCCATCACAATTATACATCTTACCTTTTGTGTCGATAATTTTGGATACAATGGTGTAGCCCCGTATCTACAATGCAAAGAAAAATATTATATATATATATATATATCAATCATTTACCAAATAAACAACTATTTTTCACATAAAAATACCAAAAGTAACAAAAAAAATTAAAAAAATAGTATAAATATAGGCCGGACTTTCTCCAATCTAATTTTAATATACAAAGTAAATTATGCTTGTACTACAAAATTATATCATCATGATTTTTTTTTTGTAACTATCAATCATTTTGTCGCAAATATGAAGTTTTTTGTGATAAAAAAATTAATTAACACTATTGTTTAAGTTAATTGTGATGATTTTTTTTTGTTAATAAAACTGTTATATTTGTGACTATTTAGGATCTCAAACAATTACGTTGTCACTATTAATATACCTATAGTGTCGTAAATAATATTTTTATTTGTTGTGACGAAAGTGTTCTTCGACAATGGTCATTTTATTTTTTTGTGATCACATTTTTTGTCATGAAAAATCCAACTATTAATATCTACTAAATATTGTCACAAAAAAATCTAAAGTATATTTAACATATTTTAGGATCAAATTCGATATGTGTGTGTCTATATATATATATATATATATTTATATAAACGTCTTTTTTACAAGAAAGACTATTCAAATTTTAAAAGAAAAACTATTCTAATTTTAAAAATATGAAATAAAAATCAATAAGAAAAATATCCTCCGAATTCATTGTTTTGCAGTTGTTATTGTTTACCCAATCCCTAAAATTGATATTTTAAGTGATAGAAAACAAGCTTTTAATTTTGATTATACCTAGGATTTATAGGAATAGAGAAAGATTTTAAAAATTGAAATTAAATAGAGATTTACCAAATCTCACAAAACAAAATCTAGATTATATAATTTTTTAAAAAAATTAAAATTTAAAAAGATATATCTTCAATGAATTTAACATATAAAAAGAATGATGCCTCGAGTAATTATGTGCCTATGGAGATCAATGGCAAGGGTTCACCTTCATTTGATTAGAAGAATTAAAGTGACTCAACTAACCTTTAATGTAAAGATACATGTTATTGATGGCCACAAGATTTGCTTAGTTTTATTTTCTTAAATTCTTTTGCTTATTTTATGCAATGGATACGAGATAATTATTTTTTTTTTTTGTTTTGCGTTTTCTAATCTTCAAAGTTAGGTTTTATGAATTTTTTCAATGATGATTGTTTGTTAGTGTTTCTTTTTCGATACTTTAAATCTTGGATTCAAGTTCATCATAGGAATATATTATTTAGATTTTGATTATGTGATTTTTTTTTGATGATTTTTTTACTATTGAAAATCACAAAAGCCAAATGCAACATGGAATTTGTCTCAATTGAGAAGAAACAATGATATGAAAGTTTAATTAAATTAGAATTTTTTTAATTTTTAAAATTATTTCATTAGGTTCTTACTTTTTCCCTAAATGTGCAGAATAAACATCAAGGAAAGTGAATAACATTAAAGTCCCAATAAAGGAGTCAAATTCTAGCCGAAGTTGAGGATGAAAAGTAAAAGTGAAGATTCAAATGCATAAAAGAGTACTTCATCTCCAAATTTAGGATAATTTTATAATCTTTTTTTTAAGGATAATTTTATAATTGTATTTTGGATATCAAAAATTCCAATTTTATATATTCAAAATTGAATTTCGTATATTGTGATGACATGTATTTATTTGTTTTCATATAATATTAAATACTTTATTTGCTTGTGTGACAATATTTTTGCTACTAAAAATTTGTTTTAAAAAAAATATCGAAAATATAACTTTATATTTATCACAAATAATTAATTATATTAGTGAAAAAATTAGCATAATATAATTTTTATTTAAGTGACAATATTATTTTAAAATTAATAATTTTATTTGTGACAATATAAACATATAACTATATCTTAAAGTAATATTAGTAATAAAGTAGTGGTCACTAATAAAAATATTACTATTGACAAAAACATTTTGTCATTATTGAATTTTTTCAGAGTCAACAATTTTGTCACAATAAAATAGATTATTGTGACGACTTTTTCGTTACAATTTAGCATTTTTCTTGTGTCAACAAAATTGACACAACTGAATAAATTATTGTGAGCACTTTATTAATCACAATTAAAATTTTTTTGTGTCAAAAAAATTGACATAAATAAATAAGGTTATTGTAGCCACATCGGTTTGTCACAAATATTAAATTTGTTAGTATCCTGAAATTGGTCACAAATATATGGAGTAATTGTGACCATTTGTCTGAAATGGTCACTCTTATTTTAGCATCGGAGGTATTTGTGACGGGAGGTGACGACTTCTAAAATTTACTACTATTACTAATTGTGATTAAAATGAATGCTTTTAGTGATAACTTTTGTTTATCACTAAAAATTGAATTTGTTGTAGTGGTTACTGTATTATTTTCTTTCATGCCTTTGTTAGAATGTGATGTAATAAAAAATTAAATTAGTTAATGAACAGCCTAAATGCTAAACAAATTAAAATCTTTTAAAAACTTAAAATTTAATTTGAAGCACCATTAATTGGATTTGATTTTTCGAACATAGAGAAAAAAAAACATGATTAATTGGTTGTGATTCTAACAAAATCAGAGTTATTAAAAAAATAATATGCTTTAGTATTTTTTAAAAAACATTTTTGAAAAAAAAATAATGAACATCTTCCATGAAAAATAATTTATCCCCCATTAATGTAGCCAATGATCATAAATCCTTGGCCCTATCTCATAAATCAATAGCATTTATAAGTGCATACACCCAAACAAACATAACAAAACAGCCGGTGTTAATTTTGTTCTGTATCTATCAAGAGTAATGCTATATAGAACGAAAACATCACACGAAACCAGCCACACGAATGACGTGGCTGGTGACGTGTTTTTTTTTAATTAAAAAAAAAATTAAAAAGAGAAGAGAGATCACGTGTTCTCTCTTCTCTCTCTCTTTCTCTCTCTCTCTCTCTCGTTTGAGTGTATGCTCCCGGCCGATCTTGGTCTCCCCGTTCCGGCCCTCAGATCTGCTCTCCTGCTCCCGCCCACGTTTCTCCCTGCCTCGGCCCTGCCCCCGGCCCGCTGCCCATCCCCGCTCCCAGGCCCGTCCCGGCTGCGGCTTCCTCCTCAGAAGACCAGGAGAGGCGCCTGGTCGCGGGGGAGGAAAGAGGCAGCCGGTCGCGATGGAAGGAAGAGGCGACCGGTCGCGGGAGAGGGAAGAGGCAGCCGGTCACGGGGGAGGGAAAAGGTGGCCGGTCGCGATGGAAGGAAAAGGCGGCCGGTCGCCCCGGAGAGAAGAGGCAGCCGGTCGCCCCGGAGGGAAGCGGCGGCCGAGACCCACACGAGAGAGAGCCACATAAATGAGGGCAAGTTACGATTTTGCCCAAGGGAAGAGAGAACACGTGATCTCTCTTCTCTTTTTAATTTTTTTTAATTAAAAAAAAAAACACGTCACCAGCCACATCATTCGTGTGGCTGGTTTCGTGTGATGTTTTCGTTCTATATAGCATTACTCATCTATCAAAATAGTTGATTATTTTACTTATAAAACAATTTGTGTAATAAATATTTCTAAACTCCTCTAGTAAGGCCTTTGGAGTAATTGGTTTCTCCAAATCTAAACAACTCCAGCAAAGCCTCTTGATCCCTACTAGCAAAAGTATTCATTGATTTTACATGTAAGTAGCTGTAAGTAGTTGTAATGTAACTGATTTTACATATAAAATACTGTCTAATTTTCTGTAAAATGAGTTTTATATGCAAAATATTTTGTACTTTATTATACTTTTGCAGCATTTCAATTTACAACCAAATTTGCTGTAAATTAAAATGCAGTGATGTATGTGGTATCTATTCACTGTTATATTCATCTCATATTTAATTATAATAATATTTAATAAAATAAATCACATTTAAATTTAATTATAAATTTTTTTATGAAATCAAATTAAAAAATATTAATTATTTCTATAAACTAATATTTATATAATTAAATATTTTTACGACAAAACATTTTATAATTGAAAATATTATATTGTTTTTAAAAATTAATTATAAATTCTTTGAAGTAATAAAATTAAAAAAATATTATATTTGTATAATTTAATATCTATATAATTAAATAATTTTATAATAAAATATTTTTATAATTGAAGATATTATAAAAATAATTAATGGAGTAAGTGTATTTAAAATATAATTATAAATATTTCCAAGTGATAAAATTAATACCACTTACATGGTAATTATAACTTTAAAATTATATAAAAAAACAAATAAAAAGTAAATTGAGCATTTTCAGTTACAACAAACAAAACAGCAGTGATGTAAGTTGAAATACATCTCTTTCAATTACACTGTAATTTCAATTACAAACAACCAAACAACCCCTTAGTATATTTGGTAAATATATTTTCAATTGCAAAATTTTAATTTTCTACTTTAGTCATCTAAAAAATAAATCTCATATTTTCTTTTGGGTGGATGCAGCCCCTACTAGCAAAAAGCAATAGTTGGAGCACTCTATAGCAACGGTACAAAGGAGCATACAATTTTCAGGGCCTTCCATACACAAGAAGACAAGCAACCTTGATTCACATTGATTTGACTGCCGGATGTAGGCTAGCCTTAATGTTTTCATCCGGGTATATGTAGAAGAGTTATTTCCACTATAGGCATCCATGTTCTTGTTGTACTCTTTTTCCTATTGGTTACTTTTATTTACTAGTTGTTAAAATATTTATTGTTATTTACTTATGTTAGTTGTTTTGATTCGATTGCTGGCATGTAGACTGCCGGCATGCTTCTCTGACGCCTTGAATGCACTCTGTGTGGGACACAAGGAATTGTATGGGTTTCTAGCAATGTCATGTGGCTTATATGTGGGCATATGACCTCCTTTTTTTAGTGTGGAAAACTCGACAAATGCAAACAACGATGCAAATACACTAATTTTAGTGTGAAAAACCTTTCAATTCCATGAAAAAAACCATGTGTGTGTTGTTTGTGAGCATCTTGTTGATGTGTTATGCTTTTTTATTATAAACTTCTAGTTGTATCTAGAGAGAGAACCCTCTTGTTATAGGATGGTAAAGATAAATTTAAAAATTATCACTTTAAATTATTATTCTCATTTTACCCAATTTTTTTATTAATTAAAGTTTTGCATTTAAAAAAAAAACAGTAGTGTAGAATAATATATTTAAATAGAATGGTAAAGATAAATTTAAAAATTATCACTTTAAATTAGTTATATAAATAAATAATTAAGGACATAAAAAAGTTTTTAAAAATGTATACTTATTAAGGCCATTAATGAGCTACTCCTCCTGACTTCCTTTGGTGCAATGGTATGTTATAAGTATTTGAATGAATGTATTTGATTACTATTATTTATAACACTTTGTATGAAATTGTTGATGCATGATTGAATTTGATGCTTAATTAGCTTCTATTTTGTTTTCAGACTAGAATGACGACATACAGGTAAAGAAGAGCAAGTTTGAGGTGATTTGAGCTAATTTTTGAAGAAAAACAAAGATTTTAGAGTGACTTATGGTCGGGTCATTACGAGCATTACTATAGCAGTGTGTTGTTCATTGTACTGTTATAAATCACTATTATGGTATTGTTACATGCACTGTTACGATCGTAAGCATTAAGCCGTAATTACCTATGATCATAGCCGTAAGAACCCCCAATTTCTATGTTATAAATGCTAGAAATTAGGGCTTTTGGGGATCTTCTTCTCTACTCTTTGATTTATGGGTCTTTTATTTCATATCTTGTCCGAGAGAAGAGAGAAAGAGGGAGAGATTAGACTAAGTTCCAAAGCTTCAAGGGAGCCGTTCGCGGAGAGATTTTTGAGGTGATATTGGGGAATCTTCGAAGAACTTCATCCATCCAAGGAGATTGCGAGCTTTGAGGGGGTTTTATTATTCTCTTCGTGTATTTCATTTCATTTGGATTGGATTGTTGCTCTACTTTAATGGAGGATTAATTTTGTAAATGTTTGGGCATAGTTGAACTCTAAGGTTTAATCTTTCAATATTAGTTGTGGACCTTTATGTTTTAATTGTCTTCTTAATTGCAATTCATGTTATTTGAATCTAATTGCTCATTTGAATGCTTGATTTCTATTGTGGCGAAACCTTAGTTATCATACTTGATGTACTTTGTGACAAATAAAAATACTCACATAGTATAGACATACTACGATTAGAGAGAATTGTGAGTAAGTTTAGAAATAAGGTATTTTGGAGACCTCGTCTCCCTCACTTCTCCCGAGTGTGTTAATGAGAATTTCGGTGCTATTTGCAATCATGTGGAATATATTTTAGGAGAAATCAAATCTCTATTCTGTATTCGGATTAGGGGTAATATCTCTTCACAAGAGAGATTACCTATTTAAGAAATTTTTGTTAACTAACATTGAGGTTTCACTAAGTGTTAATATAATTGTGTGGTGACTACATCAACACTACACCGATTCAGTTACTCTTCACCCTTGAAAAAGGGGTTTAGTATAATTTAGAAACCTCTTGATTTAAGTTGGATTGCATGTTTAGACAACATTTTCCCACACTTTATAAAACCCTAAAATGATGCTATGCTTGGGCATCGTTTCTTCTCCTAACTTTTCCTCATGTTCGTATTTCTTGCTTTTGTTTTCTTTTATTCACACATGTCACTATTTTTTGATTAGGCTAATTTTCTGAATTAGACTAAGTACTAGTAATCTCATTCTTCCCCGTGGATCGACATCATGCTTTTAGGCACACTTTATTACACGATCGACATGTATACTTGATTCCATATCAATATGAAATAAAGACGGCATCTTTCTGGGGGCCATTCATGGTTCTGTCCCTATTTACTGCTGACTTAAACCTAACTGAGGTCTTAGCCATCATAGAGTTATTCTTATGGTTACTAAGCCGAGGGTGGTATCATTTGGAGGTGAAAATAGATTCTCTCACAGTCTTCACATAGTTTAATGCCAACAATTTCACACATGGTTCTTTACGAGCAATTATACTATAGGTGATTGTGTTGTGCTGCAATGCATCTTCACTAATGTCCAACTTGTATTCTTCGCAAGGAGAGCGGCCAACCATATGCCACATAAGATACCAAAGCCTATCTCACAGTGTGATGCTTGGGAGCCATGGGACCTATCTCCCCCTCTTTTTATAATTTTTGTATTTAGAGGATGATTTGGTTTAACATAAAGCCTCCTATTTTTAAAAGAAAAGTAACAGGGCTGATGGAGTAAACCTGTAAACAAAGCAGTCGAGTTAGATGCTTTTTTCAAAAGGATAAGCCATATTCAATATTTAACAGGAAAAAAAGTACAAAAAAGGGATGACCAACACGGCATGAATACTATTAGAAGTAGAAGAACAAATCACAATCATTCAGTTAGTCAAGGGTGAGATTGAATAATTATCAAAAAGAACAAAGGAGAGAAAAGAGCGACACAAACTTAGTGATGAGTCACACAAGTTGGAGATACATGTAGACGTTAACCAACGTTGGTGTTAAATGGTTGGTCAAGCGGGTTCAGGGCGAGGAACGAGGGATGGAAATGGGCTTGCATTCAAAGGCTTTGAGTTGGAGTTAAAAAAGATTTGTCTAATTTGAGCTACTTGGTGGAAGACATATTGCAACCTTTTAACTCTTCGCATAGGAAAGTTGTGTTCTAGCTGAGATTGCAGCACCGGATAGATATTTGAAATGTCAGGTCGTCCTGACTAGTGTGTGTGGGAGTGGGCTGCACCAGATTGACTTGTGGGGGAAATGGTTGCACCAAGTCAAGTTGTAATGATGCATATATACAGGTGTACATGAGGGTTGGGCGAGCACCGGACGTATTGGCAAGACCTCTTCACCTAGGTGCACGCTTAACGAATGAAGTCGTGATAGAACTGATAGGCACCACTGGCCATTATTGTACGCGCCTGCCAAGCCACCAGTGGATGGGAGGTTGACATTTTTTTTTTAATTAAAATATCTTTCTAGAAAGTAGCATGATTTGGTTTAATATCACTTGCCATGCTAGAATATATCCACCTATGTAACTCCCATGCCATACTAAAGAGTAAAGACTATTCCTAATACTCCACACAACTGACTATAGGACATCATGGATGCATTTCTAAAACCACACTTGTAGATACACACAAACTAGTGTAAGATGAAAAGAAAAGAAAAGACAAAATTTTCATCACTGAGACAGACATATGATTTCTACTAACCTTTTGGTATAAATGCATTTTTTGTATTAACTATATTTTTATATTTGTTCTGAATCATAAATCTCAGAACTAGTCGCTCACGTCTAGGGTCAGAGCTGCATATAGAATTGTGTCACGACCTGGACTCGGCTCGGCCGAACCCAACTCGCGAAAAAATGACCGCATACCCACAGGGCATGAACTCCATAGGACTGCAATGCCTCAGAACCTAATTCATAGTAGATAAATAAGATAAACCGACAAAGTTACAAAATTGCAAACTTCAAGGAGTACAACACAACTAGGGTGTACTTGATCGAGTTCGATTGAAAATTTGGTACTTGATACTCGGCTAGAGTTCGATCGAGCATTCATTTTATAGCTCAAGCTCAACTTGGTACATAAATCGAGCTACTCGAGCTTGCTCGACTAAGCTTGAAAAGGCTAAACATGACCAATAACATTATGCTCGAGCTCGAAAGCTTTTCCCCTTGATTTTCAGTAAATAAAACTAATATTATATATATACATATATGCTCGATTAGGCTCACAAGCACTTGAGCCAAGTATCACAATACTTGAACTCGGCTCGCTTGACTGCTGGAGCTACTTGAGCTCGAGCTCGGCTCGACCGCGATAGAGCTGAGTTCGAGTTTTCACCGAGTCGAGCCCGAGTAGCTTACGAGAATAGGTGTATCGTTTATACCCTTAAACACAAGCTGGGGATACAGGAGAAAGATTCAAATTCTATAATAGAGGAGGACATTATCTACTAACAGCCTTTTTAAATCCACTTCGGTCTACCACTCATGGTCTGAAAAAAGATTTGAAATAACTTTATGAGCTTACTAGCCCAGTAAGTAATCCAAAAGTTTAAAAACAAAAAAAAATTCAGTTCTGAAATATACACATAAATCAATGACACATAAATAGTGTAAGTGAAGAAAATCAAAATCAAAAGGCAAGGCAGAATGTAACAGATTCCCGAATAATAGTGTAAGTGAAGTGCACAATATTCATGAATTTTTTTCCTCAAATATTCATACAAGTAAAAATATAGAATTTTAGGATCTCACTTTAGGGAAAATAACGAAATAGACAGAAATTACTTACAAAATTGAATAAATAAATCACCAAATCATTAAAAAAAACCAATCACTCTGTAAAATTACAACTCAAATTCCTTTCTGCATGTTAACACTTCTAACATGTGTCATTTCATGAAAACGCGTAACTCCAAGAACATGCTATCAAATGCAAAGATATTTTGCTGTAAGAAACTTAGGACAACCCAGATTTTCTTTATTTAAAACTTTCCAAATTTAGTATGCAAGAGTGAGAAAATCATGTTAAAGTTGAAGATTCCGTATAGAGATATCATGCTCTACAAGTCACCTTAATTTTTAACCAGCAAAATTTTAAATTTATTGGATTTGCAAATTAGGAGTTATTATCTATGCTGAGCCCTCTGTTGATGCATTCTCCTACCTTGTTTGTATGGCCATCACGTCTAGTATTATTCCAACAGCGTGTTGCTTCTCATTACTCATAAGACATTTATCTTCTCCGTTTGGTGGAATACAAGCTGGACTAAGAAATATAATTAAGAAGATGTCAAACACGTTGACCTATTATTCAATGTATTCTCCTACCTTGTTACTACGCCCATGGCGTCTAGTATTACTATTATTCCAACAGGCTGGTGTTGATCCTCATCAGTTGTGAGGCATCTTCTTCTCTGTTTGGTAAAATATATTTGGTCGGAGAAAGATCTAAGTCTTATTCACAACAGGTTTTTCTGGGGTACGTGCAAGTGGTGGTGCAACTTGTGCTTTTAGCTTGGAACTCGGTTTATGATGGAGGCTTACTAGTTACTACTCTCTCATCTTTTTGTTTGGTGGTTTTTTTTCCCAGGTGGGTTTCTTGGGTTGATTGTTGACAAGATATTTTATTATAAGAACAGTGTGAATGTGAAATGCTCATACCAATAAATTGAGCACTGACAAACATACCACATTTGAAACACTGTCAGGGTATTTGTGTTGATGGTGATGGGTGATTGAAGGTGAGATGGTATGCCGGCATGGTGCTGCAGTGACGGCCGGCAACCATGCTCGAGATGGCTGGGGATGAACAGGAGCATGCTGAGTATGGAGAAAGGAGTGGAGCACTGTACTGAGGGCAGGAAGGTAAAATCACAGGAGTTAGTGGGTTATTAAAATATAGTATCTAATGTTTAAGGATTCAAGCCAATAGGGTTTGAGAGAGTGGATGCTGACTGACCAATGGGTTAGTGTTTAATGTGAGAGTTTTTGACTTTTTGGGGTGTGGTCCGTTGTAATAGATAAAAGGGTATTTTGTAAGATTGGGTCAACTAAGCTTCAAGAGAACAACGCCTTCTCTCATTCTGCATATCTTTTTGGTTACCAAACTTCTTTCTCTTCTTATCCTTCTTCGCAGGATCCTCAAGGTGGTGCTAGAGAGGCTGGACTGCTCTTCAACAGTGTGGTATCAGAGCCTGGTCGGAGACGATGGCAGTTGAGAGTCTGGTGAGCCTTTCACAGCCTTGTGTTCCCATCTACAAAGGTGAAGACTATTGGCGATGGCAGCTGAGGATGAAGACTGTGTTCCGGTCTCAAGAGCTCTGGGAGCTCGTTGAGAAGGGTGTACCGGAAGGAGAAGATGAAGCAAAAGCAAGGGAAACCAAGAAGAAGGATGCAAAGGCTCTTTGCCTCATCCAACAGGCGGTTGACGGGTCTATTCTTGACCGGATTGAGGAAGCAGAGACAGCGCATGATGCGTGGGCGATAGTGAAGAACCTATACCAAGGAACGTCGAAGATGATGACCGTAAGGAAGCAGGTGTTGAGGCAGAGCTTCGAGACACTCCAAATGGAGGACAGTGAGAGTATTCAAGCTTATCTGTCCAGGGTGGTGGTGATTGTGAATCAGGTGAAGGCCCTTGGACACAAGCTCTTTGAGGCCGAAGTGGTGTCCAAAGTCCTACGCAGCTTGGCTCCTAAGTTCGACTATGTGGCGGTAGCGATGGAGGAGTCCAGAGACATGTCAACTTTGACACTTGATAAACTTGGGGGGTTCTCTCCAGGCTCATGAAGTCAGGGTGAACAGATCGTTGGTAAAGAAAGGAGAAAAAGCACTGATCATGAAGACGGAGAGAACAAGCTCAGGCGTCAAAGAGAGAGGGAATCCTTGTGCTAGCCCAGGATGGAGTCCCAGTAGAGGAAGGGGAAGGGGTTTCATCAGAGGAAGAGGAAGGGGCGGGAGTGCACGAGGATGGAGTGGAGATAATAAGAGCAACATACAGTGCTTTAATTGCAAAAATATGGGCACATGAAAGCTGAATGCCGTGAGAAAGGAAAGCAAGTAGAGGCGGGAACATCTATGGTTGCGGAAGAGCAAAGAACTGAGCATTTGTTTATGGCCAGTGGTGCAGCTATGGAGGCTTCAAATGGAGTATGGTTAGTGGACAGCGGGTGCTCTAACCACATGACGGGAGACAGGAGTCTGTTTGTCAGCCTTGACGAGTCTAAGAGAACTTCAGTTATTCTCGGCAACGACAAGGAAATGAAGGTGCTTGGGGTGGGCACTGTCGCATTGGTTGCAATTGACGGGAAGCTCAAACGTCTACATGAGGTGCAATTGGTCCCAGGGCTTGCTCACAACCTGGTGAGCGTGGGACAGCTCCTGTCCAGAGGGTTCTCAGTCATGTTTCATGAAGAGAGATGTGAGATCAAGGATGATAAAATGGGTGATGTGGTGACCGTGATACCGAAGGGAAACAACAACATGTTCCCTTTGGATATCACTAAAATTGGGAGAGTGAACGTGGCTCTGAATGGACAGAATTTGTCCGAGTGCTGGTACCAACGGTTCAGACACCTGAATTATAGGAGTCTGGGGACCTTGGTACAGAAGAAGATGGCTATAGGTTTGCCTGAAGTGAAAGATGGGCCTCAGTGTGAAGTCTGCGCTATTGGGAAGCAAGCAAGGAAGGCTTTCCCTGCAGTGAAGACGAGGAGAACCACAGCGTGCTTGCAGCTCGTTCACATGGATCTATGCGGCCCTATAAGTGTTGACTCTTTGGGAGGTAACAAGTTTTTCTTTTGACTTGTAGATGATTTCAGTAGATAATGCTGGGTATATTTCTTGAAGATAAAAGGTGCGGCCTTTGAGCACTTCCGGAGGTTTCATATGCTGGTCGAGAGAGAATCAGGAGTGAAGCTCAAGGTGTTAAGAAGCGATCGAGGGGGAGAATTCACCTCTCGGGCCTTCAATGAATATTGTGAGGAGGTTGGCATTAGAAGGGAGTTCTCAGCGCCCTACACACCACAACAAAATGGGGTGGTTGAGCGCAAGAACAGGATGGTGGTTGAAATGGCAAGGTGTTTGATCAAATGCGGTGAGCTCCTAACAGCGTTCTGTGCTGAGGCGGTTGCTACGACAGTGTATCTAATCAACCGGGCGCCAACACAAGCAGTGGGTGATAAAACTCCTTATGAGGTGTGGCACGGAGAGAAACCTAATGTAAGTTACTTAAAAACGTTTGGTTGCATTGCTTTTGTTCTCACTCCTTCACAGAAGCTGCAGAAACTGGATGAGAAGTCTGAGAAGCAAGTGTTTGTGGGCTACTGTCCAGAGTCTAAAGCTTACAAACTCTACAATCCCCTAACATCCAAGGTTACTATTAGTCGGGATGTAACGTTCCATGAGAATTCTCGATGGGTGTGGAAACCATGCAATGGTGGACCCTTGATGACCATTGAAGATTCGGAAGTCAAAGAGAATGTAGACACAAACATTGAAGGTAGTGGAGGAGCACAAGGAGAGGCAACACCCAGTGGAGGTCACTCGAGTGCCAGTGAAAGGAGAGCAAATCCATTCTCACCAGAAGAGTCCACAGATGACTCACCACCAAGGAGAATGAAGTCCTTATCAGACATCTATAACACTTGCAGCTTTGCCCTACATGTGTCTGAACCTCAGGATTACAGGGAAGCAATGAGGCATCAGGAGTGGCAGGAGGCCATGGATGCAGAATTGGTAGCCATTCAGAACAATCATACGTGGGACCTGACTGAATTGCCGATTGGGAAGAAGGCTGTTGGATTAAAATGGGTTTACAAGACCAAATATGATGCTAATGGGGAGGTACTGAGACACAAAGCGAGGTTGGTGGCCAAGGGGTACGTCCAGCAACACGGCCTAGACTGCGAGGAAGTCTTCTCACCAGTCGCAAGACTTGAAACGGTGAGACTTATCCTCGCTCTTGCTGCTCAAGCATGACAGCCAGTATACCAGTTTGATGTTAAATCGGCATTTCTCAATGGAAAAATTGATGAAGAGATCTATATTGCACAACCTGAAGGCTACTCAGTTGAGGGGAAAGAACACTTGGTGTATCGTCTGAGGAAGGCTCTCTACGGGCTCAAGCAAGCGCCGAGAGCATGGTATGGAAAGATCGATGCTCATTTCAAGCAGCATGGGTATGAGAGGAATGAAACCGAGCATACACTGTACATGAAGAAAGATCAAGATGGAAACTATATACTAATTAGTCTCTATGTTGATGAAATTGTGTATACAAGCGGGTCACATGATCTGATCAGTCAATTCAGAGAAGATATGATGAAGACATTCGACATGTCGGATTTGGGATTAATGAAATTCTTTCTTGGTTTGGAAGTGCATCAATTACCTGATGGGATTTTTATCACACAGAGAAGATATGTGGAGGATTTTCTAGTCCAACTCAACATGAAACAATGCAAATCAGTTGATACACCATTGGGAGTTAATGACAAGTTATTAACTGCAGAAGAGATAGATTACACTGACCCTAGAGTGTACAGAAGCCTAATCGGGAAGCTACTATACATCGTGCACACTAGACCAGATATTTGTTACTCAGTTAATCTTCTATCAAGGTTCATGAGCAAGCCCGCCAATGATCATCTAACAATAGCAAAGAGGGTTATCAGGTATTTGGCAGGAACATCAAGTTATGGTTTGTTTTACCCTCATGAGCAAGGAGCTTGTTTGGAGGGTTTCACAGACAGTGATTGGGGAGGATCCCTGAGTGATCGAAAGAGCACTTCAGGAATGTTCTTTAGGATAGGTTCAAGTGCAATTGCCTGGGGATCTAGAAAGCAAGATGTCGTGGTGTTATGCACGACAGAAGCGGAGTACATTGCTGCTACGTCTGCAGCTTGCCAGCTGATATGGCTCAAAAGAATTCTCAGCGACTGTGGAAAAGATCCATCTAAAACCAATGTTCTCTGGTGCGGCAATCAATCCACAATTGCTATAGCGAAGAACCCTGCTCTTCACGGGAGAACCAAACACATTGACGTGCAGTTCCACTTCATTCGAAGCTTGGTGGCAGAAGGACAGATCACCCTCCAGCATTGCAACACCAAGGACCAACTTGCGGACATCTTCACAAAGTCCTTGCCAGCAGAGAAACACAAAGAGATTCGAACTCAAATGGGAGTTCGCACGCTTCAATCATGGGGGAGTGTTGATGGTGATGGGTGATTGAAGGTGAGATGGTATGCCGGCAGGTGCTGCAGTGACGGCCGGCAACCATACTCAGGATGGTTGGGGATGAACAGGAGCATGCTGAGTATGGAGAAAGGAGTGGAGCACTGTACTGAGGGCAGGAAGGTAAAATCACAGGAGTTAGTGGGTTATTAAAATATAGTATCTAATGTTTAAGGATTCAAGCCAATGGGGTTTGAGAGAGTGGATGCTGACTGACCAATGGGTTAGTGTTTAATGTGAGAGTTTTTGACTTTTTGGGTTGTGGTCCATTGTAATAGATAAAAGGGTATTTTGTAAGACTGGGTCAACTAAGCTTCAAGAGAACAACGCCTTCTCTCATTCTGTATATCTTTTTGGTTACCAAACTTCTTTCTCTTCTTATCCTTCTTCGCAGGATCCTCAAGGTGGTGCTGGAGAGGCTGGACTGCTCTTCAACAATTTGTGGAGGAAGCTGACCATAGCACGACAGTTGGATGATGAGTAGAGTTCGATGGTGAGAGTGTCAGTGAATGGCAGGAATCGCTTACAGCCTCCAGTGCAGCAGGAGTTTTTCGGTAACTTGGTTCTGGCTACATATCCGAAAGCGAAAGCAAAAGCATTGATCAAAGGAGGGGTGGCGAAGGCAGCGGGGATTTTTCGCAAAGCGGTGAGAGCCTTGGCAGATGATTATTTCTGGTCGTTTATTGACTTTGGTGAGTTTTACGGAGATAGAGATCTTGTGTCTTGCTATGAAAGGGATGGCAATGTGCTTTCACCAAATATGGAGTTTGCAAGCTGGTTAGAGATTGTATTTGATGAGGTTGATTTTGGCGGAGGTGGAAAGGTTTGTGCTTTTTTGCCTTCATGGACGCATTCAGAAGGGTAAGTAATTTTCGTCCCTTCTTTTTCTCACGTTGGTGGTGTGGATGTTTTTGTTTCTTTACTTGAAAAGCATGTAGAAAGACTGAGGGAGATATCCCACTCTTTGGATTAATTAGGGTTGTTGGTGTTGGTTTTTTTGGCACTTTAAGGTTTGGTGGTTTTATGATGTTTGAAAATAAACTCTTTTCGGTGATCAATGATGGTGATCAATGATTACCAAGATACATGCATGCGCACTATAGACCAGTGAGCAGTTTATGCTACAGATAATAGTGGTTGTGGAATTTAAGAAATGCTTACAAAGACGTGTTTTCAAGTTAATAAAGAGATATGTTGGTATATCTGTACAACATGAAAACTAAAAGGTTGTCATCTTTATTATTTTTTAGTCTAGTTGTTATTGTTGCTTTATTTGTTGTACATTTTTTTTAATAAATTGGTTGTTCATTTATTTATTTTTTTTAAAATATAGTGATAATTATATTAAGATTGTATTTGATGGTTCCGATGGGTTAATGTGGTAAGATAGGACACTCAAAAATTCACTTGAAGATTGGACACACATATACACAATCATGCAAGAGAAAGAAACTTGTAGAGGCCTTAGAGGCTTAATTTGGAGGAGAGTTGAATAATAAACTTGTAGAGTTCGACGTTATATAAATACCTGCAAAATTTTAGAATTTGTGGAGTAGTATGAAAATTATAAATTTTTTAGATACATGTGACGCGGACAGAATTTCTGTTCAGCCCTTGAACAATTTTTGATTATTTTCATAATTGTAAGTTCTGTTTTAGATTTATATTTATATAATAAAGTTATAGAGGATGGTTTAATCTTGTACTCTGCAAAATTTCAGAATTTTTAGCAATGTAATTTGTGAGATATGATCAGATTTCTATAGTGGTGCTCAATGACATTTCTGCAATAAGCATGAATTTTGATCAGAGAATTTCAGGATCTTAGATATTGAATTAGGACTCACGTTTAATAAGAAAGTTGTTTAATTTCGAGTTAACTATATGCTCATAAATTTTAATCTTATTTGAAGTTATATGTTGTGAGATATTTTTATTATAACAAGCATGTCTGAAATTGTTGGTTTACATATATATAGTTTTTTGAAAATGATAACTTAAATTATGTGGATCTCAAATCATTGTGAGATTTGGATATGTTATATATGTAGATGTCTAATTTCCTCAGAAGTTTTAAATTTTTATTGTTTTGTGTTAGAATTTGCAAAGCTACGCTGAGTTTAATCTTAAGGTTTGTAAGGGAATTGGTTATTGGTCTCGACCTTAGTAGTTTTATTAGTGTTTGATTTGTTTTTGCATTTGTGTGAATTTTTTTAATTTTTTTACTTGTTATTCTGATGGGTTATTCCCAAATTAGGACTTCCTGAGAAATACTCGATTGGTGTAACAATTAAAAAATCTGGCTGTTAATTAGGTAAGTATCCCACATATAAATTCTATTATATGTATATACTTTAATTTTCTGAACATTTGAAATTTTTTGAGAAAAATACTGATTTTATTTATTTATTTATATTTTGAATTATTTATTTATTATTATTATTTTCAGAATCATTTTAATTATTTTAAAGTTTGGGTTAATGATATTTTATTTTGGGTTAGAATTATTTGAAAGATTTAAATAAATTATTTAAATTTGGATTACTTAATTTTTGAATTTCAGATATTTATTTACTTTCTGATTAATTATTATTGTTTTGGATTGAATTAACTAATTTATTTTGATATGATAAAAATGGGATCATATGACTGTAAATTACCTGCATTTTGCCCGGTATGAATTTGGATGTTATTATTTTGTGAATATGAAATATTTTGAAGAATAACGGTGAAACACTAACCGTGCCGACATATACTCTTATATAGAAACTATAGTTTTCCACCGCTTTACGTCTTTGAAGAATAACGGCCTCTGATAATTCTGGCTAGGGTCACCGAGGATAAAATATAAGCTCTGTTAATTCTGGCTCGGGTGATGCAGGAGCAAAGCAAGCAAGACTTGATGCAGGAGCAGAACAAACAAGACCAAGTGTTGAGCACTTGGACATTGAAGAATTTTCAAAAGAACACCCAGTCTTTGGTGAAACTCTTCGTGAAAACTGTAGCAACTGCGTTGACCATAAGATGCATGTAACCTATGGTTGGAAAGCTAATGTGTGGCTGGAGAGTTGGAGGCTGTGCCTCATTTTTCTGGGTTCTTTCCTTTGAGCTTTTGCAGGCCATTGAGGAGAACTCTCTCAACTCTGTATCTCTTTGGGCAGATCCAAGGAGTGGTGAGTGGCTAGGTCCTGTATCCGATCGTGGACTTCGTTCGGTGGTGGATCTCATCTCTTTTGTTGTGTTATTTCCGCATCATCGGGTCACCGACGGTAAATATATGAGTCCTGTGATTTTGGTTTGGCAATAGTTATTGGGGTATCTATATGCTCGGTTTTTGACATCTGTGTTTATTTGAAATAAATTTGATTCTGATTTCTGATTTTGATAAAAACATGTTTTTTTTTGTAAATGATCCCTATATTTTTAGTGGGTGCTTACGGGCTGTCAAACTCATAATTTGTTGTTTAAATTTTTTTTAAGATCAAGAATTTCATGGCTCACCGTTTTGAGAATTGGGTTTTGAGGCCTTGCACGCCTATTGAGTCTTAGCCTTGTAGATGTGCGGCCATTTGTCGGCGTACCGGATCTGGTAATCCAAGTTCGGGGCGTGACAAAAATCCTATGAATGTCCTCCATTGGATCAATCAGGATACCACACATCATCATCCCCGTGCTACAACAGCACCGTGCTACAAAGAAAGAGCTCATTGACTGGCCCACGCGACACAGTCGTTTGCATCTACGCTGATTACCAGCCCTTCGCGCGCACTTGAACCGGTCCAACTGAACTTGGAGCAAGTGATTTGGGTCTTTGACTTCAGGATGGAGGTGTCTGAAGTCCGGTGACGGAGTGAGAGTCAACGACGAGAGAGAGAGAATTTAAAACAGCTGACTGTGCCTAAGCTAAACCGGGGGCGTTGGATGAGGGAACTCAAAGTTTTGTAATAAAATGATTAAGAATTTACCTCTTGAGTTATTCTATGTATTAATTCTCCTTCCTTGTCCCATAACATTTTTTTTTTCAACATGTTGGTGTTGCTTGCCATGATCTTCTTATCGGTTTGGTGGAATAATATTATTTCGTTGTAGAAAATCTAAGTCTCACTTGAAACATGTTTTTCTGGTCTGCCAGTGATGATGGTGCAACTGGTGCTAGCTGCTACTATCTCTTTACTTCGTTTGGTAGATTTTTTTTTTTTTTGTCTTGCCCATGTGTGTTTGTTGGGTTGATTGTTGATGTTTTATTTATTTTTCCTTTCTTAGATGCTCGTTTATATCTTTACAGATTTTGAGTCACTGTCATCTTCCATACCTGTAATTTTAATGCGAAATTTTTTTTTTATTAAAAAACAGTATGCATGTGAAATGCAGCAATTTAGAATTTAGAGTAGGTAATAATGCAGCGACGCGGATGAGGTGATTCAAAAATGTTATTATTTAAATTTCAATACTGTTAACAGTCCAGCTCAATCATTCATATATATATATATATATAACCAGTTCACCACCTTTAAATGCTCATCTCTGTCTCCCCTTCCTTTCTCACAAACAAAAACAAGCACCCATAATATTCAAATCCCACAAATGGAAGTGAAAAAAATAAGCTCCACCATCCTAAAGGTCCCCATCTCTCACCCCTACGAACTCCCCCTCACCATCTTCGATCGTTTTGCCGACAATATCCACATCCCCGTCCTCTACGTCTTCACTCCTACCACCTCCTCCAATGCAGATATCATCTCCGCCCTCTCCAAGACCCTCTTCCACTTCCCAACTCTCACCGCCAACCTCTCCACCAACTCCCATGGCCGCCCTTGTCTCACTGTTGGAGACCCCCAGGGAGGCGCACTCCTAGTTGAAGCCACCGTCTCATCCAAACTAGAAGATCACCTACCTTTCACTCCCTCGCCGGACTTCACACTCCTCCATCCTGAAGACGAAAACGCAAAGCACTCACTACAAGTGCAGTTAAACCGGTTCCAGTGCGGTGGGCTGGTCATCGGCGTCACTAACCACCACCGTGTCGCTGACGGCCAGTCCATGGGCTCCTTTTTTGTAACATGGGGGAAGATGGTACGTGGTATCCACAATGATCCACTTCCAGCTGTCTATGATCAATCCTGGCTCAAACCTAGGCATCCTCCTCTGGTGCAATTTGATCACTGGGGAACTGATTTCATGCCTCTTTCTTCTCAACCAAAAGAGTGTTGTTTATTCAATCCGATCGTTGTTGATCCTAGTGAGATCACCAACATGTTGTTGCATTTCTCTCCAGAGTTCATCATGAAGCTCAAAGCTCAGACTGGTAAATTGACTACTGAGAAACACACCACGTTTGAGACACTGTTAGGGTATCTGTGGAGGAAGGTGACTATAGCTCGGCAGTTGGATGACAAGGAGTGTACAATGCTGAGGATATCAGTGAATGGAAGGAGTCGGTTATGGCCTCCGGTGCCGCTGGAGTTTTTCGGTAATTTGGTTCTCAATGCATATCCAAAAGCCAACTCAAAAGAATTAATTGAAGGAGGGGTGGCGACAGCCGCTGAGATAATTCGCAAAGGACTGCGATTCATAGGAGAGGATTATTTCCGGTCGTTTATCGACCTTGGTGAGGTTTATGGAGATAGAGATCTTGTGCCTTGCTATGATAAGGATACAAATTTACTTTCACCAATTTTGGAGGTTAATAGCTGGTTAGGGTTTGGGTTTGATGAGGTTGATTTTGGTGGAAGTGGGACTTTCCGGGGTTTTTTACCCACGTGGGAGCCTTTAGAAGGGCTGTTGGTTTTAATTCCAGCTGCTTCTGGGGATGGTGGTGTTGATGTTTTCCTTTCTTTGCTTGAAAAGCATGCAGTGGTTCTGAGAGAGATATCTCACACCTTGGATTAGGTTTGGGTGTTGATCGCTTATGGACTTTTAATTAGTTTTGGTAACTTCATGATGTTTTAATAAATTCTCGTCGGTGATGAAAATGTATGCATGCATGCACGCACGCTATAGTTAGATCAGTATATGGTTTATGTACGTTTTTCTGATCTGGAAAAGTTTTCCCTTCTTCATGTGCGAATATTGTACTACTTGGAAACAATATGTCTAAAGAGAAATTTATATATATTGTTTTGCCTTGTGTATGTGTGTGGGGACATATATTGTAATATTGGGTTTCTTACTGTATTTTTCTTACATAATTTCCTTCCGTGGCTTCATGGATGGACCATGATAATACCCCTTTGGGATCATGGGATTAAAAAAAAAACAAGCGGGGAAAAAGAGACGGAAAAAAAAAAAAAGAAAACTCTCTCGCACAGTTACCAAGGGTGAAGAAGTCTAACGCGGAGAAAAGATAAAGACAGGTGGCTTGATGGTATATGATGCAAATAAGATGGTGGCCCGACAAGCCAAGATTGAGATGCACTGTCACCATCAATAGGACTAGGAGTCATAGCCGGTTCCCTGTGTTAGATGGTTGATCGTCTTAGTCCGAGTTGAGGTAACCTAGGAAGTTGATGTTTTGTATGAAAGTGGGAATGAAGTCCTCCATATTTGCACGTCTTGGGGCTGCATAAATATGAGAGAGAGTCATTTAGATGATTTTCTAACAACAGATAGATGGAAGAGAGAAAGATATCCAGTTGAAAGTGTTGTTGATGAGCTCAAATCAAATATTCCAACAAATGGCTTTGATTAGAATGTTGACTAACCTTACATGTGAGGTTTTGCCTCCATGTGATCCACATTTTTTTTTAACGAGGACAGTGAGGCCGGGAGAATGTTGAAAATTTGATAGAAATGATCCGAGGCAAAAGAACAAGTAAGATGAAAGACCCGCATGCTCATTTGTCTCGCTTCCTCCAAATTTGCTCCACCTTCAAGATTAACTCTGTGTCCGATGATGCGATAAGATTGAGATTATTCCCTTTCAGTCTAAGAGGAGCAGCATATAGATGGCTCACTTCATTGGCTCCGGGATCGATCACCACTTGGAAGGAAATGGTGGACAAATTTCTTGCTAGGTATTTCCCACCAAGCAAAGCCGCTAGATTGAGGCAAGAAATTTCTGCGTTCCGGTAAGGGGACTCCGAGACACTTTTCGAAGCACATGAGAGATTCAAGGATCTCCTACGCAAGTGCCCCCATCATGGTTTCTCCTCCTGGATGAGGATCCAGATGTTTTGCAATGGCCTGAATTATGCAACCAGACAGCTCATCGATGCTGCAGCGGGGGGGTCATTGAGTAGTAAAACCCCTGAAGATGCTGAAATTTTGATTGAAAGCATGGCAAGTAATGAGTGCCATTGGTCTACTAGGCAAAAAACCCCTAAGGCAGCTGGAATTTATGAGATAAATGACAACACTGCGCTAGCCGGCAAGGTTGAGGCCCTAACAAAGAGATTCGATCAGTTTGTGTTGGGTACGAGCTCAAATTCTGGAGCAGTTTTGTCTTGCGAGACCTGTGGGGCGGGGCATGCTACTATTCAGTGTCCAATCTCAATAGCCACAGATGCCCCAGTTGAGACAGTTGATTATGTTGGGGGAGCTTCCAGAGGCCCGGGGAATCCCTATGGAAACACATATAATCCGGGGTGGAGGAATCACCCAAATTTTTCATGGGGTCAACAACAGCAACATCGGCCCCCGTAGTCACAAGGACCTCCACATCAACCTCCTCAGCAGCCCGAGAAGAAGTTCACCACTGAAGATGTGTTAGCGAGGTTTATGATCAATACCGAGGCAAAATTTGTGAACATCAACAATCAATTCGCTGAAGTGAACACTGTTTTGAGGAATGTGCAAGCCTCCATTCAATCATTGGAAAACTAGATTGGGTAACTTGCTAGGGCAAATTTGGAGCGCCCACCAGGTAGCTTACCTAGTAACACTGAAAATAATTCGAGGGAGCATTTGAAAGCCGTCACTCTCAGGAGCGGGAAACAGGTTGAAGCACGAGCCGAGGAGGGCTCAAGCACTAAACATAATGGGGTAGACATACAGGAAGACCCTAAGCCATCTGAGAGTGAAGTTGAAGGGGAGAGGTTTTTGGAGAAGGCTTTTGGGGGAGTTCTTGGAGCCAACTTTCACCAATTCAGAGGAGGCAAGATCACACGTTTTGGAGAAGGGGAATCAAAGGGAGAAGCTTGGTTTGGCTAGATCCTCATCGATCTCTTCTTTGGGAGCTTGTAGACGACAAGGGAAGCCGCCCCGATCGCGGCGTTCGTGGAAGCTTTCCACCTCACTTGGCTTGTCATCTCACTTCTATTGTTTGAGGGAGTTTTCTTATGCCATTTGTAGTTGTTTTCATGGACCTATTATTTGTATTTGTTTGCATGGACGAGTAGACCCCAAGGTCACCGGATGCCGGTGAACCTTGGGGTGAACTTGTGTATTTGGATGATCTAGTTTTGTTTATTGCAATTGTTGTGTGTTTGTGATTCATTCTTGGTGCATTTGATGTGTTGCTTACATGAGAACTCTGTAAACCAACTCCTAGGTTGTACTTGGCAGCGTGACCATCGCCCTTGAACTAGACACACCAAGTTTGGAAGGGATTCATGTACAAATACGCCGTGACCATCGGGTATTTCATACCCCTCCAACATTAGGGCTAGACCAAGTTGTGTTCCGGCTCTAATTAGGGATTTCCCCCTTTGTTAATGCAATCGTATGAGGATTTGATCGGAAGAAATTTTGTATAAATACTTATATCGGATTAGGGGTCAGTTGCCGTGACCATCGGGTTGATCTAATTTAGGAAATCTCTAGGTCCAAACCCTCAATTGCATAACACTCTTAGCATCCTTTACACTTTAGTAGCCCCTAGGGAATCCGCATCCGTGACCATTTGTTTCCCCTGATTTTATGTCCTTGCCTTATTTTAGACTCCACTTGTAGTTCTATCATTTTAATTAATAGATTAGAGAAACCCTTCGAATCTTTCGGGTAGACAATACGCAAAGAGGAAGTAAGGGTAGATCCTTGGGCCTAGGGAATACGACCCTCTCGTGCTCGCACAAGATGTATTACTTAACGACTCCGTGCACTTGCGGATCTCGCACCAAGTTTTTGGCGCCGTTGCCGTGGAACGAACCCGGGTCACCCGCGTGACAGGCGGGAATACTCACCACTATACTACAACGACGGCTCTAGGGACCCTCACGGCGGCTCTCGGTTTTCTCACGGCGAAGCTCGTCCTCATCGAGGCGGAAACCAGTTCTCACACGGTGGACATCGTGGCAGTGCTTGTCATGGCCATGGTGGCTAGCTCCCGAAGAGACACTCGCTCGGAGGAGTTCGTTTCGCTGTATCCGCCAATGCTGCTTCGTTGGTTTCCCATTCTCCACCTCCAGCTGAAGGACTGCAAAGGACTAAGAACTCTCCTGTTAAAGAAGGAGTTTCTTTCGCTGATATTGCTCGTCTTTCTACTCCTCAAGAGACCGTTGCCTCACTGAATCGTCGTCGTTCACCGGATTCTGAAGAAACATGTAAACGTTGTCTTAGATCCTGGCACAAAGTTGAAGATTGTCGCCACCAACTCACTTGCCGTCGATGTTCTGGAATCGGACATTATGCAGCTAGATGCCCTTTCAAACCTCCTTCCTCTGTCCCACACCCGGAGAAGCCTATCCAGAAGAAGAAGCTTCCTTCCCCTAAGCCTCTGCTCCATGTTCCCATCTCTCGTACTACTTCAAAGACTACTTCTTTGAGGATCTCTCTTCCCATCTCCGAAGCCATCATCCAACCCAAAGAAGACCTTAAAAGAAGGGTGATCATCAAGGTTTTATCCGGCAATACGAGTGTTAACTCTCTTCATGACGCGCTGCCGTATCATCTGAACTCCGACCAATGTGAGAACCTCACCCCCTTTGGAGACTTCTTCATTCTCACACTATTCTCAGCAAAAGCAGCAGCATCCATCGTTAAGATTAACAAGTTCACCCTCTCCACCAAACATGGCCCTTGTACCATCAGTCTTTCACACTGGACCCCGGAGTTCGGATCTCACGTCGTGGCAGCAGGGAATTATAACTGGATAAGAATAACCAATCTCCCTCTTCATTGCTGGAACTGGGATTCAATTGTGGAAGTCTTGAGACCACTGGGAGAGCTCATCTTCGTCCGAAAGCAAGAAGATATTTTGCTTGTACACATGCGGGTCCTCGTGAGGCTTAAATCCCGTACTTCCTTCCCTATTGAGATGACCGTTGACGTGGGAGTAAGAAGCTTCTTAGTTTCACTTGAGGGCGACGGCGTTCCGATCATCAGGTCGAAGACGATCCAAGGACCTACTCCTCTTCCTCTTCTGAAGCCATCTGTCGCTTCATCCTCTCGCCTGCCGTCTTCCGCTGAGAAAACTCTGATTTTCGTCGAGAGCTCGGACAGCTTGTCCTTTCCCAAGGAACGCCAGAGCTCCTGTGATCTCCCCACAGCGATCCCCCAGATTCCTCCGTTCTCTCGAGAGAGACACGAGGAAGGGGATGCACTGTGTTTGCACAGCGGCCACATGAAGAGAGCTCTCACAATGGCCGTAGATGTGCATCGTGATCAGGCCATCCCTGATCAGCTTGGACGCTTGCGAGTGTCTGAATCGCCTCGAGATTGTATTTCTCCAGATTCCCTCAATAATTCAAATGAGAACCAATCCCAAGACAATCAGGCTAAATCCTTGGATCCAAATGAGTGTGGAGCTCCTCGGGATTTGAACTCACCTGTGATCAAAGATAATACACATGCTGAATTGATCATGCCTCGGGATATGGTTGCTTCCAATATCTCTCAATTGGAATTAATTCAATCAACCCCTTTAATTAAGAATCAGAACTTGGTTAATTCTGATCCGAATTTGAGAACTTTACCAGTGAATATTCATGACATTTCTTCAATCACGTTAGCTGGTGATAAAGGAAAAGAAATTGTTACACTTATGGAGACCGATTCCTCTAATACCGATGTCCTACCTACACACTCAAATCCAGAACCACCGAATATTCCTATCACGGATGGTTATAATTGGATCTTTGTTCATGGTGGGTGGACTTTAGCTCCTATCGTCAATTCTGAGAAATTCTTTTCTCAAGACCCCACACCACCTATTACCCCACGGGATGACCATTCTGATGAGGAATTGCTTGACTGGGGGGAAGATGATGACTTCCCCTCTGATGTGATCACTGATGATGACCATATTCTGAACGAGAAGAATCTTAACCAGTTTGAATCGGTAATTATCCCTGAGGAACTGACTTCTGTTACTTTAACTGTCCCAGGGATTGGTCTTCTCAGTGGTAGGGACTCTTCTTCAGACATGTTCGTTGAGAAGGCCCCTGTTGACTCAATTTCTGGAAAATGCCCTACTGCAGCCACTACACCTGGTCATATACATCAGCAGGTCAGAAGAAGTGACCGACCCAGGAAACCCTCTGGGCGTTGGAATGAAGAAGCTGGGTTTATACCTATCCCACCCAGATCTTCCAAGAAAATTGTTCCTGTCGACCCTCGTGACGGTACGCCTAATTCATTTAATGCTGCTATTTTTTCTTCTTGGACCGATGCTCAGTTCTTAAATTATAGTAATGCTTGTGGTGTTAAATTGCAAGGCTCACCAAATCATATGCTTAAATGTTTAGATAATGTACGTCGACTTGAATCTTCTAGGGTTGGTACCTTAATTCACAAAGGAACTTTTTCTATCACTATGAAATTCATAAACCTTTCCCTAAATACTAAATGGGCTTGCACTAGTGTTTATGGACCTAATGCTACCTCTTTAAGAATTGGCTTTTGGAATGAACTTCGGTTTATTAGGAACTTACACGAAATACCATGGTTAATATGTGGAGATTTCAACTCTCCTTTCACTTTGAGCGATAAAAACAAAGGTGACCCTAATCCTAGGGATATTGCTTGTTCACAAAGATTCTTAGGTGATCTTAACCTTATTGACCCCCCTCTTCACGGGCGTAATTTCACTTGGACTAATGGTCAATCTGACCCGACTTGGGTTAGATTGGACAGATTTTTATACTCACATGACTGGCCACTGTTATTCCCTAGGACCCTTCAAAGCTCTCTTCCTAGAATCGGCTCTGATCATTCCCCCATTTTTCTTGAATTTGGTAATCATTGTTCTCGTCACAGAACTTTCAAATTTGAAAAGTCGTGGTATACCAATGTTCAATTGGAGAATTTAATTCAGAGTTGGTGGTCGAATGAGAACTTTGATGGTTGTGGAGCATGTCTTCTCTAAAAAAACTCATTATACTAAAATCCAAACTTCGTATCTGGGCAAAAGAAAATTTCGGTGCTTCTAACCTTCATAAAAAAAGTTTGCTTGCCGAATTAAACTTGCTGGATACTTCTCGGGAAAGTAGACCTCTTTCGGAGATTGAATCAGCTTGCTTCTCCCAAATTCAATCTGAGCTTTACACTTTACTAAAACAAAGAGGAGATCTACTGGAAACAACGTTCTAGAATCACTTGGCTCCAAGAAGGTGATGCAAATACTAAATTCTTTCATCTTCTGGCTAATGATAGGAAAAATAAAAATTACATCCCTAGAATTTGATTTAATGGGAATTGGATTGAAGGTAACCATGAAATTGGGAAAATTTTCACTGATCATTTTCAAGCCTTACTTGGTACTCAGATTACACATAGATTCTTCTTTAACTGGGATCATCTGTTTAATTTCAAAGATAGAGTTGATCTCTCTGTGCTTGAACTTCCCTTTAATCTTGAGGAAATTAAACACGCCGTATTTGAGCTTAACACTGATAAGGCTCTAGGACCAGATGGCTTTCCAATTCTCTTCTTTCAAAAACATTGGAGTCTTATTTAGGAGGATTTATTTAAAATCTGTAGGGACTTTTATGATGGATCTATCAACTTTGAAAGACTCAATTGGGTTCACATTGCAGTTATTGCCAAAACAAATTCCCCAACTGAGGTCACTGAGTTTAGACCCATCAGTCTTATCAACTCAACATGCAATTATTTCCAAGATTCTTGCTATCAGATTGAGTCATAAGATTGGTCTCTTAGTGGATAATTCTCAGTCCGGATTCATTAAAGGTAGATGCATTGCAGATAATATCATTGCTGCTCAGGAAGTGATTTTAATCTCCAAAAAAAGGAAATCCCTTGGATTTGCTTTTAAAGTTGATTTTGCTAAAGCCTTAGACTCCTTAGACTGGAATTTTCTTCTCGAGATTCTAGAAGCCAGAGGATTTGGCCACCGCTGGATCTCTTGGATACACACTATTCTTAAAACCGCCAAAACCCAGATTCTCATTAATGGAACTACACAGGGTTACATACGTTGCAAAAGAGGATTGAGACAAGGTGATCCTCTTTCGCCCCTTCTATTTGCATTAGCGGCCGATACTCTAAGTGCAATGTTTTATCATGCTATTAATTCCAAGGTTCTGGTTGGAGTTCATCTTGACCAATCAAACAGCATTTGTCATTTACAATATGCTGATGATCTTATCATTTTCTCGGCTGGAGGACACGAAGATCTTAAAATCTTTAAATTAATTCTATACCTCTTCGAAGGCTGCTCTGGTCTTTCAATCAACTTCTCAAAAAGCTGCCTTTACTCCACTAACTTTGGTTTTCAACCACTTCCTCCTATGCAAGTATTCTTAATTGCAAGAGAGATTGTCTTCCCATTACCTATCTAGGCGTTCCCCTTTCTGGTAGACGGCCCAAAAGAATTGACTGGTATAAGCTGATTGATTCTGTTCGGGCTAGACTCACACCCTGGAAAGCAATCTATCTCTCTTTGGGGGGACGCCTAACTATCATCAATTCCATGTTATCTGCTATTCCAGTTTACTGGATGTCAGTGTTCAAACTCCCAGTCTGGGTCGTCCATGGCATTGATAAAATCAGGAGAGATTTCTTATGGAAAGGGCCTGATCTTGGCCCGAAAGGGATTAGATTAATTGCATGGAAAAGGATCTGTCGCCCCCGAAACATGTGGGGCTGGGTATCCTTGATTTACAGGAGTTCAACAAAGCTTTACTTGGAAAATGGTGGTGGAAATTCATCACCACACCGAACTCTTGTTGGTCTAAGATTATCAAAGCCAACTACTTCATTAGTGATTTCCCCAATATTCTCTACTCACAACCCCCAAGAAACAAATCTTTCTTCTGGGCGGGAATCAGTACAATTCTACCCACTTTCCGGGCCTGTTTAACCAAGTCTGTCGGTAATGGTGAAAACACTTTATTTTGGTTCGACAGATGGCTAGAGGGTCAATCTCCCAATAACCGCTGGGCATCTCTATTTTTGGACTGTTCTCTTCCTTGGATTACTTTAAAAGAATTTTTTCTCATACTTAACTCCTAGGGTAACCCATTTCGAACAGCCACAACTGAAGAATTCGACTTTTTATTAAATTCTTTACCAGATTGTTCAAACGATATCGAAGACTCATACTCCTGGTCTTTAGAAAAAAAATGGAAATTTCTCCGTCAAATCTTTCTACAACTTTTTAATCGACGGAGGTCTCCGCACTCAACTCTATCCCAATTTCTGGAAAACCAAATCTCCTAGCAAAATCACTTTATTCTGTTGGCTTGCCTGGGATAATAAAATTCTTACTCTTGAGAACTTATTCAAAAAAGGTTGCAATTCTTTTGCCACTGACACATGTATACTTTGTCACAATAACTCAGAATCAGTGGACCATCTTTTTTTAAATTGTTACTTTTGTACTCGCATTTGGTACTTTTTCAAGTGTTTATTTGATACTGAAACTTTACCTTCCTCAGTCTCAAATATTTGGACCATTTGGATACCTTCTTTAAACCTTTCACTCAGAAACCTCTGGGACCTCTGTTCCAGATCCATTCTCTGGAATATTTGGCTGGAACGCAACAATCGTATCTTTAACCAAGATTGTGCTTCTACTTCCTCAATACTCTACAAAACAGCTAATCTGATTCTTACTTGGATTTCAGCAGACTCGGAGTCCCACCAGCAGGAAGCCACAGAGGACATTCACAAGATCAAGCGTTCCTTAAGCTTCCTGAGCTCCAGATCTTCTGACCACACAGGCAATATGGCGCCCAGCACTAGTTAGGAGTGATCCGTCTCTTTCTTTTCTGAGCAGGCCTGTGTCTCCAGACGGTTGACTTCGCCGGCTTCAGATCTTCTATCTTGTTTTTGTTTTATCTTGCTTTCTCTGTTCACCGTTCTCCTCATCTCTGGTGAGGATTACAGTTCTTTATTTTGTTTGATCTTTTATGTCACTTCTGTTTTCTGTACTCTGTACTTTGCTGCTTCTTTCTTTTTAATAAATTGTGGTTCATCCACCTTATTCAAAAAAAAAAAAAAAATAACAGACTACTCAGCGTTATGATAAAGATATACAATTTATTATAGTCTTTTTTAAAAAGATTGTCTAAGATCAGTATTTTATGGTGACGAAAAAATTTAACCTCATGCACACCATAAAACAACAGTTATTTATATTATCTTCTATAAATTTATGGTGAATGTTGAGATCAATAGTCTGAGAATCATTTGTTTTACTCTGAGTATTTTATATGTTAGGTATGTCTTTTTAGGATTTGATTTCATGAAATAAGAGGGCTAGTATATAAGAATTACATAAAAAAAAAATTTCATGATTTAAGTAACAAAAGATTTTGTGGGACATGTGACAACACCTCTCAACAAATTCTGTAGAAATGTCTATATATGATTATGTTTCATATGACCATGGGACTAAATAAACAAACAGTACTTAAATCTTTTGACAAGTTGTAGAAATCAGTGCAAGTTACATGGTAAAATCTAATCGAATCCTCTTGTTTGACCACTGCATTTATTTTTCTTTGAATCATATCAGTAATGATAGTGAGATGCCGTTCTTATTGGGTTGGTGGAACGTTATTTTAAGACACCAACCTTCGTGTCTTTCAAAACCGATTTTTTTTTTCAAGAAAAAAAAAAGGTTTTCTTGTATGTTTGGCGCCTCATGGAGGCTGTCTGCTCCCTCATCTTTTGGTTTGTAATTAATGGCCTGCTGTCTTGCATCTCGTGTTTGTTTGGTTGATTATTGACGTTTAAGTTTTTTATTCTATCTTCAGTCATGCAGTTACATCTGTACAGAATCTGGGTCAACATCATCCACAAAACCTGCTTTGTTGATTCAAACGTGTTTCCTGTATGCATGTGAAACAGAAATGCAGCAATAAAGAATTTAAGTGGGTGTTTGTTTGACGGAATTTGGAAATCAAAGGATTTAAAAATTATTGGATTTTTGAAATTCTTTGTTTGTTTCAAAAGATTTCAATTTTTTTTGTATTTTCAAATTCAAAAGTCATGGAATTATGGAATTCGGCCAAAATGCCCGAATTCCAAAATCCCAGTAAATCCCTTACATAATTTACATGTGAGAGATTAACGTGTAAATATATATTAATTATTAATAATATTAATTACACTATAATTATATTTTATAAAATATTAAATAAAACATAATTATAATATTATTAATATTAGTAATATAATATATCAATGATATATTATATTAAATTATATTAATTATTTTAATAAATAATTCATATATAATATTTTGCTATAGTAAGTTAAGTATATATTAATTTTATTAATTATTTGTAATATTAATTACACTATAATTATATTTTATAAAATATTAAATAAAATACAATTACAATGTAATTAATATTAGTAATATAATATATCAATGATATATTATATTAAATTATATTAATTATTTTAATAAATAATTCATATATAATATTTTGCTATAGTAAGTTAAGTATATATTAATTTTATTAATTATTTGTAATATTAATTACACTATAATTATATTTTATAAAATATTAAATATAATATAATTATAATATAATTAATATTAGTAATATAGTATATAATTGATATTTTATATTATTTTAATTATTTTAATAAATAATTAATATATTTTATTTTATTATAATAAATTAAGTATATATTAATTATATTAATTACACTATATTAAATAAAATATAATTATAGTGTAATTAATATCAGATTTTCTTGTTTTAGAGGAAGCAATAATGCAACAACGAGCTGGTGAGAACTCTTTATTTTGTCTACCTTGTGAGTTATACTTTCAAGCTTCTACTTTTCTTTTTCAATAAAGTAGTGGTTTATCCACTTTTATCAAAAAAAAATAATAATAATAATAATGCAACAACGACAGCGCATCAATCCAGCAATGAAGTTTTCTTCTTCTTCTTCCCCTTTTAAATTCCATTATTTTGTTAGTGCTTCGACTTGTTCATTCTTGTCCCAAAGTAGTTCACCACCTTTAAATGCTCATCTCTATCTTCTTTGTTATTCACACAAACACAAAAACAAGCACCCATAATATTCATATTCCACAAATTAATGGAAGTGAAAGTAACGAGCTCCACCATCCTCCCAAGCCCCACCTCTCACCATTCCGACATTCCCCTCACCATCTTCGACCGCTTCGCCGCCAACATCCACATCTACGTCATCTACGCCTTCACTCCTCCCACCCCCTCCAACGCCGACCTCATCTCCGCCCTCTCCAAGACCCTCGTCTACTTCCCCACTCTCACCGCCAACCTCTCCACCGACTGCCATGGTCGTCCTTGTGTCTCGGTTGGAGGCCCCCATGAAGATAGAGGTGCACTCGTCGTTGAAGCCACTGTCTTATCTAAACTAGAAGATCACCTACCTCTCACTCCCTCACCAGACTTAAGGCTCCTTCACCCTGATGCTGAAAACCCAAAGCACTTGCTCCAAGTTCAGCTCAACCGATTCCAGTGCGGTGGGCTTGTCATTGGCCTCACCTCGCACCACCGCGTCGCCGACGGCAGGTCAATGTGCGCCTTCACAATTGCATGGGGAAAGATCTTACGTGGTGTCCCCATTGATCCACTTCCATTTTATGATCAGCCGTGGCTCAAGCCTCGGAATCCCCCTCTGGTGCAGTTTGATCACTGGGGAAGTGAATTCATCCATCTATCTCCTCAATCAAATGAGTTTATTATCACTCGGACTGATGTCGATCCTAGTGAGATTACCAACTTGTTGTTGCACTTCTCTCCAGATTTTATCACGAAGCTCAAAGCTCAGACCAATAAATTAAGCACTGATAAACACACCACATTTGAGACACTGTTAGGGTATCTATGGAGGAAGATGACCATAGCACGCCAGTTGGATGATGAGGAGTGTACCACGTTGAGTGTATCAGTGAATGGCCGGCGTAGGTTACAGCCTACGGTGCCGCCGGAGTTTTTTGGTAACTTGGTTCTGAATGCATATCCGAAAGCAAAAGCAAAAGCGTTGATCGAAGGAGGGGCTGCGACGGCAGCAGGAATTGTTCGTGAAGGACTGAGGTTCATCGGAGAGGATTATTTCCAGTCGTTTATTGACTTTGGTGAGGTTTATGGCGATAGAGATCTTGTGCCTTGTTTTGAAAAAGATGGCAATGTGCTTTCACCAAAGATAGAGGTTGATGGCTGGTTAGGACTTGGGTTTGATGAGGTTAATTTTGGTGGAGGTGGAAAGCTGTGTGCTTTTTTGCCTACATGGGTGCCTTTTGAAGGGTTATTAATCTTCAGCCCTTCTTTGTCTCAGTCTGGCGGTGTGGATGTTTTTGTTTCTTTACTTGAAAAGCATGCAGTCACAATGAGGGAAATATCTCACTCTTTGGATTAGGGTTGTGGGTGTTTTGTCTTTTAGGTTTGGTTCTTTTATGATTTTTGAATAAACTCCTCTTTCGGTGTGATCAAGATGCATGCATGCTCCACCTTTTTTTTTTCCAAGAAAAAAAAAGTAAAAAAAAAAGGGCAGATACATGCATGATCCATCCTATAGACTACGGAGTATTGCTTTGTCTATGCTCTAGATTAGAGTCGCTGTGGAATTTAAAAAAAGTCTTGGAATGAGGTGTTTGAAGTCAACTTTGTGCTTTGGAATTAACAACAATATTAATAAAAAATTTACTAAAGGCCAACTGGGCATCAGATCTTGGTGAGCGTATTTTCTAGTAGGGGTGGCAAAAATTTGGGTCCGGACAAAATCGGGTCCGGACAACTACTAATATAAATAGAAAAACTTGTGTCCGGACCCGCCCCGGTTTTAAATCCGGACAAACTTGGCATGTCCAAACCTGGTTTATTTTAAAACCGGGTTGTCCGGATGTCCAAATTTGTCCGAATTTTATAAGCTATTTTTAAGTTCGCTCAAATATTAAATTATACAAAAATAATTTAATTCACATTAAATGCAAAAAAAAAACATCAATAATCCAAAACTCAACTCAAATTATAGAAAAATCTAAGTCTTAATAGAAAAAAACAATATATGTTTAAATTTTTAGAAGAATGGACTTAAAACAAATGGGCCTAAGGTTGTGGGCTTTTAAAATTTTAGGGGTTAAAAGGTCTCGGTTGTCCGAATTTCTATGTCCGGACCCGGCCCGGATTTAAATCCGGACAACCAAGCCATGTCCGGACCCGGCCCGCATTTGCAAACCTTATGTCCAAACCCTTTTTATTCCAGGCAGGACAAAATCGGGCCGGCGGGTCCGAACAGATTATTGGCACCCCTATTTTCTAGGTTTGAAATTATATGATGCAAGTGATTTATTATTATTATCAGTTATGACTTTTAGTATATAATGTTGGATGTGTTAGTTCCGCCGGTGTGGTTTTTGGGTTTTTGGGTTTTAGGGAATATTCAAGCACTCATAGAAATCTTACACAAACCATCAAAGAAAAAGACACACAACGTTGGTAATCTAGTTTAGCGTCCACTCGCCTACGTTTGGGGGGCCAAGTACGTAGATAAACAATCCACTAAAAGAGGTGAAAATAAATGAGTACAAACACTTGTCACTCAACACTCACAAACAAAGATCACTACCCTCTCTAGATTGTCTTGTGCACCCACTCTCTCTAGCTCCGGTCGCACGTCCAATCTCAGAGCAAGGTAGCTTGTATAGACGCCTCAACGTATCAAATATAGCAACTCCTGTTGCAATAATTTAGAATCTCCGCGGCTAGTAATTTAAAACCTTCCGAAATTAGCTGTTGCAACTCCTGTTGTAACATAAGTTGCAACATGACCCTAACTACTGACTTGACTGAGTTCTGGTTACGTTGCTGACGACCTCAAGACGCATCAACCTCCCTGTCATGCTCATTCCGAGTCGATGCAGCCAAATCTCCCAATCCCGACTGCCGGTAACTAGCCTATCTCCTCAGTTCCTCATCACGCAGTCCCTTCGCAAGGGGCGCACGTCCTTGTGCGTCTTCATGGAACTTGCCAAACTTAGTCTTCAACCTTCCAAGTTTGGTCTTCAAAGATTCTCCAAACTTGATTTTCAATTCACCCAAGTTTGGTCCTTAAATCTTGCCCTTAATAGACTTCAATCAATCTTCATGAAGAATTCTTCAAATCATATCTTCAATAAATATTTTTTCAATTTAGCTCCATCCATATTTAATCTTCAATCAAATCACCTAAATATAGTCTTGATATGATCTTGTCTTCAAGTTGTAACATGTTACCAAGAATAACTCCACCAAGATATTCAAGATATTTTTCCTCCAAGTTATAGGCATACTAAAGATAACTCCACCAAGATGTTCAAGATGTTTTGCCTTGAAATCCAAGTTTCTTTGCCATGTCACCATGCTTTCCATGTCATCAATTATGCTTTGTCACCATGGTTGTCACGTTATCTTGCCTTGGTGTCAAATCATGCGAATTAAATAGTGCGATTGCACTACCATGATGTATATAATAGATTTTTTTTATTTTGTATATTATTTTATTGATAAATTTTTTAAAAATATTAAACTATTATAACTGATTGTACTTGAGAATTTTTTTCACGAGTCACTTAAAAAAACAATTAAAAAAATTACGAAAGTGTTCTGTGCATGTATAAGCACTGATATATTGTTTTCTTTGTTATTTTCTTCCCTAGATGGACCATTGTTATGTTTTTCTCCTTTTAAATTCGTAGAAGAGAAAAAAGTTCAAGCTTTTGACAACTGGAAGTCACATCATGACATGCATGTTTTATATATGCTTTCTACTTCGGTATATATATATATATATATGTCTGGATTTGGAAGTGGGTTCTTTGAGTATTTCTATTGATTTTTTTGTAGCATTGATTACTCAAGCAATCATTGAAAGTTCATAACAAACCAATATATCTTGATTATCTTCTTAAAGGATAAATAATATTAAATAACATGTCCTCTACTCTACCGGTCTTAGGATTTGTCTATAAATAGGAATGTGGGTAGTTTAAGTGATGAAATAAATGTTTGCGAATAATATGGATTTGCATTTGGTTAATTCAAGCTATAATGATTTTTTTTTTTAAAGGTAAATGTGGATAAATCACAAATTTATTAAAAAAAAAAAAAGAACAATATAGAAATAAGAGTCTCTTACCAGAAGTGAGGGGTACAAATCAATGATATTTTGATCTATTAAAATTAGATTCAAATCTCAACTAAAGTAAAATAAGAGCACAAATCATCAAGTTTTTTTTTATCTAACTTGAACATTTTGTCAATATATATATATATATATATAACAGTAAAATTTCTTACTTTTGACTTTTAAATAATTTTAATTTTTTGTTAAACTAACAAATCCAATTAAATAATTGTGAGCCCCACCCCTTAATCAAATCCTAGCCATTGCTTTTACTTTTAATTCTTGCCGTTGGTTTTACTTTTAATCCTAGCCAATGATTTTGCTTTTTTAGTTTCAAAACCCTAGCCGTCTCTTCACCTCATTTTTTTTTTTAATTTTGAAACCCTAGCCGACTCTTCACCTTCTTCGGTTTAGATCACCGTTAAAAAACAACATAGAGAGAGAGACTTGCCTTATCTCTTCCTCTCCCTATTTGCGGGTGGTGTCGGCGGTGATGATGAGAGAAGGGTCTCGTCGTCATGGATTTCATTTCACTGTTATTTTTTAGGTAAGGTTCTGATTTATTTTTTATTTATGCCCTTTTCTTATGATTGTTGTGACATGATTTGAGTTAGGGTTAGGGTTTGGTGAGGATGTTGATTTGATTTAAATTGAGGATAAGATTCAGAAATTCCTGTTAGCATAGCAGAAACCCCTCTTCAATTTTAGATGCCTTAGAGGATTAATTTGGAGGAGAGTTGAATTATAAACTTGTAGAGTTAGACGTTGGATAAATACCTGCAAAATTTCAGAATTTTTTTAGTAGTATCCTGCAAATTATAAATTTTAGACGCAGGTGACAAGGACAGGATTTCTGTCAGCCCTTGAACAGTTTTTATTATTTTCATGATTGTAAGTTCTGTTTTAGAATTAGGTTTATATAAGAAAGTTATAGAGAACGGTTTAATCTTTGACTCTGCCAAATTTCAGAATTTTTGGCCATGTAATTTGTGAGATATGATCAGATTTCTATAGTGGTGCTCAATGGCATTTCGGCAGGAAGCATGAAGTTTAATCAGAGAATTTGAGCATCTTAGATATTGAATCAGGACTCATGTTTAATAAGAAAATTGTTCAATTTAGAGTTAATTATATACTCTTAAAGTTTAATCTTATTTGAAGTTATATGTTGTGAGATATTTTTATTGGAAGAGGTATGCCTAAAATTGTAAAGAAAGAATGTAAAGAAGCAACAATGCAGCAATGATTGGAATGCTACCTTTTTTAATTCCATAATTGTTAACACTCCAGATAAATCATTCCTATGGGTTTATATATATATATATATATATATATATAAAACTAACCAGTTCACCATCATTAAGTACTCATCTCTGTCACAATATGCTCCATTCACACAAACAAAAACAAGCACCAATAACCATGCATAATACTCAAGTCCCACAAATGGAAGTGAAAATAACATGCTCCACCATCCTTACAAACTCAATCTAGCTCTGAGCCTTCTGTGCTCTCTCTCAGCATCTTCGACCGTTTCGCAACCAACGTCCACATCCCCGTCCTCTTTGTTGGAGTTCACTCACAGAGTAGATTAAATCTAGGTGTGAAATAAGCCGGTGTTGAGAAGACTGAATGGAGGCTTGATCCTATACGCAGCATGAAGAATTCCACACTCTGCATGTGTGATTTGATGGGATGAGATATGATCAAAAGTATTTTGTTTTGGTGTGAAGTCACATGTTGTCTTTACCTTTAGTGTTGTGTCAGTCTTGTCTGTTTAATTTGAAAGTCTTTATATTGGTACTTGAGTCTTGTAAGCTGGTATGAACAAAACATCCAATATCTATCAATACTACAAGCTCCATTTCCTTTGCTACTCTCTTGCACCTTTGGTCGTTAGTTCATCATTCTTAGCCTTTACTCCTTCCATCTCCACCAACGCTGATATCATCTCCGCCCTCTCCAAGACCCTCATCCACTTCCCAACTCTCACCGCCAACCTCTCCACAGACTCCTTTGGCCGTCCTAGTCTCACTATCGGAGGCCCTAATGGAGGTGCGCTAATCGTTGAAGCTACTGTCTCATCCAAACTAGAAGATCACATGCCTCTCACTCCCTCAACGGGCTTCAGACTGCTTCATCCTGGAATCAAAGAGGAAAAGTACTTGCTCCAACTTCAGCTCAACCGGTTCCAGTGCGGCGGGCTGGTCATAGGCGTCACCTCCCATCACCGTGTTGCTGACGGCCAGTCGATGGGCTCTTTCTTTGTAGCGTGGGGGAAGATGGTATATGGTATCCCCATTGATTCACTTCCAGTCTATAATCAGTCGTGGTTCAAGCCTCGGGAACCTCCTCTGGTGCAGTTTGATCATTGGGAGACTCATTTCATACCTCTCTTTCCTCAACCTAATGAGTTTATATTCACTCCCGTTAACGCTGATCTTAGTGAGATCACCAACATGTTGTTGCACTTCTCTCCAGAGTTCATCATGAAGCTCAAAGCTCATACCAATAAATTGAGCACTGACAAACACACCACATTTGAAACACTATCAGGGTATTTATGGAGGAAGCTGACCATAGCACGACTTAGATGATGAGGAGAGTTCGATGGTAAGAGTGTCAATGAATGGCAGCCGTCGCTTACAGCCTTCAGTGCAACCAGAGTTTTTTCGGTAACTTGGTTCTGGCTGCATATCCGAAAGCAAAAGCAAAAGCATTGATCAAAGGTGGGGTGGCGAAAGCGGCGGGGTTTTTTCGCAAAGCGGTGAGAGCCTTGGCAGATGATTATTTCCAATCGTTTATTGACTTTGGTGAGTTTTACGGAGATAGAGATCTTGTGTCTTACTATGAAAGGGATGACAATATGCTTTCACCAAATATGGAGCTTGCAATGTAATGAATGGGGAATCACTGGCAGGAGAGTCTGTCATTTGGAAGAATGCAAGGGTGGAAACAATTGGGTCAAAGAGTAATGAAGTGGAGGGTGATGTGGCAAAATCTCCTACAGCTGGGAAAAGGAGTAAAAGAGAGAGGAGGAGCAATGTAAGACTCGCAGACTTTGTCTACACCTGACAGCTGTTAAAAGGAAGGAAGATGATTGGAAGAATTGGAGAAGATTGTGACACTGAAGTTCAGCAGCTACAAATGGGTGAAGAATAGAGAAAAGGGGGGTAGTTAAGAAAAAAGAAGAGGACATGGGCCTGGCTTGATACTCCGGCGATCTCTCTGGTGACAAGCTAGGAGGGAAGTGATTCCCGTTTCTTTACTGTTTTTTTAGTTATTTTCTGCCGATCTATTGTTCTGTGACGTTACTTTGCTCGTTGGGTTGTTATTTGAAGTTTGTGCGATGTTTTGTTGATCGTTGCTTGAATGCTCATCAATATATCATTGCTTAGTTGCTTTGATAGTGGAAATTGGTCCCTGATTTAAATCTAGCACTATCCTGGTGACTTGTTGTTGAGAATTCATTACATTTTGGTGCTTTCGTTGAGTTTCTATTATGGCTGAAGCTACTAGATTTAAGGATCTCATAGCTAAAATTGACAGTATGCAAGTTGCTATGGAGCAACGGGAGGAGAGGTTAATGGCTGCCATGGAGCATAGGGATGAAAGAGTTAAGATGCTTAAAATGTCACTCCAAAGCATTTCTAAATTCATTGAAGCTCAGTTGGTTTCCACTACTGTCAGCTCGATTGCAACATCACAACCTTCACAATCCTTGAAAGGTGACTCAAGCAACGCAGTGGCCATTCCTGAAGCTAAAAGCTTTACCAACAGATTAGTGAAACTGGACTTTCCTCGATTTGATGGCGAAGACGTCCTCTATTGGGTATATAAAGCCGAGCAGTTTTTCAAATATTATCGCATTGCTGATGATGAGAGGTTGGAACTTGCCTCCCTACATTTTGCTGGACCAGTGGTTCCTTGGTACCAAATGGTCGAGAAGGAAAGGAAGGTGAAAACTTGGACAGCACTTGTAGAAGCCCTGGAGGAGGCTTATGGGCCATCTATATTTGAGAGTCCTGAATTTGCTTTGTTCAGTTTGACACAGGAAGACTCCGTTGCTAGCTATTATGCCAATTTTCTTGCATTGGCTAATAGAGTGGAAGGTATATCTTCTCGAGTGATGATATCTTGTTTTCTCAGTGGCCTAAAGAAAGAAATCCAAAGAGATGTCACTCCATTGGAACCTCAGACCCTTTCTAAAGCAGCAAGTTTGGCAAAGCTATATGAGGGAAAGTATCCTATAATGTCCACAGTGCATGTCAAGAAGCCTCATTTTAATCCTGATATCAGTCCCAGTGCTATTGCAGAAAAAATGGTGACGAATCTACCAAAATTATTACCAGCTCCTAACAGTACTTCACAACAACCAGGAGTTAATGGCAATAGTAATTCTCAACCTTTTAAGAGAATTAACTTCAATGAGATGCAGCTGCGGAAAACCAAGGGCTTATGTTTTAATTGTGATGAGAAATATTCTCCAACTCATCGATGTAAGAATAAAAGGTTGTTACTATTGCAATGGGCTGATGAACCGCCAGATACTCAAGATCAGGAGGTTGCTGAATTTGTTATGGATATGGAGAACAGTACATCAATTGAGGAAGTTAGCCCAAAATCTTCCCTCAATGCCATGAACAGTGTTGTTGCATCAGGGACAATGAGGTTCACAGGGTCTATTAAAGGACAACCTGTTAAAATATTGCTGGATGGAGGCAGTGATGACAATTTTATACAACCTAGAATTGCAAAATTCTTACAACTTGAAATACAGTCCACAGCTCCATTTAAGGTGTTCGTTGGGGATGGTAATTCCTTACAGGTTGAGGGGAAGGTGGATCCACTACAGATTAAAATCCAGGGCTGCAATTTAAAAATTCCTGCATATTTGCTTCCAATCGCGGGCACAGAGGTTATCATGGGAGCCTCCTGGTTGGATACACTGGGCGCCCACATCATGGATTACAGCTCATTATCATTGCAATTTTATTGTGATGGTAAATTGGTGACATTCAAGGGGGAAAAAGAATATGCTCCTCAGCAGACTACAAGGCATCAACTACACAGACTGCATTCTGTAAAGTCTATAGTGGAATGCTATCAGATGACCGTTGAACCATCGGAATTCAGTTCACAAGAGATTATGAGTCTTCCCAAGGCAGCAGACATGAAAGCAGATCACACAGAGACAATATTGAAGCTTCCTGAGGAAATGCCTGATTCTTTACAACAGATTTTATTCATGTATCAACGAGTATTTGACATTCCAAGAGGTCTACCACCAACCCGATTGTGTGACCACAAAATACCTCTCCAGCATAATACTAATCCAGTAAAGGTCAGGCCCTACAGGTATCCGCATAGCCAGAAATCATAAATTGAAGTAATGGTGGATCAGATGTTGAAAGAGGGCCTAATCGAGCTGAGCAACAGTCCCTTCTCTTCACCGGTCATCTTAGTTAAAAAAAAAGATGGGACATGGAGATTTTGCACTGACTACCGGGCCTTAAATGCAATTACAGTGAAGGATTCCTATCCCATACCAGCTGTTGATGAATTTCTAGACGAGCTACATGGCGCCAAAATTTTTTCACGGCTTGATTTGAGGTCAGAATACCATCAGGTTTTGATACATCGTGAAGACAAATACAAGACAGCCTTCCGAACACATCATGGGCATTTCCAATGGCTTGTCATGCCATTTGGGTTAACTAATGCCCCGGCCACATTTCAGTCCTTGATGAATGGAATTTTCCAATTTGCCATGCGCAAGTTTGTGTTAATATTCTTTGATGATATTTTGGTCTATAGTATGGATTGGGACAGTCACTTGGAACATCTAGAGATTGTGTTGATTACCCTCTGTAAACACCAATTATTTGCAAAGTACTCCAAGTGTGAGTTTGGGTTACGGCAAATAGAATATCTGGGACATACGGTTTCTGCAGAAGGAGTCCAAATGGAGCAAACTAAAGTTGAGGCAATTCTTCAGTGGCCACCACCCAGCAATATCAAGCAGTTGAGAGGGTTTTTGGATTTGAGTGGGTACTACAGAAGATTTATATCGAACTATGCCAGTATTGCACATCCGCTCACTGACCTTCTAAAAAAAGATGCATTTCAATGGTCTCCCTTAGCCCACGAAGCATTTCAACAGCTGAAACAAAAAATTACCGCAGCTCCTGTATTAAAGCTACCAGATTTTTCTAAGATGTTTATGTTAGAGACTGATGCCTCCGGCATTGGCATTGGGGCAGTTTTGAGCCAAGAACAACATCCCATTGCTTTTTTCTATAAGAAGTTAACTACAGCAATGCAGAAACAATCCGCATATGTGAGGGAACTCTTTGCGGTCACTGAGGCTGTAGGAAAATTCAGGCACTATTTGGTGGGTCACAGATTCATCATCAGGACAGATCAAGCGGCCTTAAAACACCTATGTCAGCAGACTATTCAAACTCCTGAACAGCAAAGATGGCTTCCAAAGCTATTGGGATATGATTTTTCCATTGAATATAAACCAGGCCGAGAAAACATACCAGCAGATGCTTTATCTAGATGTTGTTTGATGGCATTGTCCACTAGAAGCTGTTTTGTGACATCTCAGCTTCACCAACTACAACAGCAAGATGCTTTTTGTATCCAAATTGTGACTACAATACAACAAGGCACAAATTGTGATGTTAAATATTCAATGCGGCAGCAGTTATTATGCTATAATGACAGAATTGTGGTTCCCAATAATTCTGAGATTAGAGAACAATTATTGCAAGAGTATCATGCAACTAAGGTGGGTGGTCATGCAGGCTCCCTCAGAACTTATGCAAGATTGTCTGCTCAATTTTTTTGGCAAGGGTTGCGTCGGGATGTGGCTGCATTTGTTAAAAAATGCATGATTTGTCAGCAAGCAAAGAGTGATCATACGCATCCAGGAGGGTTGTTGCAACCTCTTCCAATTCCACAGAAAATATGGGAGGAAATTGCTATGGATTTTATAATGGGACTTCCTGCTTCAAGGGGCTTCACAGTTATATTGGTGATTGTTGACAGGTTATCCAAGTTTGGGCATTTTATTCCACTCAAGAATGATTTTTCCAGTACAACAGTGGCTACGGCATTCATAGCTAATATATTCAAGTTACATGGAGTTCCAAAATCTATTGTGACAGATAGAGACCGAATATTCATCAGCAGGTTTTGGAAATCTCTATTTCACGCCATGGGAACCACTTTATCAATGTCAACTGCATATCACCCTCAATCTGATGGGCAGACGGAGGCATTAAACAAATGCCTTGAAATGTATCTCAGGTGCTTTGTTTCAGAAAATCCAAAGACTTGGTTGGATTTACTTCCATGGGCACAATATTGGTACAACACATCCTTTCATTGCAGTGCGGGTATGACTCCATTTCAGATCATATTTGGCCGTGAACCTCCATCTTTGATCACATACTACTCCAATGACCATGATCCTCCAGATATCGCAACTCTTCTTCACCAAAGAGATCAGGTCCTACAGCACTTAAAGCAAAATTTATTCAAAGCTCAACAGCATATGAAGAAAATGGCTGACAAGAGACGTAAAGCCGTTTTTTTTTAAGAGGGTCAGTGGGTATTTGTCAAATTACAGCCATATCGACAACACTCACTGGCTTTAAGAAAGAATCAAAAATTGGGTATGCGGTATTTTGGTCCATTTCAGGTGGTCAAACGCATTGGTACTGTGGCTTATCAATTAGCACTACCTGAGGCAGCTCGCATTCATTCAGTGTTTCATGTTTCCTTATTAAAGAAATACGAAGGGGATACTGGTTCACAAGCAAATATCATTCCTCTTCCTTTGCTTACTACTGAAGCAGGTCCAACATTACAACCTATATCCATTCTTCAACAACGACAAATTATCCGAAACAATCAACTAGTGGAGCAAGTCTTAATTCAATGGGAAGGTTCAATAGTACATGAAAACTCCTGGGAAGATGTTGATCATATTAGAACATACTATCCACGTTTCAACCTTGAGGACAAGGTTAAAAAGAAAAGGGGGAGTAATGTAATGAATGGGGAATCACTGGCAGGAGAGTCTGTCATTTGGAAGAATGCAAGGGTGGAAACAATTGGGTCAAAGAGTAATGAAGTGGAGGGTGATGTGGCAAAATCTCCTACAGCTGGGAAAAGGAGTAAAAGAGAGAGGAGGAGCAATGTAAGACTCGCAGACTTTGTCTACACCTGACAGCTGGCAAAAGGAAGGAAGATGATTGGAAGAATTGGAGAAGATTGTGACACTGAAGTTCAGCAGCTACAAATGGGTGAAGGATAGAGAAAAGGGGGGTAGCTAAGAAAAAAGAAGAGGACCTGGGCCTGGCTTGATACTCCGGCGATCTCTCCGGGGACCAGCTAGGAGGGAAGTGATTCCCGTTTCTTTACTGTTTTTTTTTAGTTATTTTCTGCCGATCTATTGTTCTGTGACGTTACTTTGCTCGTTGGGTTGTTATTTGAAGTTTGTGCGATGTTTTGTTGATCGTTGCTTGAATGCTCATCAATATATCATTGCTTAGTTGCTTTGATAGTGGAAATTGGTCCCTGATTTAAATCTAGCACTATCCTGGTAACTTGTTGTTGAGAATTCATTACACAAGCTGGTTAGAGATTGGGTTTGATGAGGTTGATTTTGGTGGAGGTGGAAAGCTTTGTGCTTTTTTGCCTTCATGGACGCCTTCAGAAGCGTTAGTAATTTTTGTCCCTTCTTTTTCTCACGTTGGTGGTGTGGATGTCTTTGCTCCTTTACTTGAAAAGCATGCAGAAAGACTGAGGGAGATATCCCACTTTTTGGATTAATTAGGGTTGTTGGTGTTGGTTTTTTGGGACTTTAAGGTTTGGTGGTTTCATGATGTTTGAAAATAAACTCTTTTCGGTGATCAATAACTCCCAAGATTCATGCATGCGCGCTATAGACCAGTGGACGGTTTATGCTACAGATAATAGTGGTTGTGGAATTTAAGAAATGCTTAAAAAGATGTGTTTTCAAGTTAAGAAAGATATCTACTCCTGGGATAAATATTAATAGTCCAGAGGTTCTCTTTCACTCTGCTTCCTCAGACATGTTATCCTATCTATTAGAGATCATTCCTGATTGCTCTCATAGTCAGGAAGATATCTACTCCTGGGCTCTGGAAAAAAGTGGGAATTTCACTGTCAAATCATTTTATAAATTCCTCATTGATGGTGGAATGAGTAGTCCACATTATTCTCAATTCTGGAAAATCCGCTGTCCTACCAAAATAACTCTTTTCTGCTGGCTAGCTGAGGAAGATAAAATTCTCACTCTCACAAATCTCTTCAAAAGAGGGTGCAACATTCAAAGCACCACAGACACATGTGTTCTATGTCACAAAGCTTCAGAAAAACTTAACCATCATTGTGATTTCTCCAATCGCCTCTGGGGTTTTTTTTCGCAGGCCCTTGGTTTCAACCTCTCTCCACATTCAATTTCCACTCTTTGGACTTCTTGGATTCCATCCCTTACCCCTCAGCACCGAACCCTCTGGGATCTTATCTCTAGTGCAATCTTGTGGAATATCTGGATTGAACGAAACACTCATATTTTCCATTTGACTGCTTTACAGCTTTACAATATTTTTATTAAAACTGCTAATATGCTTCTCTCTTGGTTCTCAACTGCAGCAGATAGTTAGCAGTCAGTCCTTACTGAAGCTTTATTGAAAATTAAGCGCTTTCTTAACTTCTACAGCGCTAAAGACTCAAATCTTGTTGGGGAGTCGGACCCTGATCATGCGCAGGAGTAGTTGCTCCTTTTGATGGTTTGGACAGGCTTGAGGGACCAGACGGTGTCTTCCGCCTTCCTAGCTACTTCTCTCCCTGTTCTTTATTTTCTTGTTGTTTTTTGTTCCTCTCCTCACTTCTGGTTAGAGATTTTTCTTGTGTTCACTGTCCCTTTTTATTCAATGAAGCTGTGGTTTATCCACATTTATTTAAAAAAAAAAAAGGTTAAGAAAGAGATGTGTTGGTATATCTGTACACCATGAGAACTAAAAAGTTGTCATTTTTATTATTTTTTAGTCCGGTTGTTATTGTTGTTTTATTTGTTGTACGTTTTTTTTAAATAAATTGGTTTGCATTTATTTATTTATTTATTAAAATATAGTGATAATTATATCAAGATTGTATTTTTTATTTAATAATACATGATTTATTTATTTTATAAAAAAAAATAGTTCTATTTGGGAGAACAGAGCAAAATATTATTATGCCTCTCACGACTTCCATTTAATGATTTTTTTATGCGGAAATTATTTATTATTATATGACTGTGTCTTTTACATTATAATTTTTTATTCCAACAATAGTAAATATTTGGAGATTATACTTTTAGTTTTGTTAGTGCGAATATTTTTTTTCAAAAATATACATAAACAATATATAAGATTAAGAGCATTGCATGCTGACATTTGCTTCGAATATGCAAGAAGATCTATTGCAACAACATTGGCGTTTATTATAATATATTAATATATTGTTTTTTTTTTTCATTTAATTCTCTAACGGTTTTGTAGACATACCATTATTATAATTATGTATCACCATTTTAATTCTTAAAAGAGCGATGTTCAGGGGTCGGACATATCGCTGCTCGATGTCCTTTGAAGACTCCACCTATTATTCACATTGAAACGGAAGGTAAAAGAGCGAGATCGAAGAAGTACAACTTTGAAGCTAAACCTTTGCTGCATGCGCCAGCCTTCTTTCCTAAGGACAAGCTTGGTTCTTCAACTTCGCAACCTAGCTCTGAGAGTTTCCTTGCCTTATTCTGAAGAGATTATTAAATCTAAAGAAGAACTCAGGAAGATGGTGATCATCAATGGTTTCTCAGGGAATGCGAGTGTTAGCACACTGCCTCAGGCTTTGCTGGAGATTCTTAATTCCGGTCCTCGGGGTACGATCACTCCTTTTGCCGATAACTTCATTCTCACCATGAATTCAGCGAGAGCCACGTCTGCAATCGTTAAGAGAGGCTCTGTCCCACTTAATTCCTCTCATGGCCCTTGCTCGATTGCTTTCTCACATTGGACACTCGAGTTTGGTTCACATGGACTCGCCATCGGCGAGTATCATTGGATTAGCCTCTCGAACATGCCACTTCACTGTTGGAACTGGGATTCAATTGTGGTTGTTCTTCCACCGCTTGGCGATCTTATTTATATGCAAAAGAAGCAAGAATCTTCACTGGAGTTTCTTAGGGTGTTAGCGAGGCTTAAAAAACCTATCTCTTTCCCGATGGTGATCATTGTCAATGTTGGTGTTAGGAGTTTCAAGGTTCTATTAGAAGACTCGGGTATTCAAGTTATTAGATCCAAGGTGGTTCAAGGTCCGGTGATCCAACCCACTTCGTCTCCCCCTGATCCTGTCCGGAATAGTTCGGCTTCGAATCTTGACATGGAGGTTCCACGTCGAAGTACTCACCAAGTTGAGAAGGTGCTTAAGGGGAAGTTGTTGGAGCGAACAATCACTGAAGTGTGAGCCAGGAGACAAGTGTTTGGAGAAATGCCTAGTATAAACGCATATGTTTGATGAAATGCCAGGTTCTCTTGGAGAATGGGTTTTCACGGTCAAAACAAGTGAGAAAGAGGAAGATAGTTTACTCAAGTTGACCAACCAATCAAACACTAGTTCTTCTCCACTATTTAAACCAAAAATAAACAGACAAACCCACACATCATCCCGCCAGTCTATTGGCTATCTAAAACATAATAACACACCATTGGTCACAGGTTAAGCTAAACCAGTCCAGCATTGGCTGGTTACATACCCAAGAGATATGAGTTAATATTTAACTCATTTCTCTTTCAAAAAAGGCTAACTACCATAACTGCCATAGAGAGACAGACACCGGCCCCTCCATGCTAACACCCATGCTTCACCATTCTGATTTGGTACAGTAGCATGTTGGTACTGTGCAATCTCCCATTTCCTTCACAGCAGCCTCCCCAGCACCATGCTCTCCGGCCTTCGCCCATACTGCAGCGGCGCCACCCTGAGTCCTCACGTCACCGTGCAGTACACCATCTTCAATCATACCTTTGACAGAAGTCACCCGCCGTTGAGAACCTTGGTAAGCCCGTGGAGCTCAGCTCCGGGCTTGGCCAGTCAACGGAGGCTGGGCTGGATTTGCTTTCGTCCTCTTCCACTGTGACGAGGTGAGATCCCGAATCTCGGTCAAAGGTGAGCCGACCCGTTCACGTCCTGGTCTCGGGTGCAAGTACCGAGAGGGACGATGAACTGTGCTTGAACATGAGAAAGGATGACGAGGCACGTTCAGCTTCTGTTAATTTGCCTAGGGATAGGCTTTCTTCTCCAAGCCACGTCGCCATTCAGACGTCTTCTAGCTCATGTCTGGATCCCAATTCTATTGAGAACTTTTCCAAGCCGTTGGATGGGCCTTGTGATGTGGCCCATTTGGAGAAGAACCCCTTAAAACATGCTTCACGTGATCCCATGCCTCGAGATGAGATCTCAGCTGATGACCCCATGATTCATTCTGATATCTCAGCCTTGCCTCAGGATTTGACTTCTTTTCAGCCTGTTCCTATGTTAGTGGATGAGCTGCCTCGTGATATGGCTACTCAAGTTAACAAGGAACATTCATCTATTATTTTACCTCTTTCTTCCGAGAAAACTTTGCCTCTAGATATTGAGGATATCTTGGAGAAACATCAGCCTGGTATTTCATCTCTGATGTTATTAGGGGGCGTTTGGATCATGGATATTCCTAAGCCCTTGTTTGGTAATCAGGAAAAGCATCGGTTGCCTCCATGCATGGGAAGAAGATTACTTCCAGAGGAGGCATCCTATTCCACCCAAAAATGGGGAAGAAGTATGCCTTAGTTATATAATTACTAATTTACCCTTAGCATATATAAAGCCTCTTTTCTCACTTTCTCTCTTTTTTCTTTCCCATTCTCCGGTAGCCGAACCCTACTCCAGCCGAACCCCTGTCTAATCCAGTGCCTCATCGTCGGTCACCGGTTTTGCTATCTCGCACCTACGCGTCCACGAGGTACTTCTCCTTCCTTCATTTCAAGCTTCTTTGATTTCATTTAATTATCATAGTCAATGGATTTTGTGATTGATAATGGTCGGCCCAGCAGATCACGGAGGCTTGGGGCATTGCCAATCGGCTGGATCTCGTCAGTCCTATTGTCGTACGATCTCTTTTCCAGGCACAAGGTATAGATCTAGTATTCTATCAAATTTTGATTATTTATCTATGCGTCTATCTGTGAGGATCTTGTGATTGTATGTTATAATTTAAAGTTCCTTTTTTTTGTTTTTGAAATCTGTTTGTTTATTGAAGATAAGGTTCACGTGGTTTGCTTTGATGGCTGGATCTAGTGTAGAAAGTTTCCATAGTATTTGAAATTGAATGGGTCTTTGACATCTTGATTCTTTGGTTACATAATTGATGAAAATGTTTTTTTTTTATTCTTATAACATTTTACTTGAATTTTAGATATTGGGAATTTATCAGAGTGATGAGTATGACACTAGATTTTTATAAATTAGCTTTAAAAAGGAGTACAAGATTCCCATACTAGCATAGGAATTAACTTTTCTTTTTATGGCTAGGATCACTAGCATAGTACTAGTGGATACTTTAGTATATAATGGGGCAGTGTTGGTAACCCTTGAAGTATGGATGAGAGAAAACAATAACCAGTGTGTTAGACTAACGTGATAACCAAGACACCAATTGATATGATGTTTCTTTAATAAATTATTATTTTTATCTTAAGAGTTAACAATACAAAATAAACAATCAAATCTTAGTACAAGTACTATTAGATTTTAAAAAGTTAAAACCTTTAGGTTTAAAATTCTCAACAATAATCGAAATGGATATTGGATAAATAAGGAATATAAATTGTATAATTTTGTGTTGACTCAAATGACCAAGATGTTTATTTTTAAAATTATCACATATTCATGTATTAACAATAATCTTAATTAATTGAGATATTTTAAATGGATCTTTTTAAAAAAATTATCAAAATTATTTTAAAATTTTAAATATATATTATCCTTATAAAAATCCAACTTACAACTAATTAGATAACTCTATAAATTTTAATTTATTAATTTTGATTTAATTAATACCATTATCATGTTTTTAGATTTTTTTTTTTGTTTGGCGCAAACTACATAATAAATATGATATTAAGTTCATATATCTTTTTAATAGTTATAACAAAGACATGCTTAAATATAGTCACATCTATTCAGTATAATAGTTTGAAGTTCATACTATTTGACTAGAGTTCACACTCACATATTCGAACTAATACCTTAAACAAAGCTGTTACTTTAACATCGTACATTAACAAAGCAATGTCTACATGAGCCTTTTACTTCATCCTAGTTCAACAAAAAAGCTGAAATTTCAACATGTAATTCATCCTTATTCAAGAAACCTGCATATACCTTGGCAGAAACAAGAAAACCAAAGTATTTAAAAACTATATTTTTTTCCCCAAAGTTTAATGTATGGGAAATGGAAAATTGTTTTCTATATAATTCTGCATTTAATATCTCGATTTAGTTCATTTATTTGGGGCATGTTTGACAGTAAGCATAGAAAATAAAGAAAAAAAATTCAAAATTTCCCTAAAATCTGGATTTTTGTTGGCATCTTTCAACATTTTGTTACACCTTAAGTGGGTTTCCAATGCAAAACAAACTATGTCATACGTGTTATGGTACTATTAAAAAATAAAATTTTAATGTCTTTTTGATGTTTTCCTCAACATGAATAAGTTTCTTACAAAATGAATATTGTTTTCTTTGTTAGCTATGAATAATGGAAATATGGAAGATGCCCAAGTGGAACAAGTACTTTACATGATGTATGCATGTATTTTTTTTGCCGTGAACATCATTATCACTGTATGTGTAATAAGTGAAGAAAGTGATAGATAAAATGTGATCCATTATGAGATTGAATCAACATCTACTAGACGTCGTAGACAACATGAGTATCTTTATTGTGCAGTTTACGGAAGTGACATAAAGTGTATTGATAAAGTGCGCATGGATCGACGTTGTTTTCATAGCCTATGTCGATTATTGACAATTACTGGTAGGCTACGCGATACAAGAAATGTCATGGTAGAGAAAATGATAGCAATGTTTCCAAAACATTGTGGCCCATCATGTGAAAAATAGGATAATTAAATTTGACTTTGTCCGATTGGCGAAACAGTTAGCAGACACTTCCATGCAGTTTTGAAATCAATTATCCTTTGCCATGATGTCCTGTTGAAGAAACCTAAACCTATTCTTGAAAATCCGGATGATTATAGGTGGAAAATGTTTAAGGTAATATTACTAAATTCATATTATTTAAATTAAAAAATACAATAGATTTCTTATTAGTAATAATTTGTTTTCACCAATGTAGAATTGTCTTGGAGCATTGGATGGAACACATATTCGTGTCAATGTGCCAAAAGTTGATCGACCAAGATATAGAACAAGAAAATCTGAAATAACTACAAATGTACTCGGTGTTTGCAGTCAAGACATGCAATTTATATATGTCTTGTCTGGTTGGGAAGGCTCAGCACATGATGGTCGAGTTCTTAGGGATGCCATTACAAAGCCCAACGGTCTAAAGGTTCCAAATGGTAAATAAATGTACTCTTCAATTGAAGATAACATTAGCAATGAAAAAAAATTAACAAAAACCACTAGCTAACATCAACTACTCATTTGTGGTCTAGGTTGTTATTATTTGGTCGATGCTGGATATGTAAATTCACCCGGGTTTCTAGCACCTTTTAGAGGCCAGCGATATCACTTAAGCTCTTGGGCTAATGGTCGGCAACCAAATACAGCTCAAGAGTTTTTTAATATGAAGCATGCTGCGTCTAGAAATGTGATCGAGAGGACGTTTGGGCTTCTTAAAATTCGTTGGAAGATTTTAGCAAGTCCAAGTTTTTACAATATTATCACTGAAAGGCGTATCATTAACGCATGTTGTTTACTCCACAATTTTATTAGAAGAGAAATGACAGAAGACCCTGCAGAGGATGAAGTGAATAATCTAATATTTGAGAAGAGCACCGAAGAGGACAACGATAGCATTACAACTATTGAGCCAACTGATGGTTGGACCCAATTTAGGCTCGACATGGCTACAGACATGTTTAATGTATGGAGATAAATTGATCCAAAAAATTAGGATGCATGTACTAAATATGGATGCTTTTGTGCAATGTGCATAATGGACACACTAGTGTTTTTGTAATTTGTTTATTTTGCAAATATGTTTTTATGAATGCAAGGTAGTGGTAATGTTCTTTGAGCTATATACATACATAAAAATAAATGAAGCTCACAACTTTGTTTTACATATATATATACATACAAATAAATGAATGTTACTTTGTGTGTATTGCTGAGTGCTTACTACTACTATATAATTAATGAATGTATTATTCCTTTTTAATGTTGATTATGTGGGACTTAAATTGGATTTGCTTGGGTTTGCATGTGTGTTATTTGCAAATTTTGAGTTTGCATAATATGTGTTTTTGCTAATTTTTTTTTTCCTGATTATAGAATGGAACCTGACTCACAACAAAGGGGTAGGGGTCTAAACAAACACTTCTGGACAACACAAGAAGACAAGGCATTTATTGACGCCTTAGTTGAGTTATCCACAAATACAATGTGGTGCGGGAGAATGGCTTCAAAAATGGATATCTACACCAGTTAGAGAAGATGATCAAGGAAAAATTCCTGCATACTACGCTTAAGGCTATACCAAATATAGAGTCACGTGTGAAACTCTTTAGAATGAAAACTACAGCGATCGCCAATATACTTTCCATTAGTGGTTTCATTTGGAACCACGAAGAAAGTATCATCGAGTGCGAGAAGAGTGCGTAGGATGAATATGTTAAGCTACATTTATCTAAATTTGTCAATTACATAAAAAGCATTATTTCTTGTCAATATATTAACGCTCTTTTGTAATTGTCCACAGAATCACAAGGAAGCAGCGGGTCTTTATGGAAAATCTTTTCCATTCTTCAATGATCTTGCCCCAGTCTTCACAAAGGATAGAGCACAAGGCAATGCAAGGGGTGACCTTGGAGATGATGTGGACCAATACATGCATGAAAACATTAGCCTTGATGAGAATGTTGCATTTTCCCAATTTCAAAGTGAAGATTTTTTCATACCAACAGAGGAACCCATTCAACCTCCATCACCAATGACTTCAAATAATAGTGCCTCAACTTCTGCAACACATAGGAAGAAAAAGCGTGCTAAGGACACAAACATTGCAAGTATTTCAAAAAAATTTCGGCAATTTGTGGAGTTGGTGGGTGCGGGATTTAAGACATTAGCTGAATGTGCAGTTCGAAATGCCGATGCCAATGCACTCAAGGAGGCAGCTCGTAAAGAAGTTCAAGAGAAGAAGAAATTATTAAATCAAGTAATTTCAACATAAATGGGCTATCCGAGGATGAAGCTTTGGTGGTATTGCAAACTTTAAGGCAAGATGAGGAAAAACTAGACATGTTCTGGGATTTGCCGGATGACAAAAAGCTACGTTTTTGTCGTCTACTACTTGGAAACATTGGTAATGTATTCATTGAATATGTTATGACCAATTTTGTATTCATCAATTTCATTGATATTCATGTCATATTTCCTATTAATCTATAGGACATACCTGACTATCAACAGAAGCAGTAACATCCATGTCAGATCCTTTAATGGCAAGTTCAACAGTTTACTACGCATCTTACGTTGTATGCCTATGTTATTTGTGGTTTGGCTCTTTGTCATGTCTATGTTAAGAACCAAACTTATATTTGCTTTGACAATATGTATTTTGTTTGCCTTGTAAGATTCTAAAAGAATGTTGTGTAGCACCTATTATGAATTTGTAATGCACTATGTTTTCTATCAAAGCATTATGAATTGTTATCATTTTTAGGTAAAAGAAGGAAGATGGTAAACTGTCTTCATATATTTTTTAGGTCCGTGTGGTACAAATTTCATTGAAATGTTATAAAATGTATTTTTTTTCTTGAACTTCATCTTTGTGATTTGAAGTTATAGGTTATGATCCGAGAAGAGAACAAATGATTTATTCATTGATTGATATAATTGGTTAAGTAAACAATTCTATTAATTAATTCATCTATTAATTAAATATATTAAATTATAATAATTTAAAATAGATATATTATTAAAATAAGTAGTATTATTAAATTCTTTCATAAATAACAATTTTCTGTTTTTTGATATGTTTATTTAAAATATTATTAATGTAAATAATTAAGTACAATAATGAAAATTAATACAAATAAATGAAATAAAATATTAAATTTGAATATTTATTAATAATTTAAATAATATAATTACATATTTATATATTTAGATTTACTTATTAAATGGTTTAAATAAATTATTTTGGGAAATTAAAATTAAAATCAATAAATGAAATTAACTTAATTAAACGTATTTAATGATATTAACTAATTTAATAAATATATAATAGTTAAATAAATTATTAAGATTAATTATATAATTATAATATATTGAAATATATATTTATATTATTAATAATTAATAATAAATAATGTTAAATATTTATCATTAAACATAATCCATTATTTTATATAATATTTTACCATTTACCTACAAAGGTATTGATGTAATTTTACTACATCCTACCTTTTTACTTTTTCTATTCCCAATCCTTATTCCCTCAACCAAACACATTATTCTCATTCCCTTATTCCCATCCACATTCCTCTCCTTTTCCTATTCCCCATATTCCCATTCCTATTAAACAATCCAAACGGCCTTTAGATTCTTCAAATGCAGATTCTCATAAATCCAAGTCCACCTCTTCTGGGTTCTCACTTCCTTGTCACCTGAGAACTCAACCCCCGGCTATGGAGATACCTGATCGGTATAAGTGGGTGATCTTACACGGGATGGTCATTGATCCCAAAGGAAATCTCAGAAAAAATTACCTTGACTGAGGTTTCCTTGCCAGCTCCAATTGATGACCCACTTGATGAAGAGCTTGTAGATGGGGTGAAGATGATGAGCAAGACTTACTTACTGAAGGTTTTGTTGATGATGATCATTACCTAGAAGAGGAGAACATCCACAATGATGACCAGGAAGACTTTATGCAAGAAGACCTTCTGCATGTGAGTTAGTGTGTTTCTGCTATTGACGCGACTGCGAGGGTCAGGGTTTCTGATGAATCAGGGGGATCAAGGCATGGTTCTTAGACTCAGGGTTCTCAGCAATCACCTGTTCCATCTCCCCGAATTCACAGAAGTGATAGAACAAAGAAACCTTCCTCTCGCTGGAATGAAGAAGCATGTTTTCTTCCTCAGCTGCCTAGATCAGCCAAGAAAAAAATTCTTTAAATCCTTTTGTTCTTAACTCTTGGTCAGATGTTCAAATGTTTAATTATAGAACTGCTTGTAGTGTTAAATTCTTGGGCTCTCCTAACCACAAATCAAAATGTTTGCAAATGATTAGAAATCTTGAGTGTGAGAAAGCTGCATGCTCCTCCATCTTGGCAGATGCCATATGAAGCGGGTTTCCCTCAGGTGCCTAGGGTCCAATCCTCAATGAGTTTTAGCCAATCAAACCCAGTTATAGGCCCATTTTGTGCTTTCGGATGCAACCAGACTTCCAGGGATGCTGTTTACATGCAATGGCCTAGCACTGCCATGTTTTATGCCCATTCCTATGAACATTTCAAGCATGCCGTGTTCCAGGTAGGCACTTCTAGACTCAGCTTTTGTTGAACATGGTATTGCTTTAATTGTTTGCCGTCTTATGCAGGCTCCGTTCTATCAGCAGCCTCTTAGCTTTGATGGAAAGCCTCAGCAATGATGTATCATCTCTTTACTAAACTAGTGGTAGAGTAGGCAATATTTCAGATTGAAAAACTGTACCCTTCTCTATTGTTGTAGGTATTGTGATTGTAGTGGTCCTGTTGTGTGTAGGTCAACCATTCAAAACTATCTTTTTAGTATTTTTTTTTTTTTTGGGTCTTGTTTGAAAAAGTGCTACTACTACTACTACCATATACTGATAGTGCGTATCAGACCCACCATATGTACGCGTGCTTGAATCTACCCTTAAGAACGATTATATCTGTTTTCTTTGCCTGTCTATAAGAGTAGCACTACTATAAGCATTCTTTTGTTTTTCAGTCAATGGTGATTTGGCTCTTTTAAGTCATATGTGTTTCTAGTGCATTCCAAGGGCATGGCGATTGATGCCGGCTGATATGGGCGTCATCTTGAGCTGTGAAACACATCTTGTGGCATGTCTTATATATGCCTTCTGATATACTAAAGGGATTTTTTATTTTTGTTTTTGTTTTTGTTTTTTTGTTTTTGTTTTTGTTTTTGGGTGCGGCGTATAGTTGGCAGCCATTGCATCCACTCTGTGTGATGTTCTGTTGTTAGTTTTTTTTTTTCAATGAATGGTGTGAACATGATTCCATGTCATTCCAACCATTTGATGAGAAGCCATAACCAACATTATTATCTCTTGGTTTCTATGATTCTTATCCCGGGAGGTGAAGATATGCATAGGTCTATTGCCAGTCAAATTTTAACACTGTATACAACCTGCTAAGCAAGGAAAGGAGGTAGTTTTTTTTTCGTTTAACAGGGTACAAGGTACAAGGGAGTACAAACACCACACAAACACCATTAGAAATGAAAGTTCAAATCATTCAGTCAATCAGCGACACAAAGTTTAATAAGCTACACCGGTTGGAGATACATGCAGACCTTAATTAGCGCCAGTTTTAGATGGTTGGTCAGCAGTTTCGGGACGAGGGGCTCATATTCAAAGGCTTTTGAGTTAAGAGTAATAAAAATGCTTAAATTTATCTCATTTGAGCCAATTGGTGCAGGACACCTTCAACCTTAATTCCTCGCATAGGAAAACTAGGTTTCAGCTGTGATGGTTGCACTTGATCGACCTATGGAGGAACTGATTGCACCAAATCAAGTTGTAATAATCGCGTACGGGTGTGCATGTGGGTTGGGCTCACTGCACATGCATGTTTTCAAGACCTTTTCGCGTGGATGCACTCCCAAGTCCCAACCAATGAAGTCTTGATAGGCACTCAGTACTGGCCATCATTATACACTATACAAACCTGCCACGCTGCCCGTGGGCGTTAAGGTGGACATTTTTTTTTAATTAAGATTTCTTTCTAAAAACTAGTATAATTTGGTTTAGTATCACTAGCCATACTAAAGACTGTTCTTAAAACTCCGTACACAGATTACAAATTAAAAGGACATCATGGATACATTTCTAAAACCACACGCGTAATACACACACAAAATATAGTGTAAAATGAAAAAAAAATTACATATTGTTTTGTACTGTGCATGATATATATCTGTAATATGTTTCAGTTAATCATCTTGTGTGTCGATATATATGACTTTCCTTATGTATGGCTTCATAGATGGACCTTGATGCTTCCTCTTTTAAATTTTTAAAAGAGAGAAAAAGTCTAGTCTCATCCACATTACATATATAACAAACAGTTCTTATATTTCTGATTCTATATATTCATGGTATATCTGAATAATAGACGACAAATGTCGCCATTTTTTTATGAATATAAAGCAAGATCTAAACAAGATCTAGAACCCTGGATATACAGAGATATGATACGGTATGAGAATAATATAGAAATCCCGGGTGAACAGTATATAAACAGTATGGGGAACAATACTGTTGGGGGAGAGATTTGATCCCATGACCTCCCCCTTCATGGTATATCTTGGTATTGATAATATATATTAGCGTCATTTGTTTTGTTCTATGAGTAGTTTATTTGCTACTGATGATGACCCAATCAAATTAGATACTATAGCATTACTTAACAAATCAATTAATAAAGCAACACCTCAACAAATTCCGTACACATATGTATAAATGATTTTATTTTGCTTATTAGATATGGCTATTAATAAAAAAACCAGCTCACTATAGTTTGTCATATACAGAAATATGTGTTAGTCAAATCAAATCCTATTATTAAAAATGTTGGTATTGCTTCACATCAGTTGTACTGTGAGGCATCTAAATTCTTATTGGGTTGCTGGAATATTATTCATAGTAAGAGAAAAACGTGCATGTTTTTTTATTTATAGTAAGAAAAAAATGGTTTTCTCCACTTGTAGGCTTGTAGCAATTAAAAATAAAAAAATAAAGGTTTTCTGGTACAGAGGTGGCGGTGTTTGTCTCCTTATTGTGGCCCAAGCTCTCTTGTTTTGAAGTTTTTTGGGGCCTGCCTGGTGTGTCTTGCTTGCATGTGAGATTACTTTGTTCAGTTGATTACTGACATTTTATTATTTTATTTTTTAATTCTTTCTTCAGTCCCTCGCTTTATACGTCTACAGATTAAGTGTCACTTGCATTTCAAAAAAAGATTTAGGGTCACTAATCACTATCATCCTATAAACCTGTATCGTTAATTCAGGAATGTTTAATAAAAAACAGAGCGCATGTGAGAAATGCAGCAGTATAGAATGTAGAGGAAGCAATATCATTGCAACAATGTCAACGCATCACTGAAATTAATGATCTGGAGTACTGTCATTTCAGCAATGTTTTTGTCCTTAAATTCCGTTATTTTGTTAATGCTCCGCTCCAACTTATAATTAAATTATATACACAACCAGTTCACCATCTATAAATCATTATCTCTTTCTCTACCCCCTTCCATTCACACAAAACAAAGAACAAGAACCCATAGAATTCATATCCCACAAATTAATGGAAGTGAAGGTGACAAACTCCTCCACCATCCTCACAAGCCCCATCTCTCACCCTTCCGACGTCCCCCTCACCATCTTCGACCGTTTTGCCCTCAACTACCACATCGCCGTCCTCTATGCCTTCACTCCTCCCACCTCCACCAACGCTGCCATCATCTCCGGCCTCTCCAAGACCCTCGTCCACTTCCCAACTCTCACCGCCAACGTCTCTACTGACTCACGTGGCCGCCCTTCTCTTACTGTCGGAAGACCTGATGGAGGTGCGCTCGTCGTTGAGGCTACTGTCTCATCCAAACTAGAAGATCACCTGCCTCTCACTCCCTCACCGATCTTCAGACTCCTCCATCCTGATGTCAATGACGCAAAGCACTTACTATAAGTTCAGCTCAATCGGTTCTAGTACGGCGGGCTGGTCATTGGCGTCACTGCCCACCACCGTGTCGCTGACGGCCAGTCCATGGTCTCTTTCTTGGTAGCATGGGGGAAGATGGTACGTGGTATCCCCATTGATCCACTTCCAGTCTATGATCAGTCATGGCTCAAGCCTAGGGATCCCCATCTGGTGCAATTTGATCACTGGGGGAGTGAATTCATGCCCCTATCTCCTCAACCAAATGAGTTTATTAATATCACTAGGACTGATGTTGATCCTAGTGAGATCACCAACTTGCTGTTGCACTTTTCTCCGGACTTTATCATGAAGCTCAAAGCTCAGACCAATAAATTAAACACTGAAAAACACACCACGTTTGAGACACTAGCAGGGTATCTATGGAGGAAAGTGACGATAGCACGGCAGTTGGATGATGAGGAGTGTACTATGTTGAGTGTACCAGTCAATGGCCGGCGTCGGTTACAGCCTCCGGTGCCACTGGAGTTTTTTGGTAACTTGGCTTTGAATGTATATCCGAAAGCAAAAGGAAGGGCATTGATTGAAGGTGGGGTGGCGACTGCAGCGGGGATTGTTCGTGAGGCGGTGAGAGTTATGGGAGATGATTATTTCCGGTCGTTTATTGACTTTGGTGAAGTTTACGGAGATAGAGATCTTGTGGCTTGCAATGAGAAGCCCGGCAATGTGCTGTCACCAAATATGGAAGTTGATAGCTGGTTAGGGCTTGTGTTCGATGTGGTTGATTTTGGTGGAGGTGTGAAGCTTTGTGGTATTTCATTGACATGGATGCCTTTTGAAGGATTGTCAATCCTCATCCCTTCTTTGTCTCCGGATGGTGGCGTGGATGTTTTTCTTTCTCTGCTTGAAAAGCATGCAACGAAATTTAGGGAGATATCTCACTCTTTGGATTAGGGTTAATTAGGGTTCGTCTGGCTAATCAGTTTCTTTTGGAGCACTGTTATGTTTGATGGTTAAATAAAATCTTGCTTGTGATCAAAATAAAATATATATATACATATGGAATGGAGAACGGGTGTAGCCCACTGGTTCTCACATTTAAACAAAAATGTTTATGTACTTCTATATATATATATATATATATATATGCCTTTGGTATTGGGGATTGCTTGTCGCCTATTCGTTGCAAAAATATATATAAAAAATATATTAATTAATGATTGTTTGATATTTTGTCCGATCCTTAAAATTCTTCAATTAATTAATGTTGTAAGAATGTGTGGTATATTGTTGGTGTGGAGGCTAATTATAAAAATCTTTAAATGCTAAACACATTTAAAGAGTTTTAGAATAATCCTTTTTGACTGATTAAAAAAACCTTAAATTTTAATTCTTTTAAAAACTTAAAATTTAATTTAAAGCACCATTAATTAGATTTGATTTTTCTAACATAGAGAAAAAAACATGATTAATTGGTTGTGATTCTAACAAAAGCAGAATTATTAAAAAAAAAATAATAAGTTTTAGTATTTTTCTAGAAATATTTCTGAAAAAAATAATAAACATCTTCCATGAAAAATAATTTATCCCCCCACTAATGTAGCCAATGATCATAAATCCTTGTCCTCATCTCACAAATCAAAAGCATTTATAAGTGCATACGTACACCCAAACAAACATAACAAAACAGCCAGTGTTAATTTTGTTCTGTATCTATCAAAATAATTGATTATTTTACTTATAAAACAATTTGTGTAATAAATATTTCTAAACTCCTCCAGTAAGGCCTTTGGAGAAATTGACTAATTGGTTTCTCCAAATCTAAACAACTCCAGTAAAGCCTCTTCATCCCTGCTAGCAAAAGTAATCACTTGGTATTTTTGGTAAATACATTTTCAATTGCAAAATTTTAATTTTCTACACAGTCATTTAAAATATAAATCTCATATTTTTGTGTGTGTGGATGTAGCCCCTACTAGCAAAAAGCAATAGTTGGAGCAACAGACACCAAAGGTGAAAAAGAGCATACAATTTTGAGGGCCTCCCATACACTGATACACTAGATTACTAGAAGACATCTGACCCTGATTCACATGTGCTTGATTTGATTGCCGGCATGTAGACTAGCCTTGATGTTTTCACCCGGGTAAACGTAGAAGAGTTGTTTCTACTATAGGCATCAATGTCCTTGTTGTACTATTTTTCCTATTGGTTATTTTTATTTACTAGTAATTAAAGTATTTACTGTTATTTACTTTTGCATTTGTTAGCTAGTTGTTTTGATTCGATTGCCAGCATGCTTCTCTGCCGCCCTGTGCAGGCTCTATGTGGGCTATAAGGAATTGTATGGGTTTTTAGAGATGTTATGCGGCTTCTATACGGCATACTACCTCCCTGTTTTAGCGTGGAAAACTCAGCAAATGCAAACAATGATGCAAATACATAAATTTTAGTGTGCAAAATTAATCTTTCAAATCCAGGAAAAAAAACCACGGGACTTCTCCATATAGCATCTTAAGCATTTTTACTATGTCAACAATAAGAAAATAAGTGGGTTCTTTCTCTAGATACAACGAGAGATTTACAACAAAAAAACATAACACATCAACAAGATACTCACAAACAACACACACATCATCAAGTCAATGATAGATGCTAATGACATCAAGAAGAAATCAAAAGAAAATCAAACCCAATAAATTAGGAGAGCTACACGCAAGAATTCACTACAAAAAAAACTAAGTGAAATCTAGCACCGTTTTACAGTTGTTCGTCTTGCTTGCTCAAATCTTAACCCCTCCCCCTCTTCCAAAAATCTTTTCCCAAAAATCTTTTTCTTCTTCTTGGTTTGATTTATAAAAAAAAATGGGGGAAAAATGATTAAGGAAAATCCCAATGTTTTTTTTAAATTAAAAAGAAAATGTGAAATTTGTTTAATAATGGAAGTTATTTAGTTACAACTTCCAACATTAAAATAGAGGGTTTTCAAAATCTCTAATTCCAAAGGTCCCTCCGGTTTTCAGTGAAGAGAAGGAAAGGAACCGAGATGAAGTTCAAGAGAGTCACCTGCAAAGGGCTAAAGAAGAAGAAGAAGAAGTGCAGTAGCTCATCTCAAGGGATGAAGCAATCAAGTGATGGAAGCAACGCGACCCGTAAAGCTCAAGAGGATTTATTCATGGCGATTATCCCATATGTACCACCAGCACCATTAATTAAGTGTGGCCTATCCAGAGACATCTGAAATAGAAAGGAAGAATCCCTTGGCCTGGCTCACCAGAAGGTTTCCAGAATTATTTAGAAAGGAGGAAGGGTCTGGAGGTTCATCCACGACAGGTAAGACCTCTACAAACGATCCCTATGGTTGGATGGATGATGCCTTTCCAAATATCTTCAAAAGAAAGAGCAATTTGGAATCTCAGAAAGAAAGTTCTGCCCAAATTAATCCTGATGATTCTAGCAAAAAGAGCAAGACTGCATATGATTGGAAGAGAGATTTGTTCAGTGATTTTTCCGAAATTGAAAAGGCTGTGAAGTTTGCAGAACAATACAATGTTGAGAAGACTGCTGGAGATGTTACAACACAACCTGAAGCAAACAAAGTACAAGGGAATGAAGAAGTTTGAGAATTTGTTGATAAAGGCATGCCAGGTAATGCCAAAGGAAAGGAAGCACTTGTTGAAGAATCAGAAGAAGAATCGAGTGATTCTACTGGGAGTTACAGGTCAGAGTTTGATGAAGATCCTGAAGAGGAAGTGCAAAAGATTTTAATAGAATTGAAGAACTCTAGAAAGAAGCCAGATGTTGAAGATGCTGAGTATGTCCCAACTCCTGTTGCAACATCACAGAGTTCCCACAGTTCAGAGAATGTACCCCTGAAGAGGAAGGTAGAGGAACTTAGAAAGAAGAAGAAAATAGTAGAAAGTGGGTTGAAGAGAAAGGAGGGGCTAGTTCTTAGAAGCCAGAAGAAAGCTGAAGCAAAGAGACCGAAAAAGAACTTGGCAACTCAACCCAAGCCTTCATCAAAGAAGACCCCCACAGTTTCGGCAAATAAGAAAAAGTCAACAGTACCAGACTCAGAAAAGTCTTGAATAAAGAATTAATGTAGGAAGAAATGGAAGATTATATGTGAAAGGGGAATAACAGCTAAAAGAGTGATTGATGAAACTACATTTGACCAGTATGGATTGGTTGATTTTTTGGTTGAAAAAGGACTGTTCAAATTAGTTACATTTGCAAAACACTACAGTCCTTCTCTTGTACAAGAATTCTATAGCAATTTATCCCGAGACATCAAGTCTCCAAGAGCTAGTAGCTATCACCAAGTGTTTATCAGAGGAAAGATGGTGAAATTCTCACCAAAAAGCATCAATGAATTTATGGAATTCCCCACAGAAACTGATTTTGGAAGATATGTTTATGATGAAGACTTTGAGTATTTAGAGGAAATAGTGGAAACGGTAACTGGAGGAAAGTGCAGTACATGGGGTTCAGAATTAAGGCTTTCAACTTTAAAATTGATAGTAAAAAACAATGTACTGCTCAAATTGGGTGTGTTCAACTGGTTTCCAACTGCCAACACCTCAAGCATTTTAAAGGAAATGACCATGCTACTAAATGCCATAGTTACTGGGAGGAAGTTCAATCTGGGGCAATTTATATTTGATAGGATCACTGACATGGTCAATGTCACCTTGACTGTGAAACATCTTGGATATCCAGTCTTGATCACTCACTTTATATATGTTGCAGAACAAGGTTCCTGTGGAAAACTTTGAATTAGTATATGGCATCAAAAAGCTGAAAATCTCTCCGAAACTCTTTGGCATTCGAAAAATGATTGATTTGCCAGTTGGGAGACAATCATCACCACCTGTTGCAGAAAATGAAGACTCAAGCACCCCCATTTCAAAAGACTGTGAGAAGTTGTTGAGTCAACATTTTGAAGACCTAGAGAGGAGATAAAAAGCATTATCCACAGAACTAGGCATTGTCTCTCAACAGAAGCATCGCATTAAGACTCAACTTAAAGTTATCCGACAGAAGAAAATGGGAGCCTCCAGCTAGCAGCACTACAACAACCTAGGTGGAGTTTCAACGCCACTTTGTCATGATCTAACACAAAAAGGGTGATAGAGCTACTCTTGTTGTTTTACATTTTTGTGTGAACAATTTATTTGTCTTTTCTTTATGTATGTTGGACTGGACTGATTCTTGTTTTTGTTGTGTTAATATCTAGTTGGTTGTTCTTCAGTTATGTTATGTATTCATCAACTAGTAATAAGTCATACAGTCAGTCCTGTAAAAGTCCTAAGGTCATGTCCAGTTGTCAGTATATGTTGTAACATGGTGTTGTAACAAGCATCAGTCTGACAGGAGCAGAATCGAGAAGGTTCTGTCAAATAATGCCAAAGGGGGAGATTGTTAAGTCCGATGACTTGGATTGACATTATATGACAAGCCAAGTAATGGCATGGCAAGAGGAAGGTGATGTGGCAATGAAGACTCAACAAAGAAAGCATTGACTAAGATGATGATGTGGAACAAAGTGATGATGTCATGACATGTGAAGCTACAAGGGTTAGAAGATCAAAGATGAAGATTGTGTTTAGTAGATATTCCTTTCAATTGAGTCATGTGATGATCAACTATTTTTGGAAAGTGCATCAAGTCTAAAGGATCTCTTTAAGAAGGGTAAGTTTTATTTTAGGTATATTTATCTATCCTTGGTAAGATCCGGGATAATAAATAATATCTTTGATAGAGTTCCTTTTTAGAAAGATCTATTTTAAAGAGAGAGAGGAATAAACTATCATTGGCAAGAATTCAAGATTATGGAGAATGTATGAAGCTTTGTTTGGTGTGAAGCTATTTGGAAACACAAACTAAGTTAGGCAAGGACAAGCCAAGAAAATTATCAAAACCATATTTAGTATCACAATTTAAAGGAAGAACCAAGAGCTAATTATGGGCGGAACTATTCATGGAGGCTAATCATGTATGGAGATTGATTGAAGATTACATAAGATAAGATTAGAGATTTGAAGATCCAAGCATGGATGATTGAAGATAATGTTTGAAGATATTAAAGGCTAAACTTGGATGAAGATAAGATCAAGTTTAGTAACAATATTTCCATTAGTCAAACGAAGATCATTTGGGAAGACCAAACTTGGGCCAAGTTTGGAAAAAAGATCGGGAGATTTTCGGTGACCATCTTTGGTGAGATGGTTGTGTGTGCCTTAGTCGGCACGTCCCTCAGAAGAAGTAGACCTACTGAAGTGACGAGAGGAAGGAAGCAACTGCAGACAGGAGGAGCTCAGGTCGAGTCAAATGCTACGAGGCGGACTGAAGGAACCGGGAAGGTTGAAGGTCGCAGATTCGGGTGCATTTGGCTAGAACTCAGTCATGTTCAGTAAGGTGGGCCATGTTGCAATTGCGTGTTACAACATCTAACATTGGACGTCGGTGCGTCTATATAAGAGATCCTGCTTGAAGAATTAGGATGAGCTAATAGGTGAGAGATTCTTCGGTGAGAGTTGAGTGTGTGGCCATTGGGCAATCTAGAGAGGATATTCTTTGTGTTGAGAGAGTGAGAGAGTGTTGTACTCCTTATTCTTAAACCTCTTTTAGTGGATTGTTTCTCCGAACCTGGCGCCCCAGATGTAGGCAAGATTGTGCCAAACTTGGTTACTAATTTGCTTGTCTCCTTTCTCTTGTGTTGACTATGTGTGTATGTTTAATAATTGAGTGAGTATTTGAGTGGCATAGCACATCATACCACCCACCGGAACCATCAGTTTGCATAAATCATTTTGAATTATGTATACATGTGAAGGAGGAGCTATATTTGTAATATCTTTTGGTTTATTATTGTGTCTGTATATATTAATTCATTTTCTTTCCTCATCCATGGCTTCATGGAGGAAGCATCTGGACCCCACTCCTTGATTAGATCCTAGCCTCTAGATTTAAACTTAGATTTTTTTTCCTTTTATTGTAACTTTTCAGTTACCTTTTATTCGAAACCCTACCCATATCTTCTTCGATAGCCCTACACTCTTCTCCTCCTCTCTTCATGTTTTGATAGTGTTGTTTAAGAAAAAGTGAGATCTAGCATCTCTTCTTGGTTCAACATGATTCTGGCGATGAAGGTGAGGAACCTCACCTCTGTGGGTGCTTGATTGCGAGTGGTTGAGGTAAGGTTCTTATTTGTCTTTTTGTCTTTTCCTCCTTATGTTAAGGATTGGATTTATTTGAAGAAAAAATTAAGAAATTGTTGTTAGCATAGTTGAGATCCCTCTTTAATTTTGGAAGACCTAGAGACTGAATTTGGAGCATATCAAAATACAGAATATGTAGATCTTATTCTTATCTAGTTTACTGAAAAACTTCAAATTTTCTATATATGTGTTCTGTAAGTTATTCGGTAGCCTCGGATAAGACTTCTGTGCAAACCTTCAGGAGTTTTTATTTTTTCCATGAGTTAAGAATTTGAATATATTAGATATATAATTATATAGTAAAGTTGTAGAAGTCAGTAGTATCTATGGATCTGAGAAATTTCAGAATTTATGCCTTTGTAATGGTTGAGTTATGGGCATAGTACTATACTTGTTCTCAAATAATATTTCTACAGAAAACATAAAGATTACTTAGAAAATTTGATGGTCTTGTACATGTAATTTGGAGAAGAGTAATATAATAAAGCTATAGAGTTTGATGTTTTATAGATACTTATAAAAGTTTAAATTCTTTGGATAAGTAGTTTAAAAGTTATAGCATTATTAGTGTAGTTGTGCCCAATGATATTACTGTACAGAATCTGAAGTTTGTTTGGTGTTTCTCATGGTCTTGTATGTTGTATCTGGTAAAGCATAAAATAAGAAAGTGATGCAATACTGAGTTATCTGACTACACGTAAAATATTATTGCTTTTGAAGTTTTATATCGAGAGATATTCATATTTGAAAGGGATACGTCTGAATTACAAGCCTGCAAAAATAGATGGAGATTCAATTGAATGTTATAAATTGTGTAGTACTCTAAGAGGGCGTTTGGTTCATGAATTCATACCTTGGGAGTGGGAATGACATGCACAAATGATATTTAAACCCATGTTTGGCAACAAGGAAAAAAGTGAATAGTGGGTTAGCATGGGAATGAGATGCATACATGTGGGGCATTTCCAATCCTTCCAAAATTGGGGGGATTTGGACTCCTTACTAAGGAAATGACTTTTATACCCTTCCTATATAATAATAAATTTATATTAGTTATTTATTTATTTAATAAATAAATAATTATTAAATTATACTCCCTCCGTTCCTTTTTATCTGTCCTAAATAACCGAATCTCACATACCAAGAAAGTTGGTTATTTCACATAATTTAATAAAAAATTAGTTATCTTTCCAAAATTACCCCTAATTTATATTTTCACATTTCTCTCTCATATTAAATTCTAAGAAGAGAATTGAAATCGAGTGTTAGAGTAATTTTGGAAAAAATATATATATATGCTTCTTGATGTTTAAAAATGACAGATAAAAAGAAACATGGGTTTATGACATATAAAAAGGAACGGAGTGAGTATTAATTAGTTGAAATAGCTCATTACAATTAAAAGAAATAAATAACAAATTAAATAACAATAAAACACGTTATTTATTTATTAGTTAATATAACAAACATTTGTTACGTTATATTAATTAGTTATAATATTTCATTTAATTAATTAAAATAAATATTTAAATATATTATAAATACTTAATAATACTAAATCATGCTAAATATTTATTATTTAAAATAACAAATTTATTTTAAGTTATATTAATTAGATGAAATATTTAATAACAATAAATTAAAATAGTTAAATATATTAAAAATATTTAATGATAATTATAATAATTATTTACTATTAAATATAAACTATTGTTTTGTAAAATGTCATCTTATTTGTATAAAAGGGCATATGTGTAATTATACTATATTTCTCTCTCCTACTTTTTCCTATCCCTAACTCTCAATCCTCCAACCAAACACCTTTATCATTATCCTCCTCTTTCCCCTTATTCTCATTCACACCCCTCCCTTCTTCTCATTCCCCATCTTTCCATTTCTATTCCGCAATCCAAACGGGCCCTAAGTTGTATGAATTTCGGATATGTTATAGTGTTAGGTGTTTATTTTTCCCAAAATTTTGAAATTTATGATTTGGAAAAGTGTATGTGAAGTTATGAGGGTTTTAGTACTCACTGATCATGTTGGAATTATTGATATGGCTTTTAGAGTGGGTAATTGCTATTGTACCCTCGCAATAATCAATATTTGGAAGTGTAGAATAATAGTTTGAACTTTTTGCATTTATACCCTTATAAAAATATTTTTTTTATACTATTGCTTGTTAGCCTCGATTTTGTTATTGAAAGCTAATAGGATATCTTCTCAAATATAGGACATGACAAAGGTGTATAGTTTGGGAGTATTTTTGGTCGTTAATCAGATAAGTATCCCACATATAAATCCTAATATATGTATATACTTGGAAATTTTAGTTTTGTGAACCTTTGGAATTTTTGAGAAAAATATTGATTATTTTGATTTATATTTTGAATTATTTATTTATTATTATTTTTAGAATTATTTTAAGTTATTTGAAGTTTCGAATATTTATTTAAATTCATATTATTTACTTTCTAAAGTTTTAAACAGTTTATCTAAATATGTATTATTTCAATTCTGAATTTCAGATATCTTTTAGTTAATTTTTGATTAATTATTATTAATATTTTATTTAAATTATCTGTTCATGTTCAGATTAAAATAACTGGTTATTTTAATATGATAAAAATGGGATCATGCTACTGTAAATTACTTGCATTTTGCCCAATATAAATTTTGATAATTTATTATTTTGTGAACATGAAATATTTTGACATAGTACTCGTAGTCCCCAAACTAACTTTGTAATAATCCTTTCACTGGGGTTAAACACTGACCGTATCGACATGTACTATGATATAAAAACTATAGTTTTCCACCGCTTTCCGTTGGTGAAGAATATCGGCCTCTTATAATTCTGGCTCGGGTTAACGAGGGTAAAAATATGAGCCACCGAGAGTAAATATATATGAATTCTGTAATTTTGTTTTAGCAATTGTTGTTTGGGGGACCTATATACTTAGTTTTGACATCGGTGTTTATTTGAAATAAATTTGATTTATGATTTTGATTTTGATAATTTATGATGTTTGTAAATGATCCCTATAATTTTTAGTGGGTGTTTACTGGGCTGTCAAGCTCATAATCTGTTTTTAATTTTTTTTCAGATAAGGAGTTTAATAGATCACAGCTTTGAGAATCGGGTTTGGTGGCGTTGCACGCCTACTGGGTCTCGGTCTTGTAGGTGTGCGGCCGTTTGTCGGCGCACTAGGTCTTGTGAGCCGGGTACGGGGCGTGATAAAGTATGATGATTTTTTTAAAATTTTTTAAAAACAGAAAAAGTCTTAACTCTTAACGAATGACTCAAAGCTCACATGGGGAGAGGAGAAAGCCGTGAGTTGGGTGAAGATTTGCTCTAGTTGGTCAGCTTAGTTTAAGAGAATGCCTAGTCTTATCTTATCATGTTTTGTGTGCATGAAAAGGCGTTTTGTTTTGTACTAAGTTTGCATGTGTTCATGTCATTGGTCTACGCATACTTTGGGTTGTGTGTGATCTCTCACTGGAGGGAGCAGCTATATAAGAGAGTTTTATTCTGGAGTAGAACGTCTCTCTTCCTCTCATCTCTTTTAACCTAACTACTTCGAAATCCTTCCCAACATAAACACTAACTTCATCTACATTACTTTATATATATATATATATATATATAAAGTGGATAAGTCGCTCATATTGATGCTGTGAAAAAAAATTGATTTGTCTCCACTGGATATGTTCCCAGGATTACCTTCAGAAAGAAACCTTTCAATTCCTCTCAACTATTCTGCTTCTCATTTGTAATGGAAAAGGTTACCAATATTTTTCTAATGTTAAGGTGGTGCATCACATACAAAACAAACAGTTGTTACTCCATGAATAGTTCATTTGTTATTGAAGATATTTAGCATTGCTCAACAAACTAATTATAGAAAGTTCTCAACTCCCAAATATGTGCATCTTCTTAGGAGGTGATTATATGAAGTAAGAGGTTATATATTTCAATTACACACAAGGTAAAAAAAAAAATTATAATTTACAGAGCAAAAGATTTTATGGGTCATTTGATAACACCTCAACAAATTCTGTACAAATATGTATATATATGATCATATTGTAATTTTTTGATATGGCTATATAGAAAAAAACAACAAACTATAGGTTCATACGTAGAAATGTGTGCAAGTCAAATGAAATCTGTTTAAACTCTTTGGTATTGCTTCACATTAATGAATCACATCATCCGAGCCATCTTCGTATTGGGTTGCTGGAATATTATTTATAGTAAGAGTAAAAAGGTGCATGCATGTTAATTAAAACAGTTTTTCCCTTTTTTTTAAGGGAAAACAAGTTTTCTGGTACCTCTAGCGATGGCAGTGTTGAAAGCTCTTAGTCTAAGAGAACAAATGGATTATAGAAGCAGCAAAACCAAAAAACATACACTTCATTAACTATGACCATTACATAAGACCTCATATATATGACATACGTTACTAAAAAAGAAACAAACGACAAGAAAAATAAAAATAACTACCCACTACTCTCCACCATTCCACTAATGACCGATACGTTCTTCATTTAAATTAACTTAACTAATCGACTCCAACTTTAAAAACAAAAACATACACATAATATAACTTAATTACAATATAGTCTTCATTAAACAACCAGCCCATACTTGAGCTCGGTTTCCATCCTTTTTGGTGACCGAACTTGATGCACTTCATCTCCAATCTTCAATCTCCTCCTTGAGCTCAAGTCACACACCCTAGCCTGCTTCTCAGATCTTCAAACCTGTTTCTGCTTAAAGGCTTTGTAAATATATCTGCCAATTGTTCTTCAGTGCAACAATATATGATTTCAATCTCCTTCTTCTCCTCATAATACCAAACAGCATGGTACTTAACTTTAATATGCTTGGTTTTGCAATGTAAAACGGGATTCTTGGCAATGGAAATGGCTGTTGAATTGTCACATAAGATACTTGTAGCTCGGACATATCAAAACATAGATCCGTCATCAATTTTTCTCATCCAAATAGCTTGTTTAACGCCTTCCAAACTCCAATGTATTCCGCCTCGCAGTGGATTGTGCCACAGGACCTTGCTTCTTAGAACTCCAAGATATTATTCCAGCTCCTACAGAGAAGCAACTACCGAAATACTCCTCATTTCTTCATCGGGCCTCAGCCCCAATCACTATCTCGAGAAACCAAAAAAAGCTTGATTGTTGCTGCTCCGCCATATTGAATTCCATACCCAATTGTCCCTTTGACATATCGAAGAACTCTTTTGGCTCCATTGAAGTGTTTTTCAGTTGGATTTTGCATGAACCTTGATAGATAGTTTACTGCAAAAGAAATGTCTGGCCTAGTTGCACATAAATACAAGAGACTACCAATTAAGCTTCTGTACACACTACCAGTTGTTTGAGGAGTTCCATCTTCTTTAATCAGCTTCTCACCCACACTGAATGGAGTGCAAACAGGCTTGCAGCCTTCCATACAAAACTTCATCAATAATTCTTCAGCAAACTTCTTTTGATGAACAAAAATCCCTGCCTCTCTTTGTTGTACCTCCATTCCTAGAAAGTAAGCCATTTTCCCAAGATCACTCATATCAAAAGTTGATTTCATCTTGATCTTAAACTCCTCCACTTCTGTCTCTCTGCTTCCTGTCAACAATATATCATCAACATAGATAGACACAACTAGCAGATCACTTTCATCCTTCTTGACATATAGTGTGGCTTCATTGAGGCTTCTTGTAAATCCAATGCTGATTAAATGACAATCCAACCTGCTGTACCAAGCTCTGGGAGCTTGTCTTAAGCCATATAAAGCCTTTTGAAGCTTGTACACCTTCCCTTCTTCACCAGTCTTCTCAAAGCCTTCAGGTTGCTGAACAAAGATTTCTTCACTTAAATACCCATTTAGAAATGCAGATTTCACATCCATTTGATACACTACCCAACCTTTCTGAGCAGCTATAGCTAACAACAGCCGAATTGTATCAAGTCTTGCAACTGGAGCAAAAGTATCAAAGAAATCAATTCCTGCTTCCTGAGAGTAGCCCTTTACAACAAGTCTGGCTTTATGCTTATTCACTGACCCAATTGCATTCATCTTGAGCTTAAACACCCATTTAACTCCAATAACTTTCTTCTCAACCGGTTTCTCTACAAGTATCCATGTATTGTTATTCTCAATCATATTTAACTCCTCCTCCATTGCATTCCTCCATGCTTCTGATTGTAAAGCTTCATAACAAGTATTTGGTTCTAGTGCAGCCACATTACACCTTGCATAAACATCTGCCAAGCTTCTATATCCTCTTATTGGAGTATGATCACCCTCCTCTTCTTCACTGCTTCCTTCTCCTATTAGCTCTCCACTTGTACCTTCATTTTCATGCACTACAAGCGCAGGCTCTTCATTCACTTCATCTTCATTATAAATAGGAACTTCAATAAGTTGTTGTACTGCTTCAGTAGAAGTTGTTTGCTTCTTCTCCCAATCCCAGACTTGATGTTCATCAAAGTTAACATCTCGACTGACTCTAATTTTCCGTGAGCCAACTTCATAGATTCTATAGCCTTTTGTAACAACACTATAACCCACCAAAATACCAACATCCGCTCGTTTGTCCAATTTTGTTCTTCTCTGCTGTGGAACATGAGTATAACAAATGCTACCAAAGACTTTCAAGTGCTTTACCTTTGGTTTGAAACCTGTCCAAGCTTCATATGGAGTGATGTTGCTAAGAGATTTGGTGCCCAATCTATTCTGTAAATACACAGCTGTATTCACTGATTCAGCCCAAAAGATCTTTGGCATTCTCTTCTCGAAAAGCAAACATCTGGCCATATTCAAAACTGATCTGTTCTTCCTTTCACTTACTCCATTTTGCTGAGGTGAGTAAGGTGCAGTAAGCTGGTGTAGAATTCCATTTTGTTGCAAGTATTCTTGAAATTCTCCTGAAACAAATTCACCTCCATTGTCTGATCTTAATGTTTTAATTTTAAGATCAACTTCATTCTCAACCAGTGCCTTGAACCTTTTAAACAATTAGAATGCTTCTGACTTCTTCTTCATGAAATAAACCCAAGTGAACCTGCTGAAATCATCAATAAATAGGATAAAATACTTGCTTCCATTCAAAGATTCAGTCTGCATTGGACCACAAATGTCTGTGTGAACAAGTTCAAGTCTCTTTGATGCTCTCCTTGTGTGTGAAGCTGTAAATGGTTGTCTGTGAGATTTTCCCTCTTCACATATAGCACAGATGTTCTTCTTCAAGTGCATAAGAGGTATACTCTCCACCATCTGTCTTTCTGCCATATGCTTGAGAGTTTCATTGTTACAATGCCCGAATCTTTTATGCCAGATCATTGTATAATCCATGCTAACATGATATGCAGTGTCATATCCTAACTTCAATGGAAAACTATGACCATGCATTTCAATCTCCATTAATTTTGTACCTTTCTTATCAAGCACCTCACACAATTTACCATGGAAAACCAGTGATAGACCAGAATCTATTAACTGACCAACACTAATTAAATTGTGTGCAAGTGCAGGTACAAATAAAACATTGGATAGTTGCTTGTTACCTTGAGTTGTATTGATAAGAACCATCCCTTTCCCTTCTACTGCAACATAGTCTCCATTTCCAATTCTGACTTTTGATTTATAACTCCAGTCTATCTCCTTAAAACTGCCAACATCTCCACACATATGATGAGTACACCCACTGTCTAATAGCCATCCTTTCTTGCAGAAATTTCCAGAAACCTTATCATCAATTGCCATAAACATCATCTCTTCTTCTTGTTCAACCTCTTCAGCCACCTGAGCGTTCTGCTGTTCAGTTTTGCATACTTTTTCAATGTGACCAAACTGCTTACACCTTCTGCATTGAACTCCTGGCCGAAACCAACAATAATTTTGGGAATGATTGGTTTGCTTACAATGTGGACAAGGTGCAAATTCTCTCCACTTCTTCACACTGGTTTCTACTTGATTGTTGCCTTGAAGGCTCTCCAGAACCTGAGAAACTCCCAACAGCCTTCTTATAAGTCTTCTTTTGATATTTGTTCTTCTCAGCAGCAACCAAAGCAATATCAGCCATCTTTCCTTTAGAATCCTTCTCTTCTTTCCTCATGTTTTGTCTTTGCTCCACTGCTTGTAGTGAACTCACCAATTCTCCAAAGCTTATTGTTGTGAGATCTTTGGAGTCTTCAAGAGATGCAATCTTGTGCTCAAACCTCTCCGGTAAGCTCACCAACACTTTCTCCACAACTCTGCTATCTTTCAAGTCTTCTCCAAGCAACCGAATTCTGTTGACAATGCTTATAATTTTATCACCAAACTCCCTCACAGATTCATCTTCTTTTATCCGGATCATCTCAAATTCCCTCTTTAGATTTAGGATTTGAACTCTTCTAGCCTTCAAGTCACCTTCAAACTCCTCCTTGAGTTTATTCCATGCCTCCTTTGCAGTCTCACAGGTCATGAGTTTAGTAAATAGCTCCTCAGTAACTGCCGAATGGATGACAGTAAGAGCTTTATATTTCCGAGTAACAGCTTCAGTGTAGTTCTTCTTTTGCGCAGCTGTGGGATGCTCTGGCAAGATATCAACGTCATCATCCTTCTCTACTGCATCCCATAGGTCATATGCTCGAAGATAAGCCTTCATTTTCACCTCCCATGCTGCATAGTTCTGCCCATTAAACATAGGAACTTTAGAAACAAAGTTAGATGAATCTCCCATCTTCACAGCCCTCTAAGATCACCAATATAGCTCTGGTACCAATTGAAAGCTCTTAGTCTAAGAGAACAAATGGATTATAGAAGCAGCAAAACCAAAAAACATACACTTCATTAACTATGACCATTACATAAGACCTCATATATATGACATACGTTACTAAAAAGAAACAGAAACAAGAAAATAAAATAACTACCCACTACTCTCCACCATTCCACTAATGACTGACACGTTCTTCATTTAAATTAACTTAACTAACTGACTCCAACTTTAAAACAAAACATACACATAATATAACTTAATTACAATATAGTCTTCATTAAACAACCAGCCCATACTTGAGCTCAGTTTCATCCTTTTGGTGACTGAACTTGATGCACTTCATCTCCAATCTTCAAGTGTTTGGCTCCTTGTGGAAGCTAAAGGCTCTCTTATCCCTTGTTTTGAAGCTTATTGACCTGGTATCTTGCTTGCAAGTGGGATAAATTTGTTGCATTGATTACTGATGTTTTAGTTTAATTTTTATTCTTTGTTCAGTCGCTGACTTATATCTCTACAGATGTAAGGTCACTATCATCTTTTCAAACTGTTTTGTTAATTCAGAAATGTTTAATAACAAATAGAGTGCGAGCATTGCAGTAGTATAGAATTTAGAGGCAGCAATAAATATATATACAATGCAACAATGTCAACGCATCAACTAGATGATCATTCGGCGTAATGTCAATTCAGGAATGTTTTTTTTTTCCTTAAATTCCATTCTTTTGTTAGTGCTCCAACTTATTCATCATTCATAGACACAACCAGTTCACAACCTTTAAATACCTATCTCTATCTCCCCTTCCATTTACACAAACAGAAACAAGAACTACCCCTAATATATTTTCATAAACAAAAAATGGAAGTTAAAAGGATAAGCTCCACCATTATCAAAATTCCCATCTCTCACCCTTCCGACGTGCCACTCACCATTTTTGACCGCCGCGCCCTCAACATGCACATAGCTGTCCTCTATGCCTTCACACCTCCCACCTCCACCAACGCTGACATCATCTCCGGCCTCTCCAAGACTCTAGTCAACTTCCCAACACTCACGGCCAACCTCTCAACCGACTCCCATGGCCGCCCTTCGCTCTATATCGGATGCCCTGACGGAGGTGTACTCGTTGTTGAAGCCACTGTCTCATCCAAACTAGAAGATCACCTGCCTCTCACTCCCTCACCGGACTTCAGACTCCTCCACCCTGAAGTCAATGACGCAAAGCACTTGCTCCAAGTTCAGCTCAACCGGTTCCAGTGCGGCGGGCTAGTCATCGGCGTCACCTCCCACCACCGTGTCGCTGACGGCCGGTCGATGGGCTCTTTCTTTGTAGCATGGGGAAAGATGGTACGTGGTCTCCCCATTGATCCACTTCTAGTCTATGATCAGCCGTGGCTCAAGCCTCGGGATCCCCCTCTGGTGCAATTTGATCACTGGGGGAGTGAATTCATCCCTTTATCTCCTCAACCAAATGAGTTTAATATCACTCCGGTTTATGTTGATCCTAGTGAGATCACCAACTTGTTGTTGCACTTCTCTCCAGAGTTCATTATGAAGCTCAAAGCTCAAACCAATAAATTAAGTACTGAGAAACACACCACGTTTGAGACACTGACAGGGTATCTATGGAGGAAGGTGACGATAGCACGGCAGTTGGATGACGAGGAGTGTACCATGCTGGCTGTGCCAGTAAATGGCATGCGTCGGTTACAACCTCCTGTGCCGCCGGAGTTTTTCGGTAACTTGGCTCTGAATGCATTTCCGAAAGCAAAGGCAAGAGCATTGATCGAAGGAGGGGTGGCGACAGCGGCAGGGATTGTTCGTGGGGCAGTGAGAATCATGGGAGATGACTATTTCAGGTCGTTTATTGACTTTGGTAAGGTTTACGGAGATGGAGATCTTGTGCCTTGCCATGAGAAGCTTGGCAATGTGCTTTCACCAACTATGGAGGTTGATAGTTGGTTACGGCTTGGCTTTGATGAGGTTGATTTTGGTGGAGGTGGAAAACTTTGTGGTATTTCGCTAACATGGGTGCCTTTTGAAGGATTGTCAGTCCTTATCCCTTCTTTCTATCAGGATGGTGGTGTGGATGTTTTTGTTTCCCTGCTTAAAAAGCATGCAGTGAGATTTAAGGAGATATCTCACTCTTTGGATTAGGGTTAGTGTTCCTCTAACCGATAATTAAAAGTGTTTCTTTTGGTCTTTCCAAGTACGGTTAAGTTTGATGTTTTAAATAAATAAATATATATATATATATATGATGGTTGAATAATTATATATGTTGATAATCAAATTAATTACGCATATTGGATTACACATTTATTAAAAAAAATTAATTACGCATATAATTGGATGAATGGATGATTATTTTAAATTTGTCAAATTGAAAAAACTCTCTCTTGGACCTGATAAACAATGGGGGATTTTAGTATTGTTAGCGTGAAGATCATTCTTACTGGATATGGCTCATGTACAAGGAGAAAACCTCAAATTGTATACAATTGAAAACCCCATAATTTTATTTAAAGCATTATTAAATGGATTTAATTTCTTTTCACAAAGAGAAGCATGATTAATTGATTGTAATTCTAACTATAGCAAAACTACTTAAAAATAAATTTTAATATTAATTTTTTTTAGAAACGTTTGTAGAACTAAAAAAACTAAACACTAGTATAACATCTTGAAAAGCAATTCTACGTGCATGCACTCAAAAAAATAACAATGCTCATTTTATTGTGGATCCATGAAAGCAACTGAATATTTTACTCATAAAAATATTTTTAAAATAAAAATAATAATAATAATAATAATAATAATAATAATAATAATAATAATAATGATGAGTTGTAATTAATTGTAATTCCAAAAAATTAATAAGAATATACTGTACATGATATGTACTTAGTTTGCACAAACTTGTCCTACTGTCAGCCCATGCAACAGCCTGCCATTCCTAACAGTATTTAATTACACCAATATCAGATTGGTTTTCTCTTTTTTGCCGTTAAATGAAAAAATAAGCCTCCCACTTTTGGCAAACCAAGACCATACTAGACACGTGTTAACATGCCAACTCGCCGTCATCTCTGTTTCTACTTTGTATGGCTCATCTCTCTCTCTCTCTCTCTCTCTCTCTCTCTCTCTCTCTATATATATATATATATATATATAACTCTGATATTAAAAACAATTTCCAATCAAATAAAGAACCAATAACTCCAGAACTCGAACCTGTTCACAAGTTGTAACTCCTTAACTCCTAATTTATTAATTATAACTTTAAGATGATATTTGGTTCATAATCATAATATATTAATATTTAATAAAATTATATGTTTAAAAATATTCTGTGTTTAATTGAGAATTCATATTATTGTATTTGGTTGTCATGATAATCAACATCAAAATTTTCAAAAAATTGCTGAAATTAAAATTTTTCATAAACTTAAAATAGAAATGAAATATAAATTTTTAATTAAAAATATAAAACGCAATTAATTATCTATAGAACCATTATACAGTCAATCCATAGAACCATTAAAATAAGTAATAATTATAAATTTAAAACTATAATTAATCGTTAAATTCTAAAAGAAAAAGACAAGAATAACCATCCGTCCATATTCAAATATATCCAATAAACTATTTAATACAAAAATGAATGTATATGCATAAAATAAAAGCATAGAATTATAGATAATTAAAAATAAAATTATTAAAAAATTAAAAAAAAAAAGAAAAGATGAAATTAGTAATTAGTCCACTACCATACCCTTGTGGGCGGTGTTTGTCGCCATTTGTAAAAAAATAAAATAAAACAAAATTATAAAGATTAAAACAACATTATCTATTTTAAAATATTAATTAATTATTTTTCATCTTATTTTTCTTAAAAAATACATTTCTGAGGACAATGCTAAAATTTCCAAAATTTTTAGCTTTGATTACCATTACTCATTAAACACTTATTTTAGTATTAATATAATTATAATATATATATATATATATTATTATTAATAATTTTATATTGTCATTAAAAATGACCGGTACTTTGTGATTTATCCACCTTATTTATAAAAAAAAAAAAAAAAATTTGACCGGTACTACAATTCCAAACGTGATAATCATCATTCTCCACTTGAAACCCGGCCCTTTGAATGTCCTCCATCCACACCACGCACCATCATCCCCGTGCTACAAAACCCTCTGAATTATGACCATCAGATCAACGAGGACACATGCACCAACATCTCGGTGCTACAAAGAAAGAGCTCATTGACTGGCCCACGTGACACAGTGGTTGGCGGCTACGCTGATGACCAGCCCTCCTCGCGCACTAGAATCGGTTCAACTGAACTTGGAGCAAGTGCTTCGGATCTTTGACTTCAGGATGGAGGAGTATGAAGCCCGGTGACGGAGTGAGAGTCAGATGGCTTCAATGATGAGAGAGAGAGAGAGAGAGAATTTAAAACAGCAGACTGTGCCAAAGCTAAACCGGGGGCGTTAAAATAATAATTAAGAAGTATCATCTAATAAATAAACAAATATCACTTTGCCCTTTGTTCTGGTTGAGTTGTTAGGGTTGGTTTGTCTGTCTCTGTGTTGTTCTCTGTCCTAACAGAGTTGTAGTTTATTTATTTTTATAAAAATAAATAAATAAATAAATTACATATAAAAATATAATGAAGAAGATACCTCTTGAGTTATTATTCTATGTACTAATTCTCCTCCCTTGTACCATAACATTTTTTTTTTTCAACATGTTGGTGTTGCTTGCCATGATCTTCTTATCGGTTTGGTGGAACAATATTATTTCGTCGTAGAAAATCGAAGTCTCACTTGGAACATGTTTTTCTGGTCTGCCAGTGGTGATGGTGCATGCAACTGGTACTGCTATTATCTCTTTTCTTCGTTCGGTGGATTATATATTTTTTGTCTTATCCATGTGTGTTTGTTGGGCTGATTGTTGATGATTTATTTGTTTATTGATTTCTTTTTCCTTTCTTAGATGCTCGTTTATAACTTTACAGATTTTGGGTCATTGTCATCTTCCAAACCTGTATTTTTAATGCGAAAATGTTTATACAAAAACAGTGTGCATGCATGTGAAATGCAGCAATTTAGAAATTAGAGTAAGTAATTAACAATGCAGCGACGCGGATGAGATGTTTCAAAAATGTTATTATTTAAATTCCAATACTGTTAACAGTCCAGCTCGATCATTCATATATTGATATATATATAACCAGTTCACCACTTTTAAATACTCATCTCGATCTGTCTCCCCTTCCTTTCCCACAAACAAAAACAAGCACCCATAATATTCAAATCCCACAAATGGAAGTGAAAAAAATAAGCTCCACCATCCTAAAGGTCCCCATCTCTCACCCTTACGAACTCCCCCTGACCATCTTCGATCGTTTTGCCGCCAACATCCATATCCCCGTCCTCTACGTCTTCACTCCTACCACCTCTTCCAACGTTGATATCATCTCCGCCCTCTCGAAGACCCTCGTCCACTTCCCAACTCTCACCGCCAACCTCTCCACCAACTCCCATGGCCGCCCTTGTCTCATTGTTGGAGACCCCCAGGGAGGTGCACTCCTCGTTGAAGCCACCGTCTCATCCAAACTAGAAGATCACCTACCTTTAACTCCCTCTCCGGACTTCAGACTCCTCCATCCTGAAGACAAAAACGCAAAGCACTCACTACAAGTGCAGTTAAACCGGTTCCAGTGCGGTGGGCTGGTCATCGGCGTCACCAACCACCACCGTGTCGCTGACGGCAAGTCCATGGGCTCCTTTTTTGTAACATGGGGGAAGATGGTACGTGGTATCCACAATGATCCACTTCCAGCTGTCTATGATCAATCCTGGCTCAAACCTAGGCATCCTCCTCTGGTGCAATTTGATCACTGGGGAACTGATTTCATTCCTCTTTCTTCTCAACCAAAAGAGTGTTGTTTATTCAATCCGATCGTTGTTGATCCTAGTGAGATCACCAACATGTTGTTGCATTTCTCTCCAGAGTTCATCATGAAGCTCAAAGCTCAGACTGGTAAATTGACTACTGAGAAACACACCACGTTTGAGACACTGTTAGGGTATCTGTGGAGGAAGGTGACTATAGCTCGGCAGTTGGATGACAAGGAGTGTACAATGCTGAGAATAGCAGTGAATGGAAGGAGTCGGTTACGGCCTCCGGTGCCGCTGGAGTTTTTCGGTAATTTGGTTCTCAATGCATATCCAAAAGCCAACTCAAAAGAATTGATTGAAGGAGGGGTGGCGACAGCCGCTGAGATAATTCGCAAAGGACTGAGATTCATAGGAGAGGATTATTTCCGGTCTTTTATCGACCTTGGTGATGACAGGTTGAAGCACCCTGGAGATGAGAAGAGTGGTAGTGTTTGACGAAATGCTCAAGAGAGCATCCAGGCGTAGAGATGAAAAAAACTGATGATCTCTCACACTTAGTCAAGGGGTCTAACAGACAACAGATGAGATAAAATAATGAGACCCAATCAACCTTCAGCACTACATTAACTTATATAATAAAGTATTACAGACAGAAAGACAAAACGCTAGCACTCCATTGGCTAACACAAAACTCAACACCCATTGGTCACACTTTAACCTTAAAGTGTGCCTACATTGGTCATCTCCTCACAGCGAGAGATTGACTACTCATTCTCACAAAACACCAACTTCTTCAACTGCCCCTTCTCAGGCACCATGCTTCCTTTCCTAATTATTCAGTGAGCACCCATTCTGGGCCGGAACAGCGCCATCTCCCAGTCCATGTTGTGCGTCCTCCTCACCATGCCTCAGCATCGTCCCTTCCTTGCTATGATCCCACACTCCATGATTGTCCACGCGCGCTACCAACCTGCCCTCTTCAATCACATCATCAACACTCCCCTTTGATTGAAGTGTGTGAACTCCGATCAAACTTCTCATCTGTATATGCTTTTCAGGTGGAAGCGCCTTGGTAAATATATCTGCAAGTTGATTGTCGGTGGAGCAATGATGGATTGAAATCACACCGTCAGTTATCAGCTCTCTGATGAAGTGATATCGCACATCTATGTGCTTTGTCCTCCCATGATGCGCGGGATTCTTGGCCACCGCTATTGCTGATTGATTATCACACCACAGCCTGGTTGAACAACTGATCAAATGCCCACATTCCTGTAACAGCCTTCTAAACCACACAACTTGGCACGCAGTAGATGTAGCAGCCACATACTCTGCCTCCGTGGTCGAAAGAGCCACGATTTCTTGCTTTTTTGTACTCCATGACACAGCACTTGATCCCAGTCTGATCAGCATCCCTGTGGTGCTCTTCCTGTCTGGTAGTGAGCCTCCCCAGTCACTGTCTGAGAAAGCTTCAAGTGTTGCCTCATTACCCCGATAGAACCACAATCCCAGCTCCTTGGTCCCTGCCAAGTACCTCACCACTCTCTTTGCAGCAGAGAAGTGAACTAATCCTGGACAATTCATAAATCTGGAGAGGTAACTCACAGAGTAACAGATGTCTGGGCGGGTGTGATTCACATACAGCAACTTCCCAACCAAACTGCGATACAGTCTTGGGTCACCAAGCTCCTCTTCAGTGTATCCCTGTGACCTATCATTCACACCCATCGGAGTCTGTACTGGTTTACAATTCTCCATGTGCAACTGATGTAACAGCACTTCAATGTAATTCTTTTGTCTAATGAAGATGCCATTACATTCTTGCTTCACTTCAAAACCCAGAAAATAACTTAATTCTCCTAAATCTGACATCTCGAAGGTCATCATCATCTCCTCCTTGAACTGTTCAATGAGAGTTCTTGATGAGCTTGTATAGATAATGTCATCGACATACAAGCTTAGCAGCAACCTATCTCCATTTGCTAGTTCCTTCCGATATAGAGTATGCTCACATTGGCTCCTGATATAACCATGTTCTCGGAAGTGATGGTCAATCCTGCTATACCACGCACGAGGGGCCTGCTTCAACCCGTAGAGTGCTTTCTTCAGTCTATAGACCTGATGTTCTCTCCCTTTAACTGTATATCCTTCTGGTTGTGAGACAAACACTTCTTCCTCAATGTCACCGTTCAAAAAGGCCGACTTGACATCGAAATGGAATACCTGCCACCCTACATGTGCTGCCAATGCCAACACAAATCTCACCGTTTCCAGTCGAGCCACAGGGGAGAACACCTCCTCATAATCCACCCCGTGCTTCTGTGAGTACCCCTTGGCCACCAATCGAGCCTTTAGCTTTACTACTTGACCTTGGGCATTAACCTTCGACTTATAAATCCACTTCAGCCCCACTGCGCGCTTCCCTGGAGGCAAATCACACAACACCCACGTGTTGTTCTTCTCAATTGCAGCAATTTCTGAGTTCATTGCCTCTTGCCAGCCTTTGAGCTTCACAGCTTCATTAAAGTCTTGTGGATCACCTGCACACAATGCAAAAGTACATGTGCTATAAATATCAGTCAACAATCGTGTCTTCCTTGGTATTCCATCTCCTGTTTGTTCAGTCTCAGAACCAGCAGTTTGTGAGACTGATTCTTCACCAGCATCTTTGTCTGAGACTGCACCACCAGAGATCTCAATCGACTCTTCAGTTAAGATCTCATGCATTCCATGACTCCTTGCATCCCAGTTCCACCGAGATCCTTCATGAAATACGACATCCCTGCATACAACAATCTTACAGGAAGAGGGATTATACAACCTGTATGCTTTGGCTTCAGAACAATAGCCAATGAGCACACACTTCTCAGATTTGTCACTGAGCTTTTGTAATTTATGAGAGGGTATTAAAGCGAAAGCAATACACCCGAATACACGAAGATAACTCACATTCGGTTTAACTCCATGCCATGCTTCATAGGGGGTCATGTTGCGCAGAGCACTGGTCGGGCTTCTATTCACTAGATGCACAGCGGTGGACACAGCTTCTCCCCAAAACCTTAGTGGTAATTCTCCACTCTTCAAGAGACTCTTTGCCATTTCCACCACCGTCCTATTTTTCCTTTCCACAACACCGTTTTGCTGTGGTGTATAAGGTGCTGTGAATTCCCTTTTAATTCCATATTTTTCACAATATTGTAGGAATTCACTTGAAGAGAATTCCCCACCTCGATCACTTCGCACTGACTTTAGCTTCATCCCCGACTGTCTCTCCATCAGTGTATGAAACACTTGAAACTTTGCAAATGCTTCTGATTTGTTTTTGATGAAATAGACTGTACACCACCTGCTATAGTCATCTACTAACAGATAGAAGTATCGATTACCTCCCAGTGTATCTTCGCTCATGGGACCACAGAGATCCATGTGCACTAATTCCAGACATTCACTTGCTCTTCGTGCTACCCCACTGGGAAAAGGGGTTCTTGCTTGCTTTGTCATGACACACTCCTCACACTGAATTTTCTTCTTGAGTTCGGGCATTCCTCTCACAATTTTCTTGTGTGCCATGGACATCAAGCTCTTATAGTTGAGATGCCCGAGTCTCAAATGCCACAATTCTTCATCTGCTGGATTCCTCACCGTCATTACAAGGTTCTCCATCTTTGCAACATCTAATGGGAACATATTGTTGCTTGTTCTTGGAACAGAGATCACCCGCTCCTTCTCATGATTATCCCTGATAATGCATTGGTTCTTCTCGAACATCACTGAGTAGCCCCTGGAGAGCAGCTGTCCCACACTTAATAGATTGTGCGCAAGTCCCGGCACATACTGAACACCTTGCAACCTCTTCTGTATTCCTGACTGTGAATTCACTGCAACTGTCCCCACACCGCACACCTTCATCTCTTTATCATCCCCTAACCTCACGGTGACCTTCAGTGACTCATCAAGCTCACTGAATAATAATTTATCACCGGTCATGTGATTCGAGCACCCTGAGTCTATCAGCCACACAGTGTTAGAATGAGTACCTGTGGAGCTACTCGCCATGAAGAGATTCTCTGTGCTCCCTTCTTCAGCTACCAGTCCAGCTCCCCTCTCTGGCTGCTTGTCTCGTGCTCGGCATTCGGCTTTCATGTGTCCGAATTTCTTGCACTGAAAACACTGAATGTGACTCTTATTCTCCATGCCTCTTCCTCGACCACTGCGAGCTCTACCTCTCCCTCGAGTAAAGAACCTCCCGCGGCCTCTACCTTCACCCCACGAGCTCCCAGTACCACCACTCTTACTGAAATTAGTACCTGGTTGCTCGATCTTGGCATGAAGAGCCCTTTCACCTACCTTCCCTACTGAACGGTTCACTCTCACTTCATGGGCTTGTAGTGTGCCGCAGAGATCGTCGAGAGTGAGCTTTGCAATCTCCTTCGATTCCTCTATCGCGACTGCAACCCAGTCGAACTTCGGCGCTAAACTCCGGAGCACCTTGGACACCACCTCGGGTTCCTTGAGTTTATGTCCTAGCGCCTTGATCTGGTTGGTGATAGTTATCACTCGAGAGATGTATCCCTGTACACCTTCATCGTCTCCCATCCATGAGCGTCTCGAAGTCTTGCCAGGCGCTCGAATCCTCACCGACAACACCTTGGGACGTACCAAGGCTGTGCTTCCTCAGGACCTCCCAAGCTTCATGCGCTGTCTTGGCTTCAGCAATCCGATCAAGGTTCGGACCGTCCACAGCTTGCTGGATCAGGGAGAGAGCCTTCGCATCTCGCTTCCTATTCTCTCTCTCCATAGCTTCATCCTTCGTCTCCGTCCAGCCGTTCTCCACCAAGTCCCACAGCTCCTGGGACCTGAAAACGGTTTTCATCCGCAAGTTCCACCGCCCGTACTCCTGGCCTGTGAACACGGGCACTGACGGCTGAGAAAGGCACACCGGAGTTCCGGTCATCGCCGACGAGCTACTGGTTGCCATCTTCAAAGAGCTCTGATACCAGATTGACAGGTTGAAGCACCCTGGAGATGAGAAGAGTGGTAGTGTTTGACGAAATGCTCAAGAGAGCATCCAGGCGTAGAGATGAAAAAAACTGATGATCTCTCACACTTAGTCAAGGGGTCTAACGGACAACGGATGAGATAAAAATAATGAGACCCAATCAACCTTCAAAGACTACATTAACTTATATAATAAAGTATTACAGACAGAAAGACAAAACGCTAGCACTCCATTGGCTAACACAAAACTCAACACCCATTGGTCACACTTTAACCTTAAAGTGTGCCTACATTGGTCATCTCCTCACAGCGAGAGATTGACTACTCATTCTCACAAAACACCAACTTCTTCAACTGCCCCTTCTCAGGCACCATGCTTCCTTTCCTAATTATTCGGTGAGCACCCATTCCGGGGCCGGGAACAGCGCCATCTCCCAGTCCATGTTGTGCGTCCTCCTCACCATGCCTCGAGCATCGTCCCTTCCTTGCTATGATCCCACACTCCATGATTGTCCACGCGCGCTACCAACCTGCCCTCTTCAATCACATCATCAACAGGTGAGGTTTATGGAGATAGAGATCTTGTGCCTTGCTATGATAAGGATACAAATTTACTTTCACCAATTTTGGAGGTTAATAGCTGGTTAGGGTTTGGGTTTGATGAGGTTGATTTTGGTGGAAGTGGGACTTTCCGGGGTTTTTTGCCCACGTGGGTGCCTTTAGAAGGGCTGTTGGTCTTAATTCCAGCTGCGTCAGGGGATGGTGGTGTTGATGTTTTCCTTTCTTTGCTTGAAAAGCATGCAGTGATACTGAGAGAGATATCTCACACCTTGGATTAGGTTTGGGTGTTGATCTCTTTAATTTGGACTTTTATTTAGTTTTGGTAATTTCATGATGTTTGAATAAATTCTTGTCAGTGATGAAAATGTAGGCATGCATGCATGCATGCATGCATGCTATAGTTAGATCAGTGTGTGGTTTATGTTTTTCTGATTTGGAAAAGTTTTCCCTTCTTCATGTGCGAATATTGTACTACTTGGAAACAATATATCTAAAGAGAAGTTTCTATATATTGTTTTGCCTTGTGTATGTGTGGGGGGACATATATTGTAATATCATTGGGTTTCTTATTCTATTTTTCTTACATTATTTCCTTCCGTGGCTTTCATAGATGGACCATGATAATACCCCTTTGGGATTAATGGGATTATAAAAAATAAAAAAAAAAAGCGGGAAAAAAGAGACGGAAAAAAGGAAAACTCTCTCTCACAGTCACCAAGGATAAGGAAGTCTAACACGGAGAAAAGATATGACAGGTGGGTTGATGCAAATAAGATGGTGGCCCGACAAGGCAAGATTGAGATGCGCTGTCACCATCAATAGGACTAGGAGTCATAGCCGGTGCCCTGTAATAGATGGTTGATAGTCTTAGTCCGAGTTGAGGTAACCTACGAAGTTGATGTTTTGTTTGAAAGTGGGAATGAAGTCCTCCATATTTGCACGTCTCGGGGCTGCATAAATCTAAGAGAAAGTCATATACATGATTTTCTATAAAAATCCGGTTGAAAGTGCTGTTGATGACCTCAAATCAAATATTCCAACAAATGGTTTTGATTAGAATGTTGACTAACCTTACATGTGAGGTTTTGCCTCCTTGTGATCCACATTTTTTTTACGAGGACGGTGAGGCCGGGAGAATGTTGAAAATTTGATAGAAATGATCCGAGGCAAAAAAGCAAATGAGAGAAAATAAATGACTAACAGACTACTGAGCGTTATGATAAAAATATACAATTTATTAGTCTTTTTTAATAAGATAGTCTAAGGTCAGTATTTTGTGGTGACGAAAAAAATATTACCTCCTGCACACCATATAAGCAACAGTTATTTATATTATCTCCTTCTATAAATTTATGGTGAATGTTGAGATGAATAGTCTGAGAATCATTTGTTTTACTCTGAGTATTTTATATGTTAGGTATGTCATTTTAGGATTTGATTTCATGAAATAAGAGGGCTAGCTAGTATATAAGAATTACATAAGAAAAAAATTTCATGATTTAAGTAACAAAAGATTTTGTGGGTCATGTGACAGACACCTCTCAACAAATTCTGTAGAAATATGTCTATATATGATTATGTTTTATATGACCATAGGACGAAAATAACAAACACTTAACTCTTTTGACAAGTTGTAGAAATCAGTGCAAGTTACATGCTAAAATCAAATCAAATCCCTCTTGTTGGGTTGGTGGAACATTATTTTCCTTTCATTCATATCAGTAATGACTAATGATAGTGAGACATCTTATTGGGTTGGTGGAACATTATTAAGACACCAACCTTCATGTTTTTCAAAACAGGTTTTTCTTTTTCAAGAAAAAAAAGACATTCTGGTACGTTTGGCGCATCATGGAGGCTGCTTATAACTGCTCCTTTATCTCTAGATTTTGTAATTAATGGGCTGGTGTCTAGCATGTCGTGTTTGTTTGGTTGATTTTTGATGTTTTAGTTTTTTATTCTTTCTTCTGTCTTGCGTTTACATCTGTACACAATCTGGGTCAACATCATCCACCGAACCTGCTTTGTTAATTCAAACGTGGTTTCTGTATGCATGTGAAACTTAAATGCAGCAATATAAAATTTAGAGGAAGCAATAATGCAATAATGACAGCGCATCAATAACGTGATCCGGAGTACTGTCAATTCAGCAATGAAGTTTGTTTTTAAATTCCATTATTTTGTTAGTGCTTCAACTTGTTCATTCTTACCCCAAAGTAGTTCACCACCTTTAAATGATCATCTCTATCTTCTCTGCCATTCACACAAACACAAAAACAAGCACCAATAATATTCAAATCCCACAAATTAATGGAAGTGAAAGTAACAAGCACCACCATCCTCCCAAGTCCCACCTCTCACCGTTCCGACATTCCCCTCACCATCTTCGACCGCTTCGCCGCCAACATCCACATCTCCGTCATCTACGCCTTCACTCCTCCCACCCCCTCCAACGCCGACCTCATCACCGCCCTCTCCAAGACCCTCGTCCACTTCCCCACTCTCACCGCCAACCTCTCCACCGACTCCCATGGTCGTCCTTGTGTCTCGGTTGGAGGCCCCAATGAAGATGGAGGTGCACTCGTTGTTGAAGCTACTGTCTTATCTAAACTAGAAGATCACCTACCTCTCACTCCCTCACCAGACTTCAGGCTTCTTCACCCTGATGCTGAAAACCCAAAGAACTTGCTCCAAGTACAGCTCAACCGATTCCAGTGCGGTGGGCTTGTCATTGGCCTCACCTCGCACCATCGCGTCGCCGATGGCAGGTCAATGTGCGCCTTCACAATTGCATGGGGAAAGATATTACGTGGTGTTCCCATTGATCCACTTCCATTCTATGATCAGCCGTGGCTCAAGCCTCGGGATCCCCCTCTGGTGCAGTTTGATCACTGGGGGAGTGAATTCATCCCTCTAACTCCTCAACCAAATGAGTTTATTATCACTCGGACTGATGTTGATCCTAGTGAGATTACCAACTTGTTGTTGCACTTCTCTCCAGAGTTTATCATGAAGCTCAAAGCTCAGACCAATAAATTAAGCACTGATAAACACACCACATTTGAGACACTGTTAGGGTATCTATGGAGGAAGATGACCATAGCACGCCAGTTGGATGATGAGGAGTGTACCACGCTGAGTGTGTCAGTGAATGGCCGGCGTAGGTTACAGCCTACAGTGCCACCAGAGTTTTTTGGTAACTTGGTTCTAAATGCATATCCGAAAGCAAAAGCAAAAGCGTTGATCGAAGGAGGGGCCGCGACGGCAGCAGGGATTGTTCGTGAAGGACTGAGGTTCATCGGAGAAGATTATTTCCGGTCGTTTATTGACTTTGGTGAGGTTTTTGGTGATAGAGATCTTGTACCTTGCTTTGAAAAAGATGGCAATGTGCTTTCACCGAAGATAGAGGTTGATGGCTGGTTAGGGCTTGGGTTTGATGAGGTTAATTTTGGTGGAGGTGGGAAGCTGTGTGCTTTTTTGCCTACATGGGTGCCTTTAGAAGGGTTGTTAATCTTCAGCCCTTCTTTGTCTCAGGTTGGCGGTGTGGATGTTTTTGTTTCTCTACTTGAAAAGCATGCAGCCACGATGAGGGAGATATCTCACTCTTTGGATTAGCGTTGTGGGTGTTTGTCTTTTTGGTTTGGTTCTTTTATGATTTTTGAATAAACTCTTTTGGTATATGATCAAGCTGCATGCATGCTCCACCTTTCCCCAAGAAAAAAAAAAAGAAAAAAAAAGGGAAGATGCATGCATGATGCATCCTATAGACTACGGAGTGTTGCTTTGTCTTTGCTCTAGATTAGATAGTCGTTGTGGAATTTAAAAAAGTCTTGGAACGAGGTGTTTGAAGTCAACTTTGTGCTTTGGAGTTAACAACAATATTAATAAAAATTTACTAAAGGCCAACTGGGAAGGCAATTCGCAGTGCATGCACGTACTATTTATGCACTGTTAATCAGAACCTGGTAAGCGGTATTTTTTAGGTTCCAAAATTATATGATGTAAGTGATTTATTATTAGCAGTTATGACTTTTAGTATATCTTTGAACGTATATAATAGATTTCTATTATTTTGTATATTATTTTATTAATATTTTTTTAAAAATTATTAAACTATTGTAACTATATATTTTTGTACTTGAGAATTTTTTTTTCACGAGTCATTAAAAAAAACAATTAAAAAAATACTAAAGTATTCTGTACATGTATATGCAATGATAGCTTTATTATGAAGAATAGATGAGCAAAATTTTGTCATGCTTTTTATAAAATCAATCTTACAACTTTCTTTGTGATAAAGAAATCAATATATCTATTATTTATCATTGTGTGACTGTCAGACATTATATGTTTATCTACTTCAACAATTAAAACATATGTGGGAGAGACTGTACATGAATGTGTGTGACGAGATCGACTGTGATATTGTTGAGCGTTTATCATAATATATTGTTTTCTTTGTTATTTTCTTCCCTAGATGGGCCATTGTTTTGTATGTTTCCTTTTGAATTCGTAGTAGAGAAAAAAGTTCAAGCTTATGACAACTGGAAGTCACATCATGACATGCATGGTTTATATATGCTTTCTACTTCGGTATATATACATATATATATATATATATATATATATGTCTGGATTTGGAAGTGGGTTCTTTGAATATTTCTATTGATTTTTTGTAGCATTGATTACTCAAGCAATCATTGAAAGTTCATAACAAACCAATATATCTTGATTATCTTCTTAAAGGATAATTAATATTAAATAATATCTCCTCTACTCTACCGGTCTTAGGATTTGTCTATAAATAGGACTGAGGGTAGTTTGAGTGATGAAATATATGTCTGCGAATAATTGGTTAATTCAAGATATATTAAAGTCAATGATATTTTGATTTAATGATATTAGATTCTTTGTGTAAACTATTTTGATTTAATAATAATAATTTTTTTCGTCAAAAGACGGATTCAAACCTCAACTAAAGTAAAATAAGAGCACAAATCATCAAGTTTTTTTAATCTAACTTGTACACTTTGCTAATATATATATATATATATATATATATTAGTAAAAAAAATTTACTTTTGACTTCTAAATTATTATTATTATTTTTTTATATAAGTGGATAAACCAAAATTTTATCCAATAAACAAAAACACATATAGAGAACTGAAAAAGAAGAAAAAAAACAACCCTGATCCAAGTGACTTAGGAAGTCATTACCAGTAGTGATGTATTTCACAGGAAGTCATCGTGGAACAAACTAAAACGAAATAAGCGAAAAGAAACTCCATAACTGGAAGACGAAGAGCGCCAATTATTTTAATTTTTTTAATCTAACAAGTCCAACTGAATACTGATAACTTCTTACTTTCTATTTATAAATAGATTTAACTAACCGTTAAACCAATTTATAAGCCAAAGCTAGACACCATATAAGTCTCTTAGAAAATATTATTTATTGTGATTTTATTATTTTAGAAAACACATACTAATTAACACAAATGATCACAAGAAAAATATAAGTGAAAGTATCAGCAAATGAGTTAGTTCCAATTATATAATAATTAATAATAAATGGTAAGTAAACAGTTGGCGCAGACATGGGTAAAAAACCTTTCTTGATAAGCCAAATATCGAAATTAAGATCAACATTTGAAATTAAATATATCAACCCAAAAATTATCATCCAAATTGAAAAAAATTATATATATTTTTGACATAAGGATGATTGATAAAAGATATATTTTTGAACCTAAGGATCACTGACAAGTGTTAATGGATGCCAGGATCCTGTCTAACTAAATTTGTCAACATGTAGCATTAGGCAGACCACCCGACAGATGCTGCCAAAGCTAGCACTACCACACGAGCGGAAGCTGCTAAAGCATTGTTCAAGCACACATGGGGTGTACGACAACCATGGCCGCCACCATTGACATTTACGAGTGGAATTGAAGCAGGAATTAATGCAGCAATGACGATGCAACTCAATTATTCATTCATATATATATATATATATATAACCAGTTCACTGCCTTTAAATACCTGCCTCTATATACCTTTCCATTCACACAAACGGAGAACCCATAATATTCATATCTCACAAATGGAAGTCGTGAAAGTGGCAAGCTCCACCATCCTCACTAGCCCCATCTCTCACCCTTCTGACGTCCCCCTCACCATCTTCGATCGCTTCGCCCTCAACCTCCATGTCGCCGTCCTCTACGCCTTCACTCCTCCCACCTCCACCAACGCTGACATCATCTCCGCCCTCTCCAAGACCCTCGTCCACTTCCCAACTCTCACAGCCAACCTCTCCACCGACTCACATGGCCGTCCTTGTTTCACTGTCGGAGGCTCAGATGGAGGTGCGCTAGTCGTTGAAGCCACTGTCTCATCCAAACTAAAAGATCACCTGCCTCTCACTCCCTCACCGGACTTCAGATTCCTCCATCCTGAAGTCAAAGACGCAAAGCACTTGCTCCAAGTTCAGCTCAACCGGTTCCAGTGCGGCGGGCTGGTCATTGGAGTCACCGCCCACCACCGTGTTGCTGACGGCCAGTCCATGAGTACTTTCACAGTAGCATGGGGGAAGATGGTACGTGGTGTCCCCATTGATCCACTTCCAGTCTATGATCAGTCATGGCTCAAGCCTCGGGATCCTCCTCTGGTGCAGTTCAATCACTGGGGGACTGATTTTATCCCTCTCTCTCCTCAACCAAATGAGTTTTGTGTCACTCCGGTTTATGCTGATCCAAGTGAGATCACCAACATATTGTTGCACTACACTCCAGAGTTCATTATGAAGCTCAAAGCTCAAACCAATAAATTGAGCACTGAGAAGCACACCACGTTTGAGACACTAGCAGGGTATATATGGAGGAAGGTGACGATAGCACGACAGTTGGATGATGAGGAGAATACCAAGCTGACTGTGTCAGTGAATGGTAGGCGTCGGTTAATGCCTCCGGTGCCGCCTGAATTTTTTGGTAACATGGTTCTAAATGCATATTCGAAAGCAAAAGCAAGAGAATTGATCAAAGGAGGGGTGGCGATGGCGGCCGGGATCATTCGCCAAGCGGTGAGAGCAACAGGAGATAATTATTTCCGGTCGTTCATTGACCTTGCTGAGGTTTACAGAGATAGAGATCTTGTGCCTTGCTTTGAAAAGGATGGCAATGTGCTTTCACCAAATATGGAGATTGATTGCTGGTTAGGGCTTGGGTTTAATGAGATTGATTTTGGTGGAGGTGGGAAGCTTTGTGGTATTTCGCTTACATGGGTGCCTTTTGAAGGATTGTCAATCCTCATCCCTTCTTTGTCTCAGGATGGTGGCTTGGATGTTTTTCTTTCTCTTCTTGAAAAGCATGCACCGAAATTTAGGGAGATATCTCACTCTTTGGATTAGAGTACATTAGGGTATGTCTGGTTAATTAGTTTCTATTGATCTTTGGAAGTACTGTTGGGTTTGATAATTATACGAAGGTTGAATAGTCTTGTTGCATTAAATGGTTATCAAAGATTCAAAATGCATGTTGCGTGTATTAGTGATCCTTTTACATTTGTAATAAGTTAATTAATAATTAATATAAGAGGAATGTTCAGCAGGATGTGATTTAATAAATAATTAAGTTACGTGAATAATTTTGGATATAATGAAGAAACTTAACGCTAAACAAATCAAAAGATTTTTGGATAAATCCTTCTGCACTATCTTAATTTTTTTCAAAAAAAGATGTTAAATTTATTTCTTTGAAAACTCCACAATTTTATTGCAAACCATTTGGATTTAAATTTTATTATCATATATAAAAACATGACTAATTATTTGTGCTTAGAATTACTAAATAATAATAATAATAATAATAATAATAATAATAATAATAATAATAATAATAAAGGTGGCTTCCTAGGAACTTTCCTCGAAGGAAAAAAAAAAAATATAGTAACATAAAAATAATTAATCCTCATACATCAAGTCTGCAGCAAAATATGTTCTTTCAGTCGTAGAAATATCTAAACATTATAAGTTAATCACTTATATTAAGCACGCATAAAAAGAAGGCTTTACTTTCTCTCTCACATTAAAAGAAAAGCCAACAAAATTATTTAAGAAAAAATATCAATTTTATAAGTTTTAAAAATTGACAAAATTAATGCCTCTCTTCTAAAAAAAATAATTAACTAAGATTAATATATTTATTTTCTAGAAAATTTTTCTTGACATATATATTTTTTGAAGGATAGTTTTATCATTTTAAGATTTTATAATGCCTAATTAACTATTTTAAAAAAGTAAATAACCAAAGAAGGCTTTTAGTGAAATTTTAGAATTAAGATAAAATAGAGATGCTTATATAAAGATAAAACCAAGGATAAATTTTATTTCCAAAACAGATATATATGACTCTGAGAGAAGTGTGGCATTAAATGCACATTGTTGCCAGTAAATTGCAAGGCTTTTTCATCTAAAGGGGTGAACTTTAAAGCAAAAAAAACATAAAAAATTAATACTTAATATATTACCAACTGTGTGGTATACTCTCTTCTATCTCCGTTGCTAAATACATGTCGTTTAAAAATATTACACAAAAATTAGTAAGAATTAAAAATAACATTAAATTTTCTAAAGTTTAACACAAAAACCAACTAAATTACTAAACTATTAGAAAAAATGGGTAAAATTGGAAAAAAAAAAAAGAATAAGTATTGCATTGATATTGTAAAACGACAATTATTTTGGAATAACTTTTTTTTTTCTAAAACAACATGTATTAGGAATTGTTGCACACAGCGGGGGACCCGCAACCCCAAAAGACCGGCCTGATAGGGTGGGGTTGCCCCCCACATATATGCACATTGACTCCCCCTCAATTAGGCGATGTGGGACTAAACCAGGTTTTCAACATTGCTCCCCTGATCAGACCCGACGTCCTCGTCGGATCAGGTACGCTTAACTCAACGACACTTCACTCAGCAACGTTTCACTCAGAGCACTTCACTCAGGTTTGTCCCTGGTCAGAACCCTCCCTGGTCAGCCCCTCTACTGGTCAAAACCCTCCGCTGGTTAGCCCCTCACCTAGTCCCACACCACCCGCTCTCAATGAAAGCACCAAATGTAGCAGGATGAGAGGCCTGCAATATGGAGGAAATATTCAACAATATATAGATATAATTAATTTCAAGGGTCGGTCAGTTTGATAAACTTATCCACTATAGAATGAACCCCAAGGAAAATGAGATTTTGAAAGAGAAAGAGCATGGAAGTGCTATTGCGAAGAAGCGTTTCCAAGAGAGCATAAACCTTTGTGCAATCCTTGCATTAATAATTGATATGTAAGCTAGAGAATGTGTATTGATAACAAGATTATAAACAAAATTACTATAGGATATAAATTCCCTATTCCAAAGGTAAATGACAAGCATGCTAGACAATTTAGATAGAGCTAAGTAGAAGATTGTCTTGAAAAATGGTTATCATCCAATCTGATTCTAATCTGGAGATGAATGGAGACCAGCATTAAATATTAAGAAAGGTTTTACAATTGGCTAGTAATACAATTTACACTGTCCAACTTATTTAGTATTTTCATGAGATTGGTGAATCTAGTGATGAAGTTATGGTGTTCTTGTGTAAAGAAATGTTTCCAAATAGAAGTTACAACAAGCTACAAGCTACTAAAAAGTATGGCCCACATACAGTAATCAAGAAAATTAATAATAATAATGTTTATGTGGTTAATCTTCCGAAGTGTTGAAAAATTATATTGAACAAAGATCTGAGGAAAAACAATTGCAAACACAAGAAATTTAACGAGGTTTAACAGAGTATGCTTGCGTCCTCGAGAGCAAAACGATTGTAGATTTCTTTATTAGAAAATTAGGGCTACAAATTACATGACTATATATATAAACCCAACTCGACTCTACTCCTACGCTACGCTCCATTCCTTCATGTTCGCTCCAGCATCTGCCCGTTCACCTTTGTATACAAGCCATATACAACAATCTCCACCTTCCCAGATATACCCCACAGAGATAGAAACCCGGGGAGCTTCTCATCATCTAGATAGGTTAAATGCCATGCCTCCTTAGCATTTGGAAACATTAATCAAGTCCAAGTAATATGTGAAATCTCTCTGTAGTCACTGTCTTTGTGAAAAATATCAGCTTCATTCTCTGAGGTGTGAATCTTCTCCAATAATATTCGACAACATGCCACCAACTCCCTGAATTTGTGAAATCTCACCTCAATGTGTTTGGTCCTAGCATGATAAACTTGAATCTTTACCAAGTAGATTGCACTTTGACTGCGACAATGCAATCTAACTCCACCTTGCTTAATACCCAATTCTCTGACTAGACTTGTAATCCATAAAGCTTCTTTCGTAGCCTCTGCAATTTCCATATACTAGCTCAATTGTGGACAATGCAACAATGAACTGAATAGTAGACTTCCGACAAGTAGGCCCTCCTGCAAGAGTAAAAACATACCTGTAGTAGACCTCCTGTCATCCAAATCTCCTGTGTAGTCTGAATCCATATATCCCTTAACTGAATGATCATCCTTTTCACTGCCATAATCTACAGTGCCTCTGATATATTTGAAAATCCACTTGACGGCTTCCCAATGTTGTTTACTAGCCTTCGACATGAACTTGTTGACCTGACTAACAACATGTGCCAAATCTGGTACGGTCTTGTACAAACCATAGCATACATTAAGCAACCAACTGCACAAGCATTAGGAACTGATGATATACCTTCAACCTCACTTTTTGATTTTGGGCATCGATCTTAAGAAAGTTTCAAGTCGGCAGCCAATGGAATGCTAACTGGTTTAGCACTGCTCATAATAAATTTGTCAAATACCTTCTCAACAAAATTTTGTTGAGATAACCACAGTTTTCTTAAGCTTCTATCCCTACATATCTCCATACCAAAAATCATCTTTCAGCTCCCAAATCTTTCATATCAAACTCCTTTCCCAATAAGGTTTTTAACTCAATCACATCATATATACTCTTCACATCAATTAATATGTCATCCACATACAGTAGAAGAAAAATAAAAGAACCATCATCAAGTCTTCGAACTTAAACACAACAATCACACTCACAACGCTTGTAGCAACCTGGATCATGTACAAATCAAACCATTGGTACTACTACCATGCAGATTGTTTCAAACCATATAGTGATCTTTTCAAGCTGCAAACCAAGTGCTCCTACCCAGGTTACTCTGCAAACTGCCACTTGCTTACTCTACCATGGGGAATTAGAATCAGAGGACCATCTATTCATACACATCCCCTACACAGTTCGCATTTGGGAACACTTTGGTCAAAGTTCAGTTCTATCTCACTTCCCTAGCTCTATCATAGATATGTGGGAAACCTGGAGGACTCATCTGGGTAAACAAAAAAAATTCTCTTAGGATATCCTATCCAGAGCTATTATCTGGAATGTTTGGCTAAAATGAAATACAGGAGCATATTTAGATATCTACAACCGTTGATTCAAAACGACCAAAGATGTAGGCCTCAGCTAGCACAACGAGGAGGAGCCTGGAGTATATCCAGGCTAGTGGGGGTGATCCGAGTAGCCCCAGAGTGACTGACGTTGGCACTAGTCTAGTCTGACCGAATCTTGCTTAGGTCAACCTAGAAAAGCTTTTCTTTCTAGGTTGCACCTATTTTGTTACCCATTGTGTGGGTGCTTGTGTTGTTCTTTTCCCTTTCCTCCACATATAGTGGATTGTTCTTTTTTGTTTCGATGTATTTTATGCGATTTCTTCTTGCTCGTTGACTGTGTTTGTTTTTCCTTAATCAATTAAATTGGTTTATCCCCTCATCACACACACACACACACACACACACACACACACACACACACACATATATATATATATATATATATCCTCTAACAATTGCTAGCATACAACAAGCACATTAACCATCAATACAAAAACAAAGAGAACCAAAAGAGAAATTTGTAGGGATCTTGAGATACTTTAGCACCTGCACCTTAAAAACAAAGAACAATGTTGATAGAAAACAACTATAATTCAATGAGTTTCCTATTTCTCAGTTTTCCAAATTGAACATAGAAGAGAGGACTTACCTTGCACCCCATTCAAAGCAACATAAATGCAGAAATAATACAACCCAAACTACGTACAAACAAAAGCATGCTATCACCCATACTAGCTTAATTATAATTTAATAAAAAATCATTTCATCTTTATTCAGTTTGACTAAGTCTTCTTCACTTCAGTCATGAAGTCTAAGTCTTCATCCATATATGTATTCATTCTTTTCAATCAAACCTCAACAAAATTAAAGGAATGGAGAGAGGTCGGAGAGAGAATTCCACCGCTGCAATATCGAAAGGCTTTAATGTTGCTTTGGTAAATTTTGATCTAGGAATCACAGTGCCGCCAAGTTAGAAGATGAATAGAAAAATAAGCACTGTGGATTTCCCTTTGAATTAGGATTCGGGTAACAAAGAAGGGACAGGTAAGTAAAAACGGACTCATAGGATCACGTATTTCATATCTAGTTTGTACACTCATTTGGCATATCTTAGAACCTTAATGGGAAATTCGAAGCTAAATATCGTGTGTTTTGCATTAACAGGGTTAGGACAGTGTTTAAAGGCGAGGGAGATCCAAAAGAAGCAATTTAAACCAAAAATGATAAAGTTGGAGCTCTCTAGTCATCATTAGAACAAGGATAAGGCAAATAGCTGTGTTGCTTACAGGCAGCTTACGGTCCACCTTATGGCCGTAAGTATAGTACATAAGACCTTGCGGGCATGCTTATGCCTGTAAGGAGGATTCATAGTCAATTTAGAAGACCTTACGGGCAAGTATTACGCCCGTAAGGATACCCATAAGGACTATTCAGAGGAGCTTACGACCATAGTGCACACCGTAAGGGCAGTCGCAAGAAACAAACGGAGAAGGTTATGGTCCAGCGCTTACGATCGTAAGCTGGATGGTAACATATTCAGAAGATCTTATGGATGAAGCTTACGGCCGTAAGCTTGCTAGTAAGGCTCGCGACTATCTTCCCCAGCTCTCTTATAACCTTGCCCTTACGTCCATAAGCAGCCCATAAGTAGTCAAATATAAATATAACTTAAGAAGATTTTTAGGGCATTATCTATTCTTTCTCTTTATTCTTTGGGGCAATTCTTGAAAGCGAGATTGAGGGAGAAAAAGGCCTAATCTCCAGCACCTTAGGTAAGATTTGGAGAGGGGTTAGACTCGGCATTCAAGGGGATTGGAGATCGTAGCTGTCAAACTCATCTTGGTTGTATGCATGAAAGCTACCTCGGCGACTCTCCATCCTAGGAATTAACTATGGGGTTTTCATGGATCCTATATCTACTCCTATTCTTTGTATTTTGAATACTTGCTCTCCATTAACAGAGTGTTAATTTGTAGATGTTTGGCGTAGTTGAACTTTAGGGTTTATTTTTATAACTTTGGTTGCTAAATATTCAATGCTTTAATTGATTTCTCATTTGCAATCATATCTATTTGAATTTAATTGCGTGTTTAAATGTTTGGTTGCTAACGATGCAAAAGCCCTAGCTATTATTTTTGGTGTGTTATGCCGTGCTTAGAGAGAATTGTGAGTAAGCCTGGGTATATGGTACTTTGGAGACCAATCTCCATCAATTCTCCCGAGTGAGTTGTTGACAATCTCCGTGCCCTTTGCAATCATGTGGAGTGGATTTTCGGAGAAATCTCATATCTAATTTGTATTCGGATTAGGGGTAATCTCTCTTTATTTAGGTGGGGGATTATTTACTTAAGAGATTATCATTAATTAGCTCATAGTGAGATTTTATAGTGTTAATGCGATTGTGTGGATGTCTGTATCAGCTCTGCACCTATTCAGTTATTCTTCGCCCGAGAAATCAGGATTTAGTATAATTATGGAAACGTCTCAGATTAAATAGGATTGCATACCTAAACAACCTTTGTTCTGTATATCATAACCCCAGACGGATACTATGTCCAGAGATCGTTTTTTCCTTTAATTTCTCTCCGGTTTTATTTCTGTATTTCTTAGTTTTCTTTTGGTTTTGTTTATCCACACTATTTCACTCGTTAGGTTAATTTTCAAATTAATTTAGAGTTATTACTAGTATTCACCTCCTTCCCTGTAGATCGAAATTCTGTAGTTCAAGCATTTTTGTGTGTGTCTCTATCAAATAAAAGACGGTATAAATTATTATTAGATAATTAAATATAAAATTACTGTAATACCTGAATATAGTCGTATGTTATTTTGAAAACTACAAGTGTGATAGTCAACTTGAAAGACAGAGTATGTTGTTAAGACTTTGTCTTTGGAGCAGTTATCTATGTAGCGGGAGTCATGTAGTGTGAGTGTATGTTCAGTTATGCCTAGTTATTATAACTCTCTGTCGTTAGCCTGAAATCCATATCTTAATATATGAAAGACTGATAGACGTTGTTTGATTATTACTCTCTTTCTTTGCATTTTCCATTGAAAATCCTCTGAATTACACCCAACACATAGGGAAAGGCTGAGGGTTGCCTTGGAATCTAAACCCTTCATACTACGTAAACAATGATAAGGACTTGATGGCGAGGTCTAAAAAAACCTACTCCTTCGTCGTTTGTAGAAATATGTGTGAGTTGCACGTAAAAAGTCAAATCAAATCAGCTTGTGTGAACAATGGTTTTATTTTTCTAACCATGTGGTGTTGCTTCACATCAGTTTTGAGGCATATCTTCTTAGTTCTAATTATCGGAATGATGGAATATTATTATTTAGCAAGACAAAACCTGCATTTTTTTAAAACAGTTTTTTAGTTTTCTGGTATGGAGGTGGCGGTATTTGGCTCCTCATAGCGGCTAACTGCTTTCTTATCTTTTGGTTTTGTAGATTAATGGCCTGGGTCTTGTTTGCGTGTGTGATTTGTTAGGTTGATTGCTGATGTTTTATTTTTTTATTCTTTCCTCACTAGCTGATTTATGTCTCACCAAATTTAGGGTCACTCTCATCCCGCAAATAGATTTTGTTAATTCAGAAATATTTTAATAAAAAAACCAGAGAGTGCGAAAAATACAACCAGTTCACCACCTTTAAATGCTCATCTCTGTCGAGTCTAGTGCCTACCCGTCCGTTCACACAAACCAAAACAAGCACACATAATATATATTCATATCCCACAAATGGAAGTGAAAGTGACAAGCACCACCACCCTCACAAGCCCCCTCTCTCAACCTTCCGAAGTCCCCCTCACCATCTTCGACCGCTTCGCCCTCAACATTCACGTCGCCATCCTCTATGCCTTCAGTCGTCCCACCTCCGCCAACGCTAACATCATCTCCGCCCTCTCCAAGATCCTCGTCCACTTTCCAACTCTCACCGCCAACCTCTCCACCAACTCCCATGGCCGCCCTTGTCTCACTGTCGGAGGCCCTGATGGAGGTGCGCTCGTCGTTGAAGCAACTGTCTCATCCAAACTAGAAGATCACCTGCCTCTCACTCCCTCACCAGACTTCAGACTCCTCCATCCTGAAGTCAATGACGCAAAGCACTTGCTCCAAGTTCAGCTCAACCGATTCGAGTGCGGCGGGTTGGTCATCGGCATCACCAGCCACCACCGTGTCGCTGATGGCCAGTCGATGAGCTCCTTCTTTCTAGCATGGGGGAAGATGGTACGTGGTGTCCCCATTGATCCACTTCCAGTCTATGATCAGTCATGGCTCAAGCCTCGAGATCCTCCTCTGGTGCAGTTCGATCACTGGGGGACTGATTTCATACCTCTCTCTCCTCAACCAAATGAGTTTAAGGCCACTCCAGTTTATGCTGATCCTAGTGAGATCACCAACATGTTGTTTCACTACACTCCAGAGTTCATTATGAGGCTCAAAGCTCACACCAATAAATTGAGCACTGAGAAGTACACCACGTTTGAGACGCTGGCAGGGTATATATGGAGGAAGGTGACAATAGCACGTCAGTTGGATGATGAGGAGGGTACCATGCTGAGTGTGCCAGTGAATGGTAGGCGTCGATTACAGCCTCCGATGCCGTCGGAGTTTTTTGGTAACTTGGTTCTGGATGTATATCCAAAAGCAAAAGCAAGAGCATTGATTGAAGGAGGGGTGGCGAAGGCAGTGGGGATTGTTCGGGAAGCTGTTCGAGCCATCGGGAATGATTATTTCAGGTCATTTATTGACCTTGCTGAAGTTTACAAAGATAGAAATCTTGTGCCTTGCTATGAGACAGATGGCAATGTGCTTTCACCAAATATGGAGGTTGATAGCTGGTTAGGGTTTGGGCTTGATGAGATTGATTTTGGTGGAGGTGGGAAGCTTTGTGGTATTTCACTAACATGGGTGCCTTTTGAAGGGTTGTCAATCTTCATCCCTTCATTGTCTCAGGATGGTGGCTTGGATGTTTTTGTTTCTTTGCTTGAAAAGGATGCAATGAGATTTAGGGAGATATCTCACTCTTTGGATTAGGGTTAGGGTTTGTCTGGTTAATACGTACGTCTCTCACTCTTTGAATAAAGTCTTGTTGCATGATGAGCATAATGCATGCTGGATGTATTAGTGATCGTTTTACATTTCTAATAAATATAAGAGTGTGGAGACTCATTCTAATATTTTGAGTTTATTTTACTGTTTTTGGTAAGGATGTGATGTAATGAATAATAAAATTAAGTAAATACCTTTGGATATAATGAAGAAAATTAAATGCTAAACAAATCAAAAGATTTTTTGATAAATTCTTCTCCACCATCGTAATTTTTTCAAAAAAGAAGACTTTTGAGTTCTTTGAAAATCCAAAACTTTATTCGTTGTGCTTACCTTTGGATATAATGAAAAGAATTAAATGCTAAACTAATCAAAAGACTTTTTGATAAATTCTTCTCCACTATCCTAATTTTTTCAAAAAAGAAGACTTTGAATTTTCTTTCTTTGAAAAATTTAAAACTTTATTTGTTGTGCTTACCTTTGGATATAATGAAGAAAATTAAATGCTAAACTAATCAATAGATTTTTTGATAAATTCTTCTCCACTATCCTAATTTTTTCAAAAAAGAAAACTTTAAATTTTATTTCTTTCAGAAATCCAAAACTTTATTCGTTGGCCTTCTAACAAAAGCAAAACTATAATAATAATTATTATAATTATAATAATAATAATAATAATTATTATTATTATTATAATTATTATTATTATTATTTTAATTAGTGTTTTTCTAGAAATATTTCTAAATTAAAAAAAATGAATATTAGCAAGACACATTCCATGTGTGCCCTTCATTCTAATTTCAGCCCTCAAAAAGATTTTTACACGCCTAAACCTAAGCAAGCATAACAAAATCGCATGCCCTCGTTTTGTTGTATATCCATAAAACCAATTGATCATTTTATTTTATTTTTTACTTTTATAAATGTAGATAAACAATGAATTTATTAAAACCAAAGGAGTACAATTGATTATTAATTTTACCTACAAAAGTATTTGTGCAATAATTTTTTTAAAAAAATAAATAAATTAAGGACTTATTCAAGAAGTGCATTCAACTAAGTCTTTAATTAGTTCTTAAAAAAAATCCTCCATTTTTTTTAAGAAAATGTCTAATGTAATAAGACCTCAAGATGGCAGAACTACGTACCTCTTTTCAAAAAAAAAAAAAATAATTAATAAAGATGATGCTACTACTACATAACTGCACTTATGCAGCGGTTATAAACAGCTGCAAAAGGCCTTAAAAGTGCTGCATAAGATCTATTACAGCGAATTGGCAGCCGCTGCATCTGCTCCTGTTGGAATATGTTATTGCAGCGATTCTACACATCCTATTGCAGCGGTTTTACACCGTTGCCTAAACAGTTCCAATTGGCATTGGCTTTTGTAGCGGTTTTTTATTATGCAGCGGTTGCTTCATATATTGCAGCGGTTTATTTTGCAATGGTTATTTTATATTATGTAGCGGTTTCACAATACCTATTGCAGGGGTTGGTAATACCTATTGTATCGGTTTTGAAATATCTATTGCAGCGATTTTATAATATCTATTGCAACAGTTTGTAATATCTATTGCAGCGGTTTGTTAGTACATATTGCAGCGGTTTGATATTATATGTTGCAGCGGTTTTGGAATAGCTATAGCAACGGTTGTGTACAAATTACTGCAATAGTTTCATCTAATCTATTACAGCGGTTTACAATATCTCATGTAACAGTTAATGAAATCCATTGTAGTGGTTCTGTAATCTTGTACTTTTTTACAAATAATAATTTTAATAATTCAATTCAATAAAATGATAACATTATCAAACATCATCCTAAAATGTAATAAACATTTAGAGCCAACAACATCCCATTAAAATTGACAAAAACATTCAATAACATAAAAATTCAATGAGAAAACTAGTTAATACAAAACAATTTTCAAGTTAATACAAAACAAATCATCTTCAATAGTCTGGGATGAAACCAACTGAAAGTATAACTTCATTATCCCTGTAATTATAAAAAATTAGTTAGTAAAAATAATAAGAAGAAGCTTTTCATACATACAATTTATATTACTTAACATAATAATAAAAATTGAAAAAAATAATACTATAAACTATATTCCAACATAATGACATCAACTAAAATGATTATTATTATGAAAGAATACCTGAGGTTCGTGGCTACTAGCAGAGGAGACATTATGTGCACGTATTACTTGAGTTGGTACACTATTAGCATCTCCTGGGGAGCCAAAATTCAAATTAAATGCAGGAACTGGGTTGATGTTCATTCCTGGAACCAAGCCTTGGAGCTGTGACATCATAAAAAGAAATTGTTGTTGCACAGATGATTTATAATTTGCCAGTTGTTCTTCCATTTCTTTTCTCATTTCTTTTTTCATTTCTTCTCTCATTTCTTCTCTCATCTGTTCCTTCATGTCTTTAATAAAATTTTGAGAAACTTTTACGGAAGATTCACCACTAACTCCTTTTCCTTTCAAATCTGTTAGTGTAACACTCCTCCCATGCAACATAGCACGACCAGGTCATGTCCCTCCCATCACCACAGAAAATGCATCAACAAATTGGTTTTCACTATTTTGTTGTGACGGGACAACTTGCATATGAGACTATAATAGAATAAAAACTTAGGTAAAAATTTATTTTTGATGTTATATTGATCATGTGTAAGACAAAATATCGCATTCCAAAATCATACTATAAAAACATATAAATAAAAGGAAATTCTTACAATCTTGTCGCTGGTATCATCAAAGGATTCCTTGTAAGTCTTGTTCGGTTGTCTTTCTCGAGTTTCAATAAAAAGAGCAGCATTAGTTGGTACCCCATTGTTTTCATTTGTATCTTACTGTTTTAATTCCACAAAAACAAAAAACAAATAAAACAAAAACATAACTTTCATTAGCAAGTACTTGTACATAATTTAAAAAGAATCAAATCTAGCACCACACATAGCAATTATCATGCCAACAAAAGAAACAATACAAATAGAAATAATTTCAAAAGAATAAAAAATTAAATTCATCGATGATACTAATCATAATAGGTATAGTCAATGTAACCAAAACAATGCTAATCATAACAAGTATAATAAAGTTAACTAAAACATTCTTAGAATATCAATTTAAAATAAAAACATAATTTTCACTAGCAAAGACTTGTCTATGATCCAAAAAAAAAAAAAAAATTAAATATAGCTCCACACAAAACAATTAACATACAAAAAAAAAAACAAAGACTATACAATTATGAATATTTTCAAAAGACCACAAAGTTGAATTAATTGATAATACTAAACATAATAGGTATAGTCAAGGTAACCAAAACAATATTAATCATAATAAGTGTAGTTAAGCTAATCAAAACATTCCTAGAATATCAAATTTAAAATACAAGAAAAAAAATATGTACACTTACCATTTTTTTCCTTATCCTAGCAAAACTCTTTTTGCCCGCGGTATGCATATTAATTTGTCTTTTTAGATTATTTGCATTTATTTCGGTGATTCTCTACATAAAGATTTTGGTTACTATTAGCATAGCTTGGAGAAAGTAGTTTTGACATTATAAAGCAATTAAAAACTAAAAATTGTTATACCTTTCCATTTGTTGAATTCCAATAGTTCAAAAGTTCTTTAAATTTATCTTCTCCGATATGTTGTGGGCGATTCAATATTCTAAACTTATCAGTTTTGTACTTATAGTAATGTTCTTTTTTCACCCTGCACTTATATACTCTCCAATCATCTCTAATAGTAGCAAGAACTCACTTTTTACCTTCTTCAGGGACTATGTATTTTTTCTGCACAAACAATTATAGTTAATCAAATTAGAAAACAACATAGCAAATGTTTAATATGAAAAGAAATAATTAAATAAAAAACAAGTAACATTCTTATAAACCTGAACATATTCCCATAATGACTCTTTTGTAGTCATTTTGTGCCAATTAGTGATCGTAAGGGGTGCAAGTGTTGAATTTCGAGCCAATGTTCCTAAGAAACTGCTAAACTCACTCAAAGTCTTATCATCTGGTCCTATTGGCTGATTTAATTCATTCAAAAATATTGGCAACAACAGTGGTGATACAGCACCCAGGAGGGAGAGTGGAGAGGCAGTACTGGCCAATGTGTGCAGCAGAAGTCATGAGAAGCAACCCAGGACACTATGTGGCTCTGGTTACCCTCTGCTTTTTAGACTAACTTTAGAAGAATCATCAAGGGAAATTAGTTTCAACTGAAACCAACCAACCAAGAAAACTGATGAATAAAAAACATGGATAAGACAAATGGCGAATTGATGTGCATAAACAGTATATCAGGTTAGGAGTATTAAAATTAGGATGGAATATTAAAGTATACCAACAGCATAAGAGCATTAGAAGTAATATGCATTCAGAATTCATACAAAACTGAACATTTGTGTTGAATATAAGACACAAGGAAAGAGCAGACAAAACAAATTAGAATTGGATATGACCAACAATTCTCCATAGTAAGACAGAACAAAGCAAATTTCGTACAACAACTCTCAGGCAAAGTCGAAGTTCACTGCATTGCATGCTAAGCAAAATCAATTAGAAAACAAACATCTATCAGAAAAGTATTCAGAGCATTTAAGATTGGATCAAATCATCTGCTCGATCACTGCAACAATGTTTCCTATCATTGTGCCTGGTCATCTTCTTTTCCAATATCATTCTGCGACCATTTTGCTTCTAATGTGTCATTCATGTTGATGTTGCAACATGATCCTTATTAGATGCAAACCATCAAACTTATTATTTGGACTTTTTATTCAATCCAAACCCAAAAACATAGGCTGAAAGACTTATGGTCTATGTTTAAATGGTTAATTGCGCTTAGCAAACGTTATGGGCTATACACACTGCACATTTTTTGGTTACATTTGTATTGGTTCATCCACTCAACTGTGTTTTAGAAAGTCTCAGAAATTTAAGCTTCCAAATTAACACCTGAATATACTAGTTTAAACTAAATATTCAGCAACAAACTCAATGAAATGGCTCTTCCAAAGCCTTCCTGAGAAACATGTCCATAACGGTGCTTAACAGTCAGCTCAAACACACAAAACGATGTATGCTAATGACCTAAGAGCCGTGCTGATATTCAAAGATTCATTCAAAAGTTCTGTTATATATACCCTCTTGCCTAAGTAGCTTGAACTTATTCAGCTCTACTATGGACTCTAAAAATTAAATAAGTATATAAAAGGAAGGGGCAAAAAAAGGGGAATAGAAAGAAGCAAACCTTCCAGACTAGAGCTCAGAACTCTCCAATCAAGCTGACCACTACCAGCGATCTTTTGTAGTGCTTCCAGGTTTACAACTCTTTCAGAAATCTGCCAATAAATAAGTTACTAATTAATTAGACCCACCAAAAAAAATATTCAACAAAGATATCAAATCCAAAAACACACTCACCAAATCACTATTATTCCTCTCAGAATCAAATATCTTGATGGCCACAACCTCAACAAGCGGAATACAAACAGCCCGATAATCACCAACAAGAACCTGCACACATTACATCAATTCCCAAAGATCCCCAATCAAATAAAGCAAATCAAGGACAAAACTTATTAGGGTTTCTGACAAATCGTGAGAGAAAAAAGGGCATGAACCACCGCGAGGCCGAGTGAGAGAGAAGAAGAGCTTCCGGAGAAAGAGAGAGGAACCAGCGATTAGAGGAAATCGTCGATCGTCGATCAGAGAAGGTGATGGGCTGGTTTCTCCAAGGCATAGGAAATCTTATTTGTTTGTTTTTATCTTGTTATTTTTAGTAAGTTTATAATTATAAATATATATATATATATTATATAAATATTAGTGTAAAACTGAGGAAACAACAACTAAGTAATAACTATTAGTATTATATTATTATTATTATTATTACCCAATGAGTTATGAGATTTTTCAGAAAATATTGTTAAAATAATTCAAATTGTGGAGATGTTTTTTATTAGGAATTTATTGGGGCTTTTTTTTTTAACATAATTTGGATTTAAATTATGTTAATTTTTGTTATTCCAAAGTATAGATATTAAAAAAATTTAATGATTTATTTAGTCACAAGAGGCCCGGTAAGCCTTCGCTTTATTGGAGGCCTCCCAATAATTAATTAAATTTTTAAAATTTAAAATAATAAATTAAAGTATTAGATAATTACATATCTTCTTTCTACTAATTTTTTAAAAAATCTTATTTTTATCGTATCCAATAACCTATTTCAAAAATAGTGCACTTTGTTAAAGATTAATCTATCATTCATTTTTTTAATTATAAGTAAAAAAATTTAAATCTATTTATATTGATACTTTTTAAACAACTGATAATGAACCACAAGCATTTGCTAAAACAAATATAAATAAAAATAAAATTATTGAATAAGTTAGAGCGGCCTTTTTCAAATTTGACTTTAGGTCTTTATTTTGCTTAAGCAATCTCTATTTTTTAGGAAAAATTCTTGCCATGTGATTAAGAAATGTGGTGGAAAGTTCTTTGGAATCACTAGTAATATTGTCCCAGTATGCTTCTCCCAAAAAGCAGCGGTTCATAACCGCTGCCTATCGCAACACATATGCAATGGTTATAATAAAACCGCTGCATATCATAACCCATAAGCAACGGATTTTAAAACACGTTGCACTACAATGCAGCGGTTGTTGCAAAGGATTGAGTCAAATGTAATACTTAGAAAATTTCGTGCAACCGTATGAAAGCGCTACAAAACCGCTGCAATAGATATCCTATCGTAGCAGTTTGATAACTGTTGCAAGGTAACCGCTGTATAAGTGCAGACACATATGCAACGGTTATAATAAAACCGCTGCATAAGTGCAGACACATATGCAACGGTTATAATAAAACCGCTGCATATCATAACTGATGCGGGCCGTATTGAGGAGATGGCATGCGCATTCATGCGGAAGTGGGACTCGAAGTAATAAGGGTATTTTCGTAATTCGCCGGGCGGTAGAGTTTTTGGGTTTCTTGGTCCTAGTCTGATGGGAAACGGGCCAACGGACACAAGTCATAGTTTGCTGAGCAAACTCGTGAGTCATGCATGATTTTGGCCAAATTCCATCGTTTAGGCCTCGAAAACCCTGATTTTGCTATTTTTAGTAATAATTGATTTCGTTATTCCTTTGGCTAGAAATCTCTGATTTGTAAGCCGTTTATGGCGTTAGCGTTTATTTTGTTAACTCTTTTATTTCTTGCCGGTATTTGAAAATTTACCATTTTTGGTATATTTTCGAATTATCTCCGTTTTAGGATTATTTTCATATCTTTGATTTTTCTATTTAATGTAAGCCTATGGGCGAGAGTATGATGAGTTTTGTAATAGTTATTCTCTTGAGTAATAAAATTTACTCCCTTTTTTCCAATTGCTGGCTATCTTTGATCAACAGATTTTGAAGACTTGTACTGGGTATTCGTGCGCGAATCAACAGTTCGAGTATACCGCTGCATCAATAACCCATAAGCAACGGTTTTTAAAACCCGTTGCACTACAATGCAGATGCAACGATTATGAACCGCTACTTTGTTTAACATTTGCAGCGATTGTAGAACGACTGCATATATATCCTAATATGCAGCGGTTGTTGCAACGGATTGAGCCAAATGTAATACTTGCTTAGAAAATTACGTGCAGCGGCATGAAAGCGCTACAAAACTGTTGCAATAGATATCCTTTTGTAGCAGTTTTATAACCGCTGCATAAGTGCAGTTATGTAGTAGTGTGCATTTATTTTGTGAAAATTATTATTCAAATATATTTATTTTTTAAAAATTTTATAATGCATGAATAGAAATTTTTAATAAATAAATAGAGATGACTTGTAATCAGTAAAAAATTGAGGTTGAGTTTGGAGGACACTAAAACTAACGTGAATTTTTAGAACTAAAATAAAATAGAGATGCTTTTACAAAAATAAATCAATAGTAATTTTATTTTTAAAGAATATATGGCGTCTCTAATGTTTAGACCTTGAAAGAGAAAACCAAAACCTTACTTTTACATTAAAAACCCCTTAAGATTTAGGCCCTTAATTTGAATAACCTTTTCTGGAATTTTATTAGAAGAGCTTTCGGTTGAAGTGCTCCTGGATTTATATAAAAGCTGCAAACGTTTTCTTTGTTTATATTAGATGAAAATTTTTATTTGAAATAAAAAATAATAAATACCACTGTATATATATAGGTTACCAATATCAATAAAATGAGATATTGATATTCATAAAATCGATGAAAACTTTTATTTAAAACGACAATAAAAAAATTTAACATCCATTACAAATATAACTAATTATTATTTAACAAACAAAGTAGGAGGGAAGAATAGTATATTTTCTTGTGAAGAAATTGTGTACCTTAAGAAAAATAAGTTGTTAAAAAAAATAAAATAAAGATATGTGTTATCATTGTTGTTTTTTCATAAATGTGAATGAAGGCGATTGTCAAAACTAAACACATACGAAGAGCTGATATGAGTTGCACAATATTTGTACTCTCATCATGCATAGGTGAATTGGAGTTTGAACTTAACTCCTCAATAAAACAACCACCTTATATAGAGACTTAGGGTGTGTTTGTTTGGCCGGATATAAAACTACATGTAATTGTAATTACAAAAAACTTCAAAATCTATAAATAATTATTATTTTAATTAAAATTTAGTTAAAAAAACCAGCTAAAGGTGATCAATGAGCCACTTCTTCCAGGGGATTAAATTTATATTTTAAAAAAAAACCAACTCAAATAGTTGATTTCACCACATGTTTTGTTGATTCTTTTTGCAAACTAAAATCTAGTTAAACAAGAGCTTTTAGGTTTAATCACCGATTAGTCTCTGTATTTTTTTTCTCTTTTTTTTTATTCCTGCACTCCAGATTCCTCAAATTGAGTCCCTCTATTTTCTAAAATTAGTAAATCAAGTCCAAATTGCAACCGACGTCAGTTTCACCATTTCCTTTATCCGACATTGTTTTTCCCAGAATAAAATATTAATAAACAAATTAAATTGACAAAGAGAAAAAAATAAAATAATGCTTCTTAACGGATTTAAACTTGATAACCCGCAACCCTAGTGCTGAAGATTGATTTCAAGGTTGCAATTGGAGTATTATCCTTGTGATGAGATGTTGGTCGTTCACTCTGAAGGTGGTTGCTCCAGTAGTCGAAGGCTGCAACGAAGAACGTCGAACATCTCATCACAAAAGGGATAGCACTCCAATTGCAACCTCGAAATCAATCTTTAAAAGAATTCCCCAGTTTGAATCACTCAGGTTGCGAGTTGTTGAGTTTAATTCTTTCTATGTGTTAATTTAATTTGTTTATTAATATTTTATTCTAGGAAAAATCACGTAAGGAAATGAGAAAACTAATGTCAGTTGCAATTTGGACTTGATTTATATAGGAACCCAATTTGAAAAAACTGGATATAATAGAACCCTCATCCTCTAGCACATTGTTAAGTCACAAGTCAAGCATCTTCCCAGTTGTCTGAAATACACCATTCTTGGCTTTCCACCAATTTATCTTAATCCAATGTAAGAGTATACTCAACAATAATAAATTATTAAAAAAATTATTAAATTTATTTTTTTAAAAAAAAAAAAACTGTTCAACAAAACAAAACAGTGAAACTAAAATAACACTAATAAGTAATAACACCAATATAAAATGGTGTTTTTTTTTTCTTTTAATAAAGTAGTAAATAAACGTTCAGAGAGTCGTTCCAAAGTAAGACCATGCTGACAAGTGTTAACACTCCAACACATCTTCATCTCTATCATGACCATGTACCTTTGTGTTGCTAGTTCATCTCTCTCTCTCTCTCTCTCTCTCTCTCTCTCTCTGTGTGTGTGTGTGTGTTGCAAATGCGTCTCCAGGTGAGGGCTGCGAAACCGTCAGGAGGATGCGCAGAATATTCGGAGACGTTCACACACCAAATTCAGAGATTATGTTATGTAATAGCATTCTTAATTCTGTAGTATGATGATGTATGGCTGTAATTAGAGGGAATCAATTAGTTAGTAAGGTTGCACCAAATTCAGAGATTATGTTATGTAATAGCATTTTTAATTTTGTAGTATGGTGATGTATGGTTGAAATTAAAGGAAATCAATTAATTAGAAAGGTTGTTACAGCACCTACTATTGATTGTCCTTTTATATAAGATGTTTGACAAAATGTCTGAACCGAAAAGCTGTTACAATGATTGTAAGGAAAGAATATATGAATGAGAAATGGATGGGAAAAAGAATTTTTTTTTTGTGGGGTGGGGCCTACAAATGTAGCTATTTATTGAGAGATAGCAACTAAGAGAACAGACCCTAAAAAGAAAGTAGAAACAATAACAACCAAGAAAAAGACATCTTTGGCCTGAAATCATATTCTCTTCCCCTGTTCTCTCCTATCTCCTCTTCCTCTCTTCTCCTTTTCTCCTTCTCACCCTCTTTCTCTGAAAGTTCTCAGAAATTATCCAAAACCTTGCATCACTCTCTCTCTTTCTCCTTCCATTCCCCATTTTCGCAGAACAGAGCATTGCTTGCTAATCCCACCATGGAAGTGAAAGTAACAAGCTCCACCATCCTCACAAGCCCCATCTCTCACGCTTCCGACGTCCCCCTCACCATCTTCGACCGCTTCGCCCTCAACCTCCACGTCGCCATCCTCTTCGCCTTCACTCCTCCCACCTCCACCAACACTGACATCATCTCTGGCCTCTCCAATATTCTCGTCAACTTCCCAACTCTCACCGCCAACTTCTCCACCAACTCCCATGGCCGCCCTTGTCTCACTGTTGGGGGCTCTGATGGAGGTGTGCTCGTCGTTGAAGCCACTGTCTCATCCAAACTAGAAGATCACCTGCCTCTCACTCCCTCACCGGATTTCAGACTCCTCCATCCTGAGGTCAATGACGCAAAGCACTTGCTCCAAGTTCAGCTCAACAGGTTCCAGTGCGGCGGGTTGGTCATCGGCATCACCAGCCACCACCGTGTCGCTGACGGCCAGTCAATGGGCTCTTTCATTGTAGCATGGGGGAAGATGGTACGTGGTATCCCCGTTGATCCACTTCCAGTATATGATCAGAAGTGGCTCAAGCCTCGGGATCCTCCTTTGGTGCAGTTTGATCACTTGGGGACTGAATTCATCCCTTTATCTCCTCAACCAAATGAGTTTAAGGCCACTCCAGTTTATGCTGATCCTAGTGAGATCACCAACATGTTGTTGCACTACACTCCAGAGTTCATTATGAGGCTCAAAGCTCACACCAATAAATTGAACACTGAGAAGCAAACTACGTTTGAGACACTGACAGGGTATATATGGAGGAAGGTGACGATAGCACGTCAGTTGGATGATGAGGAGGGTACCATGCTGATTGTGGGAGTGAATGGTAGACGTCGGTTACAGCCTCCGGTGCCGTCAGAGTTTTTTGGTAACTTGGTTCTGCATGCATATCCAAAAACAAAAGCAAGAGCATTGATCGAAGGAGGGGTGGTGATGGCGGCGGAGATTGTTCGCGAAGCGGTGCGAGCCACCGGGAATGATTATTTCCGGTCGTTTATTGACCTTGCTGAGGTTTACAGAGATAGCGATCTAGTGGCTTGCCATGAGAAGCGAGGCAATGTGTTGTCACCAAATTTGGAGGTTAATAGCTGGTTAGGGCTTGGGCTTGATGTGGTTGATTTTGGCGGAGGTGGGAAGCTTTGTGGTATTTCGATGACATGGGAGCATTATGAAGGGCTTTCAATCCTCATCCCTTCTTTGTCTCCGGACGGTGACGTGGATGTTTTTGTTTCTCTGTTTGAAAAGGATGCAATGAGATTTAGGGAGATATCTCACTCTTTGGATTAGGGTTAGGGTTTGTTGTCTGGTTTCATAGTCGTTGCTTTAATCTGGTCTTTCAGGTCTTGTGTTGTTTGAATATACTCATCGTTGTTGGTCTAAGTGCATGCTTATTAATATATTCAGGCACTGAATGCTGGAGGTATTCATTCATGTAAACAATGGAGGAAAACTCCAAAGCTAATGAAACTGTTGCTTGAATTCAAAAGCTTATATATCGTTGAAAACTCATACAAACGGCTTTTAGCTGAAAAGTAAGAGCTGACATTCAGGAACCCACCAAATGAGCATCGACAATGTAGGAAAGACTAAACCATTGCTTCTATGGCACGAACTCTCGTTGATCTTTAGCTCTCTAGTAACAAACAAATGAATTTGATCATAAATATATTCATAAATTTATAAACTATAACTCCGAGGTGGTTGTTCTTATAAATAAGATACCAAGAGAAAGAAAAAAAAAACATTATAATAATCACCAGCAGTCCATCATACATTTAAAATACAAATGGAGGTTCACACATTACACATGCATATACATAAACGTAAATCTATAAATAACAAGCCTTTCATTCTCCGCTAGAGCTAAATTGTCCATATGAATCAAACCAAAATACAAACATATGGACCTTCCAATGAACCCAACTCATCACACAAGACAGACGAGCATCCAATAAAACACAAAATCCCCCTAAAAATGAAAGAATCACAGACAACCAGGCAATGTCACCCCAACAACCTGAGAGAAAATCACAATAAAACAAGCTGATGATTTTAATAGCATACTTCATATTTCAACCCCATCAAAGAGAATTATGCATAGCAACAAGTCCACCGAAAAAGGAATGGCGGAAAGAAAGTCTTGTATCAAACACAATCTCAGAAAAGATCAGCCTTTCTTTTCTGCATGTCCTGCTTCCACTTTGGCTGCTGATAAAATGCTTCCTTGGTCATTCGAAGCACTGTCTGGAACTCCTCATCTGAAAGATAGGCCTACATAAGCAGAAACAAGGTTCATAATTTATTATTTTACTCTGTGATTACACAAAATCAAGAAAACCATCAGATTACAGACCTCCCGGCGTTTGTAATCAATTCCAGTGACAGGTTTGCTGGATTTGGATTTTAGCCTCTCATAGCTAAAGGTCTTTCCATCTCCATTCTCCTCTACCAAACTGTCCTGTTTTGCATCAGAATCTGCACCATTACTCTCAGATATGGATTCTCCTCCATCCACAGCTGAAGAAATTTCTAAAGGATCTGCTTCCTCCGAGTTGGCATCATCAGTCTTCACAGTTTCTGTATTTCACAAAACAGAGATTCAGAACAAAGTATTAACAACAGAGGACTGCTTCTGAAAATAAGTGACTTGCATTCTGCAGCTATGGAAAGAAATTAGCAACTAGTGTTAAATTTTATCATTATTATCACTAGTACTACAGAAATAATTAGCACATAGAAATAAAAGCTCACTGAGGCCAAGGTAACCAAAAAGCAGCCAGTGGGTAGTTTAGAAACAAATTTGAGAATAGTTGTCAAGGCAACAAAATTGGCAAAAGGGCCCAGAAGATTATGGTCATCAGATGGGCAAAATCATGAAAATAGAAGCCATTCAACATTTCTGTCAAGAATCCTGACTAATATATAGCTCATAACAAGAACATTATCACTTCAAAGGACAAAGAGCTTTAACTGACAAATTATGTGGAAAAACAAGTTAACTAAAAGGACGTGACACAACAAATTAGTGCAACAGTCTGCCTACCGTCCATATTTGTATCAACAGAACTGGTGCGGCTGATCCGGGCACCTGAACCATCAGAAGTTCCCATCTTTTGCTCAGCAGTTAGTACACCAGACAGTGCTGCAACAGCAGCAGCTCTCTGGGACCCTTGGCCTGACCAAGATGGCTTTGGGGCTGCTGCTTTGGTACCCGAAGAAGGATTGAATGCAGAAGACAACGCTGCTAATGCTGATGCCCTTTGAGTCGGCCCCCCTTGATTTGAATAATTAGATTTTTCACTGGATTGGGCTGAGCCGGAAGGATTAAATGCTGAGGATAAGGCAGCTAATGCAGATGCCCTTTGGGTAGGTCCTCCATTATTTGAATTGTTAGACTTGTCCCTAGACTGAACAAAATCAGATTAAGTTATTGTACAGGTGACTCTGCTCAATGATAATCTAGTCTTCACATCAGAGTACTACCAAATTCTTTCAGATGAATATTGCATGTCATAAAATAATTAGAACTGAAAAAAGAAACTTGTGGTTATCAACATGGCTGCATTCATAACAGAAAATGCTAAATAGGAAAATTATTACTTATTGCAGGTCAATACACAGATCATAATAAAATTAAAATCAATGAATAAAACATGTCGCATCCACAACATAGAAGACTAGATAAGAGAGTTGTTTTTAATTTTAGTAACTCTACAGGAGTGTCAAGATTCTAGTTTAGGAAAAATGGAGTGTATTCAGGCTTGGCTGTGCGCTGCTTCATTTCCAGAACACAGCTTGACATAGGATTTTGAAGCAGATCATGCTTGCCGGGCATGTTTATCTCATGCTATTTGGGAGATAGTGTATTGATCATCCTACAAATTTGAAGCAAAAGTTTAATCTAAAAAGATATGGCTCATCTTCCAATGAAAACCATGAGCCATATTTTGCCTAAACCACAAAAACATGCAAAGCATTGCTTTCTTAAAGTATGATCTCTTTCTTTCTTTTCTTCTTTTTTTTTTCTTTTGTCTTCCAAGCACTCACATAGCCACTGAATGATTAGCATTTCAATATACGCATTTGAGTCTATACAAAATTCAACATAATTTGGTAAAGTTACAGAAGGCTCTAATTTAATACTTCAGACCTAGTTAATTTCTTTAATAGTATTTTCATTGTGTTTCCAAATCAATCAAATGATAGAAGATCAGCCAAAAAGTGTTCATATAAAACAATATAATCAAAAGCTTAACAAATTTTTACCTCTGCAGCATGTACAGCAGTGCCAAATAGAAATGCCAGCTTCTTTTGGAAAGAATTTCCTTGAACCTATTTATCAATATTATGAAATCCATCAAAAATAACTTGAAATATGTAGGATCACATTACTATATAACAGCAAAGGACAAAGAAAATGATAATGGGGATAAGTACAAGATCACAATAGGCTTAAAACAAGAATTGTAAACTCGAGAAAAAAAGGTGATCAAATCTCCTTGGGAGCATCATAAACGAAGCTTACAACCTGTCCCAAAACTCTTAAGTATAACAGGACTTCTTGCAACTCCCTGCTGTACTAGAACTTCATAAAAAGTTAGTTCAATGATAAGATATACTAATCTTCTTCATATAAGAACTCTTAACATTATAAAAAGGTACAATAATAGGCGCAGAATGTTTAAATGCAAATGTGAACTTCAACCAATAACCACTTGGCTAATTTAGTATCATTGATTTGCTATTTTCATAATAACTCTTTCCCTAGATTTCTTACAAGCACATATATGCTTGACATAGTTCATTATTTCCAACATGAAACATGCTACAGATAGTCGCAAGCATAAGATAAGAAAATGTGTAGAGCGTACAATTGACTTTGTGCCATCCCATGAGAAGTATGTAGTGAAAAAACAAGGCTCATTCCCTTCCAAAACTCTATAGAGTGGAACATCTGGGGATAACCCTTCAAGGGCTACTGCAAGATCTATGTATTTCTGGAAAATCAAGTCAATTGAATAGATTAGATTAAATAAGCGTAAGTAACAAGTAGGAAAAAAAAATCGATAAATCACACCTGGCCAAATTCAAAAGCCTTCTGTTTTTCCTTGGAATCAACAGATTGGCCAACCCAAACAAAGACCTCTGCATGGGTATCAAGGATCAATAAATCCTCGGTCAACAAATCATCTTGTGAGAAGTTGAAAACTTCTGTAACCTGCCAGAATATACAGGGTTGGTTGCAAAATTAAACATCAAAACTGAAAATGAAATAGAATGGAAGTGAACAAACCTCCAATTTTCCTGCAGAATGGCATGGGCAGAAAAAGAAACAAAACAAACGGCATCACATTCAGTTTGAATCAAATTTGGGAAAAAAATTATAGCAGAAAAACCAAATAAATACAAAGCTGAGAAACACAGATTTAAAGCATATGTGGGGCATAAATATCTCTAGAAAGAACAAACCTTTATTGATTAAGAAAGTATAGAGGTGAGGATCTCTGACCATATCTTGTGGAACCTTTTTGCTGGTAAAACTTTGCTTCCCACCAAGAGCAAACCAGAAAGCTGAGCTCTCGGTTCCCTCCTTAGCATGCTTCAGGGTAGCCCCAGGCTGCAGGATTTGCAATGTAATTTAATAACACAGCTATTGTGCCAGAAAGCAAATATGTTTTACAGAAGCCTTAATTAAAAAATCTAACTATTGAAAGCTATTGTGCCAGAAATAAACATGAGGGCAATATCTGGCAACATTTAGCTGGGGCTGCTCTTTTCCCACTGATCCCTTCTATAGAGATAACATAGCAAAATCACAGCTTTAGCCAAATGAGATGAGAAACTGCAAAAAGAATTATTTATAAAACATAGCAACCTGGACGATAACTAAGTCTTCCTGGTATACCATTTCAAATAATTAAAAAGTAAAGCTACCAAGATAAATATACGTTATATCTAGAAATACAGTATCTTAAAAGCCGTGATTTGAAAGTAAAAATAAATTGCCAAAGATGATGAATGGTCATCTTATATTGGATGTGTGGCCATTAAGATTATCACATGACATGAGATCCAACCTATGAATATACCTTCAAGAATTCCGCCACCTTTGCAGCCCACTGTTGCTGTTCAAATGTACTGGAATTCCCATGCCAAGTGAACAGTGAATTGCCAGATTGCAACAGGAAACAGTCAGTGGAGCTAAGGGATGTTGCCACCTGTGGAAAAGATAAAATAACTCAAAGTAGAACAATGGAAAATAAATAAATAAATACAAATTAGAAAGCTCATTATTTTCCGGGGCGTGCAAGAATTGATTAATAAACTTTCTCAAGCATGTACACCAACTATAGTGGAAAGTAGAAAAAAAACAAAATCCACCTCGATACAAAAGCCAAGAATTTTACTCAGCATCCAAGAGAAGTGATGATTAAAAATGAAAATTTATCGAATCATTTCTTTATCATGAAGCATATCAAATGCTTGCAAATTCTTGAATAATGAGATTCCTGTGACAGGACAACTTAAAAGGTTCATCCAAGAAACTCACTGGATCAACTTGCACTGCTTTGTTGTTATGAATTGATGTCCCAGATATTTGTATCAGAGCAATGCCATCAGAAGTGTAAGTTTCATCATTCAGATTCTTTTCAGCTATGAACTTTTTGTAACCAGAACTGATTCCTCCCTGAATGAGAAATTAACATTTAATAAGCCAACAAATTCATAATCTCCCATCACATCTTCAAGGACATATATTCCTCATTCATATTTCACAACAATATTACTTGATCAAACATGATACATAAAAAAATATTCAAGGAAAAGTTTAGCACCTTCAAAACAATCATGGGTTGAAATATTGCAATAAATTGTGGTGGCTCTTTCCCTTGAAGAATGCGCCCCTGCATAAATATGCATTAGACATTTCAAGCCAGAAAATCTACAACAATGTAGTAGGCTGGTTGGGAGGATTCTACCAGAACAGGTCTTCCTTTCAATGAATTGCACATCGTGTTGGCCAATCGGATAGCCATCATTTGGTCATCCTAAAGAAAAGTATTCCCCCAAAAAGATCAAGACAAGGACTATAAACTTAGTGATCAAGATGCTTGTTTAACTGTGTTAAACGCATAAACAAATGACCTTGAATGAATTCAAAATGTGCTTGAGAATTAAAGAGCTTTCTTCTAACCCCAATAACAAATATTTTATAAGTATTATGTACCTGAATACTATCCTTGCCCAGCCAACAGGACAAGAAGTATTCCTCCTTCTTCTCACCAGAATGATATGTGTAAAGAACAATATAGCAATCCCCACTGTAAAATTTTCCAGCCTCTTCCTTGGGGAGTGGAGTCTTGGCACTACCGTTAATGCGCCATACCTAATGACAGGAGAATTACTTTGTTAAATGTAGAGCTTCAGACAAGCAGCTTGATATATAGATATATATAGATATATGGAGAAATTTTAATAAACACTACATACTAGTTTTATACCTCGGTTTTCCCATTTCCTTCAAGCAAAGGAGGGATGTCTTCATTCACAGGAGAGCCTTTTGCCGCTCCTTTCACATCAACTCCCTGTTGCTTTAGCAGAGCTACCAACACGGAAAGACAAAATATTAGAACCAATGAAGGAAATAAAATTTACAGAAATTGTAAAGAACCAACCAATACCTGCCACTTTCCCTCGTCCGTCCTCTCCAGAAGATGTGCCTGAACCTGTACCGGCAGGCCATGATTCAAAGTTGGACTTGAATGAACGTGTCTCAAAACCTTGGATGACTTGAGTTATGCGTGTTGTCTTTGGCCTATTCTGACTAATAATAAACTCCTGAAGAAAACTACGATCAGGAAAAACTCTGGTTAAGAAGCTTAAAATGTAAGAATGAAGTTTATATACCTCAGCAGCTTTACTAGCGGCTTTTCTGTCCTCCACTTGTGTTACCCGTCCAACCCAAACAAATAACTCAGCACCACAGTCCAGCAAGTAACATTTATTGTTTTCAAGCATTGCTTTAGAGATAATGCTTTCTTCCAACTTTAATTGGCCATCATTAATACTGCAGTGCAAAGTAATCACTGCGCTAATGTGTCTTACTTTATATTATGACAAGTATTAAGTTTGCTAGAAAGTGAAAGGCAAAGATAAGTATATATTGGATGAATAAATTAAAAAGGAAAACTAAATGTCGAATTAACAGACCCCAAAAATTCATCTCATTTCCAAACATCACTTACCTATAAAGTTGGCCAGGAGTTACTTCAAGAGTGATATCATCTTCTCCAACCGCCTTTTTACCTATTGGTGCAAAACCTCCAAATAGGACCCAAAATTCACCAGAGTCAGACTCTGCTACAAGCTTCCCATCATCTGGAAAAGCAAAAGTCATCATCAAATTTTAACAGATAAGTGACACATCGCTGCAAACAAGTATGTGTGCATGATCGTTAATGCAAAATGCTGGAGTAAATTCCATCTGGTCTCACAGACATTTTCCAAGCAGATCTGAGTAAACAATTACATAAAGAAAGGTTATTTAAAAGTTGTTACCGATAATAGCAACTTCACACATCCCTTCATGGTACTTGTCCTTCAAAAACTGTATTACCTCCAAAGATTTTGCTCTTTCTTGGATATTGGAGTTAGCACCATTAAATTGGTATATTTTATTTTCAGTATCCAAGATAAACACATCATCATGATTCAGTGATGAGCGAGCAAAGGGAACCTATAAATCCACAATAAATTTATGCTTAACATCCCTGTACATCAGATCATAAAAGGTTAATTCTAATTAAGTACTGATACCTGCTTCAATCTAACAACTCGTTTTCCTCTACAAACATACAGCCTTGTTTCAAACTTTTCTTCTTCAGGTGCTTTGAATCCAGAAGCAACACCACCCTCCAATGGAATAATGCATGGTTTAAAGTATGATAGAAACTTGTCAGATTCATGACCTTGAAGTTCCCTATGCTGAACTGCACGGCCTCCAAGGACTGCATCTAATTCAACTGTCTTGATTGCTGCAGTTCCAGCTTCATCCTAACATAAAAATACAGCACAATAGGCAAAATAGCACCCTGGAAAATCTCCAGTCCTCATAGCAATAAAACAAGAAAGCTTACTTGGCTAGTGTCCTTTCCAAGCCAAAAGTGGATGTCATATAGGTAAGCACCACCTTTTCCAGCAGTTGTCTGATGCAAGTAATAAATTTATCTTGAAAAATCGAGGAAAAAAGGCACCACAGTAAGACATGAAATGATATATGATGAATATTTTCTAAGGGCTTCTCAAGCATCAGTGATAATACAATGTCTTCTGATCTTTCCAGAGATGACACAAGTGAATGTACAAAAACAAACATCTTTAATAGAAAATTAACCATGAAGATCCTTCAGAATGGAAATTAAGAAAGATGCACAAAAAGGTTTCCCTTCAGAAGAAGTTGGTCATTTCTTATTCTAGAAAGTAAAAAGCCTGAGCCCACACATTCAAGAATGGAATAATCAATCTCCATTAGCATGAAAACTTCTAAAAGGCAACTTCATAAATGTTGTACCCACTACCCAGAACTCTCAATGTTAAAATAAAAGAACTATTACTATTCTCCATGCATTATATACCCATGAAACCAATGCAGATTACCATAATTATTTCTGGGAGATACAGTGAGTAAACAGTGTTGTAAACTCAAAATGAATATAAAAGTGACCCAAAGCAAAAATATAACCTTAAAGGTTCCAGAAAATATAAAAGCATTCAGATGAATCTATAGTAAGACCAATAAAATCAAGCAAGTTAGTCACTCATAATTCTAACATGTGTGATACTTATCATTAAATATGTTTCACCATTTAAACTGTTGCGGATATTGCATTAACATAATTAACAGAAACACAAGCAAAAAATAAATGAAAAACAGCAATATTACAAATTCATTACCTGTAAAACAATGTAGGAATCTCCAGAATAAAATTTACCATAATCAGATTTAGCCAAAGGAACTGGCTGAAAGTTTTCAATCCGCCATATTTCCGTCCCTCTGTGCAGTGTTAAGTACACAGACAGCATTTTTTCTAATTCATATAACCTAAAGATAAAACTAGAGAAATATCAATGACTTCTGATAACAATCTATATAGAGGATACACTCTCTGCCCAACTCCCTGGAAGGCGGGATCGAGATTTTTGGTAGTGCCGGACATTGTGCAATCCTGGGTACCAAACTTTGGAAAGGAAATCAACAAAGGAACCTTGTTGCTTCAGCAATCTCTGCCAAAAATTTCAGAATTCAGAATTGCAAAGGTGAAGAAAACAGAAAATAACCACCAGAGGTAAGATACTACTTCTAGGTCATATACATTGACTAACACTTGAAGTTCATTATGCACAAAATAGAAGACAAAGAACAATCATGTCCATTCGTTCAAAAGAGTTCTAGGAACATAATATAGGCAGATCAATGGTACAAATATTTCCAGATCATTTGTCTGCTTATCTAGCAGCAAGAATCTATCGGCTTGCACTTAGCATGATTAAGAATGATAGCAAAGAAATGAGTCCAACTAATGTGACACAAGCATGCCATAGGGAGGAATCTTTAGACAGGAACAGTTTTGAATTTATGAGGAATAGTAAGAAGAAAAGAAAAAAAAATCAAAGAGCCAATGAATCAAAGTAAAGGAACAATTATAGACAAGAATTAGGATGCTGTGGACAGAAGATGAAAAGGAAGGATACAGACTCTGCCAGGAAAATACTAGTAATAAACAGAGTTTCGCAAAACTAAGGATCAAGGAATTCCAGTGTAAGACAACACGATATACTTCTCTACCCAGGGCATCATAATATGTTTTCAAAAGATGGAAGATCGTCTATCGTATACCAAAGTGACCACCAGAAAATAGGTCATATCACTGCAATTCCATAAATATAGCAAACCATTCAGAACTCCGAGCATCAGCTGCAATTCTCAGAATTCATATATCCAATTTATGTGCATTTTGAAGTTCCCACCGGCACATTGCAAGGTGGGCCAAAAACACAGCCATCAGAAACAAACAAAGATGCCAGATAAAGGGTTTTGATGACGAGAAGCCATTGGCAACCATTGAAAATTCCTCTATCTAACATCATATCTATGCTTGCAGATTGTGGACAAGTATCACCAGTAGACATTTAGTCTTAGAAAAAGTTCCATAAACACTACTAATTTCTATAGAACTAAGATTATAAAAGCATAAAGCGATCTCCTTGAACTTAACTTGATTTATTAGAATGCCACACTCATAACAGAAATTTGCTGATTGATAAAAACAATTCACGATTTCAAATAAAATAAAAGAAAAAAGAATTAATACGTCAGTCAATCCCCATAATAAACTACGTCCACACCCAAACACTACCAAACACACCATAAGATCCTCTAAAGGACAACTGAAGCACAATTTTTTTCGACACAGACATAAACCCTACACAACACAAAGAGAACAAAAAATAAATAAAGATCTTGCCAACGCCCAACTGAAATCAAGAACTCAAACTGAAAAATCGAGAAAACAACACCACGTATTACTCCCCATTACATCCAAACGTACGAGCAAGAAACTCAAGGATCTCAAAGCAGATCCAGACAGAACCGTAAAACCCTCATCAAATCCAATCAAGAAACAACACAACAAACAAGATCAACCAATCGGATCAAAGAAATGCAGAAATTCCAAAACCCCGATCATCAACAAATCATCAGATCTGAGATAAAGCCAAGAACCAAGCACCTGAACCGATCTACAAGCAAAAGAAGCAAAACAACCCGAAATTGACTGCAAAATCGATGAAATGGAAGGTCTGAGAGGATGAGAAGAGATCAATACCTGAGAAACAAGTCGAAGATGGCGAAAAACAAGGAGAATAAGAGATCGAAGTAGCCTCCTCGCAAGGGTGGCAGAGGATGCTCTAATACTTAAAGCGAATGATTGCTCTCTTTCTCTCCCTCCCCCCTCTCCCTTCTGTCACCCTCCCTTTTTCTCCTCTTTTTCTCCTTTCTTTTTCTCTCTATCGTCCTTTCACACACTTCTTATATCCAAAGAAATTTAAAAAGAAAATTATAAATAAATAAATAAATAACAGCTTGATTTTCCCATGTAACCCCTTTACAGTATTAATATGCTAATTTCATCCTTTTTCTGTTATGATAATTGTTTCAAAATAAATTTAAGGAAATGCAAGTGTTTTTTTAAATGAAATACAAGTGCTTCTTAATAATGCTATTGATAAAAAGGGAAAGGGTTCTTCACCAACAGACTTATGTTCCAATAACATTAACCCGATTATAAAAAATTAAAGATATTTAATAAATTTTGAATTGAATTTTTATTTGACGTAATGATAATTATAACAATTTAAATTTTATATCATTATATAAAAATATATAGGTTGAATGAATAATTTTCAATTAATGCCTATATCAATATTTTGTAAAAAAATATATAATTAATTACATATTGTAACTCTGTAACTAAAGATAAAAACTTCATAAATTATATTTCAATATTCAAAATTTGTAATGGTCCTGAGGTCTCTAGTAATTTTCCTAATTTAAAATTTATATATATATATATATAAATATAAATATATTTCAACTCCACCGTGGTTGACGGTGCAGCAACCCTGACAAAAATTATCTTAAGTTTAAATATTGAAATATTACAGGGGCTTATTTGGAAGGAAAGGACCAAAATTCTGCCTCGAGATAAGTACAAAACCGCCATCTCGAGGACAAGAGTCGTAGAAGAAGACGGCATCACAAGGAAAAGATCCGTTCAGGGCCGGGCCGACTCACGCCGACCAACCGACCAGCCAGCGCCCCAGATTAGCTTTGAGAATCGTGGTCTCAATTGATTAAATTCTGAAGTCAATCTCGGCCGTAAATCAAGACTCGTTTCGTGGATTGGGGCCCATGGAAACTAAATGCGGGCATGAAGGACATCTCGGACGTGCCCACCACTTGGCCCATGGACCATATATGGGGCCCATTATTCCATGCAACCCTCGTTATGGTCGGACCCACTCCTTGTCAAAAAATACAGGTGGACGGCCGAGATTTCTTAGTATGCAGTTTGCTGTTTGGGAGTTCACAGGGGATCCCGCCAACTCGGTTACTTCGGTTGTGCCCGTTCCCCGGGCCCGCGGTTGAATTATTTGGGTCTTGAATTATTGCTTTTTGTCTGATTATTTGGTTTTTTATGTATTTTTCCAATCAGAGTGTAAAAATATTGAAAAAAAACAGCATGTTTGTAACTATCCATGTGAAAAAACATATCTCTCTTGTTTTTCATCATATATATATATATATACATGTGATTTATAATAATAAGTAAAATCTTGAAGCCTTGCTATTAATATACTGATGGTTGGGTGCACATTTGCACTCATATATTGTTAAATAAATAAATAAATAAGTCTTATACTTAAAAAAAAAAAAAAAAAACTTTTGACTTCTGTTTTTATACCAATATTATTGGTTTGAAAAAGTGGATTTCTTGGTGTCGTTGGCATTAATATTTATAACTGTTATTGTTTATTTGATATAAAATAATAAATGTATCAAAACAAAGAATATAACAACAAGAAGCTATCACCCTTTACCTGGAGAGGAGATGATGTTGAGAAAGACTTTTATGCAATCCCACTAATCTTTTTTGATTTTTTTTCCTCCTTCTAAACCTTTCTAAACTTTTATTTTAATTTTGAAGTTTTGTTATTTTTATTATTGTTTTTGTCCGCTTATCCTAATCACATGAAACTATATGAATTGTCATTCATAAATAATATTTGTTAATTAATTTCAAAGTACCATTTTTTAAAAATTAAACAAAAGCTAATTTAAATTCGACTCAACAAAAAACTAAGAAAAACCATGAGTAGTCATATGGTAACTCACCACAAATCACGTAAAGAAGCAAGTGTTCCAATCTTGATTTCTATTATATTGTAACTATTATTAATCAGTATTGTTCATATATATGCACCTTGCACTAGGCCAATGTCCTATATTTGTTGAACCTACTATGGGTTCTTTGTGTAAGGATTGGTATTTTTTCTCTTCCAATATTAAATAGCAATGATGCAAAGTCATTAAACTGTTTTAATCAGTATATCTCTGTATCTATTTGTTATTTAAACAATGTTACTTATCTCTGTAAAAAAAAAAACCCGAAGAACTTAATTGGAATCTAAACAAAATGGGTGAAATACAACTCATGTGTTTGATTTGACGATGATTCTTAAAATGAAGGGAACTCTACACTTGAGAGCACATGATTAGTGAAATAATTTAGGGAGGAAAAAAGAGAGGTGTTGGCTGGCTGTGACAACCAAGCCGGGCCCTTAACTTTCCGGGCGTGCATGTTGGCGCAATACTAGCATTTCATTCACCCAAATCTCATCCGGGTCTAGTTAAAGGGTGCGCAACTATTAGCCCCTCAAATGACACGCAATCTTAGCTTTTAAGCAGTGTTAGGTGATACTAGGATGTCACATAATTATGTTTTGCCTAAATATTAATTGTTAGGAAATTAAACATAGTACAACATTAATATATGTCGCCGTAGCAACTGTATTTATCATGTCGATTTTCGCTGTTGATGAATGGAGTATTCACAAAAAATAATAGATTGGTTCTTCGTTTTGATATATATATATATAATCATTTATATTAAAAGATTAATTTCACTATCAAATTATATCCAAAATATCAATTAAATATCCAAAATATCAATTAAATATTAACATATTATTTTATTTAGAATCATAGGCAGTTGATTTAAACTTAAATGTAATTAATCTAAATGAGATTTAAATTAACATAGTAAAAAATTATTTAAAATTATATTTTATATAATTTTCAGCGTAGAATTTGAGATATACTTACAAAATATTTATAAAATTATAAAAATTTATATTTATTTTTTTTAAATTTAATTATTTTTTAATTGACGCTATTGAAATTTGTTCCAAAAAAAAAAAACATTGGAGGAGATTTTTTTTTACAAAATCGACATACAACAAAATAAATGACAAACGGGTATGAAGGTGCACAGATATGATAGTTTAACTAATCTCCTACGAATAAATTTTTTCCATGCACAAATAGTTTTTTTTTTTATAAAAACATGTACAGATAGTTACCAATGGATTAGCCCATAATTCCTTGAGATTTTTCTTTTGATGTCGCCTTATAAACTACTTGCATGGCTATATCATTTGTCATATAACAATAGAAACAATGGGTCACCTGCTCCTCATATACTTGTTTACTAAGCACATTAATTTGAAATCTTATGAAGGCCTCCTTGGTTGATATCTGTGACCTTTGGGGGCTTGGAGGCACTCTCTCTAAAGCGAAGCCTCACTATCTTGGGGATGTGCATGTAAAGCTCACCCTCACTATCTTGGGATGTGCATGATGCATGCTTGTGTGTTGGCTTAGAGAAAGCCTCATTATTATTTTTAATAGTAAGTTTATGTACCTGCCCGTCATGTTTTCTGTTTGTTAGCCACATTTAGCGATTGTTTGTGTTTTTTGTCTTCTTTAATTGTATCATTGTAACTTTGGTCTTTTTAATACATCAGTCATTTATCTGAAAAACATAAAGACTGATACATTTGAAGTTAATTGTTTAGTGAATGAGTTATATTCAAGGTAAAGTATACAATTTAAAGTGAAGTTTTAGCTTAGCTAAATGGTAAGCCGGCTCATTGAAGTGAGTTTTATTTGACGAGTCTGAAGTCTGAACGAGTTGGGCTAGAAATGGTTTGCGCCCTCATGTACGTTGCCTTTGCTGCAATGTTGTTTAAAATTATGTGTGTGATAATAAAATTTTGTGTGTTATATATACAAATGACAATTTTAAACAAAATACCAGTGACAGAGCCAAACAATTTATTAAATGGGTTAATATAAAAGTATAATATTGTTTTGTATAATACATTTATATATATGACAATTATAAATAAAATAGTAGAATAATATAAATAACACAAAAAAAAAACCCAAGAAATTTATTAAAGAATTTAGATTAAAAAAATCCAAAGATTGAAAGTTGAAACTAATTTTAAAGCTTAATCAAATTATTTGATGTAGTCTGAAAGGTGAAGAAAAAAAAAACTTTGCTTTTTTGGAATTTTAATTCTTAAATAATAAAAACGTGAGGTACCATAGGGGTTCTCTTCGTCTAATTGGGTAAAAAATTGAAAAAGTAACTAAAAAATATTGATAGTGAAAAACAAAAAATGGTTTTTGTTTAAATTTTAAGTTGTCAAAAAGACAAAAAAAAACACACAAAACCAAAAAAACATGGGTACTAAGATACAGGTCTTTTTAAACTTATAATATTTGTATAATAACCCATATTTTCTAAATTAATGGGCTCAATTTAATATTTTTTTCAATATATATATTTATATATCCTATCTCTAATTCTAACATTTTTATTGGGTGATTTGCCTCCACAATTCCCTCCGCTCATGCAAACTACTAAATATACTTGAGGTCATTTGCTTCACAATAATAATGTATTATCACGGTAATTGATGAATGTACATTGTTCAATTATTTTATATCATTTTGTACATTCATTAGGTATGTATTATAAGTATATTGTGGAACTCGACGCTGAATATAGTGTGTTTTGCATTCTCAGGCTTCAGGTATCACCTAAATACGAAAGAGAGCCAAAAGGAGCATTCCGGATCCTAAACGAAGAAGATGGAACTCTCTCAGCATTAATTGGATAAGAACAAGACAAACTGGATGGTTTACGTGTAGCTTACGGCATGACTAACGGCCGTAAACCTCTTCCAGAGAACATTACAAACATGCTTATGCTCGTAAGGAGTATAAAGCCAAATCAGAGGACCTTACGAGCAAGACTTACGCCCGTAAGGATGACCGTAAAGACCATCCAGAAGAGTTTATGAGCAAAGCTTACACTGGTGATGGCGGTTGCAAAGACAAACAGAGAAGCTCACAATCTGGGACTTACAGCCGTAAGCTGGACCGTAACACAAGATAGAAGACTTTACAGATGGGGCTTACGACCGTAAGTGTTCTCGTTAGGCTCGAGACCCATCATCTCAATCTCCTCACGGCCATGGCCTTATACCCATAAGCAACCTATAAACAGCATAGTATAAATAGACATGATGAGGATTTTTTAGAAAAATTTTTAATTTTTTTCTTGGAGGTGAGGTTAAGGAAGAGATGAGTTGAATCTCTAGGGCTTTAGAGGCGAATTTTGAAGGAGATTTGAATCCATCATCAAGGAGAGGAAAATCGTAGTTGTCAAGCTCACATTGGCAGCGTTTACAGAAGGTTCTTGAGTTTTTTCCGGCGATCAACCTCCAGAACGATTGAGAAGGGGGTTTTCATGTTTATGTTCATTCTCTTCATGTCTTGTGATTAGAATGCTTGCCCTCCATTAATGAATTGCTAATATTGCAAATGTTTGGGCATAGTTGAACTCTAGAGTTTAATCTTTCAACATTGGGTTACGGATCTTGTTGATTTACTTATTTCTTAATTGCAATCCATGTTATTTGAATGTAATTGCGTGTTTATATTGTTTGATTGCTATTGTGGCGAAAGCCCTAGTTATTATATTTGATTTGCATATTGACAAGTAGAAATACCCACACAGTATAGACATGCCGTGATTAGAGGGAATTGTGAGTAAGCTTAGAAATATGGTACTTTAGAGAATTCTTCTTCCTCAAACATCCCAAGTGGGTTAACAAGTATTTCCGTACACTTTACAATCATGTGGGATATATTTTAGGAAAAATCATATCTCTATTTGTATTCGGATTAGGGGTAATCTCTTTGCAAGAAAGATTACCTACTTAAAATTTTTTTGTTAACTCACATTGAGATTTCACATAGCGTACTGCAATTGTGTGATGACTATATCAGCACTGTTTCGATTCAGTTACTTTTCACTATTGCAAGAGGGGTTCAGTATAATTTAGAAAATCTTTCGGTTCAAATAGAATTGCATGTTTAAACAACCTTTGTCCTACATTAACCAAGACCCTAAAGAGATGCTACGCCCGAACGTCACTTCTTCCTCTAATTTCTCTACTCTTTATTATATATTCTCTGTTTTTACTTTAGCATTTGTTCACACACATCACTACTCTAGTTTAGGTTAATTAAGGTTAATTTTTTCCGTAAATTATTTAACTATTATCTTATTTTATTTTGATAACCGAATTTTAATTTATATCAAAATGGTCACTTAACTTCAATCTTATTTTATTGAGCAATCACTTAATTGATTTGGGAACCAAATAGTTTATATGGCAGCCAAAATATCTGTATCAGCTTCTCTATGACACATTAACCGTTCTACTTGGACTATTCATGTCACTAATTTTGAAGATTTTGTGCTATCACATTAGCTATTTAGTTCCCAAATTAATCGAGTAATTGCCTGGTCAAATAAAATTGAAAATGAGTAATCAATTTGATACAAATTGAAGTTCGGTTATTAAAATAAAATAAAACCATAGTTAAGTTACGTATGAAAAAAATTAACCCTCACTAAATGTATATATGTTTGGCATGCTTGTGAAAATAAATAATATATTCCGTCATATATTTATTGAGGTCAATGCCCAATATAAATTCTCTCCAACCCAGCTGACCATTTATTCAGTTCCATAAATGTAGAACTAAATATTGGTCCTATGGTTCTCTGAACCATCAAATCATCAATGTGAATCTATATATATAGATACATATATAAGATGAATGAGTTTGTCATTCTCAAATTTTGTTTGAAAAAAACTCATTAAATAAACTTCACAAAATAATTGCATCACAAATTGAAAGACTTCAAACATAAAAAGACACAAACTCGAGGGATCAATTATCTTTAAAAATTGCTGAGGTTACTAACAGTTAAAATTAGCAATTGAGGGACAGAAAAGGTAAATATTAAAAATTTTATCATTTAATACATTTATTTATTTATTTTTTATTTTTTGACAAATGTGAACAATTCATGTTTTAAAACCAAGTTATGACTTTTTTAATTATATCACGCATTTCCATCTAACGGTAGCAGAAAATAAAATTTGTGACCATATCATGCTTAGAAGACCCAAATACTAATAAGCCAAGATGCAGTTGATTATTGTCTAATTTGTCATTAATTAGTTTTTAAAAAATATAAGCACATAATTGTATTATCGTATCACCAAAATAATATAGAATAAAAACAAAAATTGTACAAAAAAAAAAGAAAGAGTAAATAAATATTTATAAAATACAAAGTTCAGAATAAGGAAAAAATTAAGCCACTTTAAGGAAGATATTCCCAACAACTAACTAAACAAGCCATCAAGTAAAGACCATGCATATCCCCAACTCCCATGAACCAAAAGACTAGTCCAAAACGTAACATCATGCACTCCATAAATCTTCACATCCAACGCCCAACCACCTGAATATCAAGCCCCATTTACTCACAATATTCAAGTGACGCTGACTGAAAGGCACGACCATATTCGCTCATTTTCCCTTATTGCCCATCTCATTATCTTTATTACATCTTCCATGAAAAGTTTGTAAGTCTGTACCACCACTTACATTAAACATTATATCTTCTTCAATGCTCTCACACTTGCCAACTTAATAACATAAATATATATATATATAATATATATTTTTTTAATCGAAAGGTGTATTATGGCCAACCACCTAGCCATCTTGACTGTTTTGTGAAAAAAAATTCTGAGATTTAATTAACATATAATTCATATTGGGCAGACTTTGTTGAGAATTCTTAATTCATGAGTTGTAAAAGAAAAACTTATATCACCGTAATTTAATGTTTTAATAACCGGACCGGTTATCGAACCGGTTAAGCAACCGGTTCCGGTTCAACCGGTTGAACCGGTTGGACCGGCCGGTTCAACCGGATTTAATTTTTTCAAATAAATAAATATTTAAAAATTTAAAAAACATTAAAAATAAGTAAAAAATAATTTCAAAAATAAAGAAAAAATAATAAAAAAAGATACAAAATTACATATTGCAAATTTAAATTACCTTTATAAGGTCATAAAGTTTTAACTTTACATAAAATTAAAATTTTCAAAATACAAATATACAAAAATACAACTATACAACAAATATTGAAAAATAAAGAATTAAATAAAATATAAGTCTACAAGTATACAACAACAACAATAATGATTAAAAAATTAAAACCAAACCGTTCAAATATTTGGTTTAACACTTTAACTTTAATGAGTTTAATTATTGATTAGTGTAAAATTATAAGTTAATCATAATAAATTAATAATAATAAATTATAATATATTGATATTTTTTATGCATTTTGTTTTTTATTTTTTTGACTTTTTGTCTTTTTAAAATTTGGACGGAGTTAATTAGTTTATTAAGTTGATATAAGTTTTTAATTATAAAATAAATAAATTAAATAAATTAATTAAATCAATAAATTAACCGGTCCGGTCCAACCGGTTCACCGGTTCACCGGTTGAACCGGTTGAACCGGCCGGTCCGGTTCTTTTGTAGTATATATTACTAACCGGACCGGCCGGTTCCCGGTTCAACCGGTTGAACCGGCCGGTCCGGTCCGGTTTTTAAATCATTGCCGTAATTAGAGATTAAAACAAATGTTAGATTCAAAGATGGTGTTAAAGATTATATTAGCACTAGTCTCTTGTTTAAGGTGTTTATATTCTTACAAAGAGATAGTTTTAAACCCCAATTCACACAAAATAAGAGTATATATTTATTGATATATTAACTCCAATTAGTTACTTCACATCAGCAGCTCAGCTCAACATCAGCAACTTGGGTCCACGATATCACTAAACCTCTTCTTTTCCAATAAGCATCCATTTTCATTCACATCTTTTCATTCACATCTTCAAATAGGTACGAAATAAGATAGTAAGAAAATTCGTTGTTATTATCATTGTAGAATTTTTGTTTTATGAAATAATCAGGTATTAATAATTTGTTATGAATAATTTAATATCAGTGTTAAGTACTACTAAATCACCGCAACAGAAGAGCAAAAACAAGTACATCACAATCTCTAATAAACACCAATTCGTATTTTCACAATTCAAACAGTATGGACCTTAAAAGTACAAGTCTAATAACTTAAACTCAATAACTCAAGTGCATAGTAAAAAATCTTGCAAAGTTTGTCCGGATTTCACGTGACATGAGTTATAATTCCATGTTACATTGGTCTTTTTTTTGGTTGACATTGGTATGTTACATTGTTTATTTTAATCCTTTAATTGAAAAATACATTATCTTTGATGTATAAATTGTTTTCACTTCAAATTTATTATTATTTATACCTGTTCCGGTTTTTTTTATTTATTAATTTTAACTAATTTAGATAGATTACAAAAAAGTTAAAATTAGTTAAAAATTTAAAATTTATAAAAATTTATATTAATTTTTTAAAATTATTATTATTTAAAAATAATTTAATGAAATGTATAGTTCATATGATTTATTGGAAGTTGTACAAATATATTAAATATAAAAATAAATTTTAAAAAAATTGTATTTCATAAATTAACTAATAAATAAAACATATAAAAAAATAGCTCTAAATGAGCCAAGTAAAAAAAAAGTTTAATTATCGTACATGTCCCTATAATTGTGTACTTTCTACTCTTTTAGTCATTTTAATATTTTTAGATACAATTAAATCCTCATATTTAGGCGAATTGGGTCATTCTAATCCACAACAATATTTTTAGATACAATTAACTCTTTACAATTTACACTTGCCCATTTACACAACGAACTAAAATGATCTAATTCAACTAAATATAAGGACTTAATTGTATTTAAAAATATTGCAAAGATTAAAAAGGCAGAAAGTACATAATTACAATGACATGTACAACAATTAAATAAAAAAAAGGGAAGTATTAGTCGGAAGAGCAATCCTTTAAGTTGGGGAATATAAGTAAAAATACATAGGGTGCGTTTGATACGCAGTTAAGTATAGCACAAGCAGTACAGAACAGAACAAGTAGTTATGGTACAACACAACTATTTATCTTGTACCATATTTGATATTTTATGGATAACTTCTCGAGTACTGAACAAAAATATTATAAAATTACTTCTAATACCTTTTATATTATCTTATGTTTGTTTTACAATAAACAACTTCATAGCAAGCTATTATTTTCAATATTTTAATTAATTTTTTTTATAATTAATCAATTTAGTAAATTATAATTATATTATTTAAAAAATTTTCAAAGTACATACAAAATTAATTTTTTATTAAAAAAATACATGATAAATTCGGTTAATATATCAATCCGTTAAATAATATTATTTTTTATATGAGATTGCTAATATATTTGATATGTTTATGAAAATCATATATCTATGATTCAAGAATATAAGATATAAAGAGATTTATATTTATTTTTTATACAATTTAAATTTTTAATTTTTGGATAGAAATATTAAAAAAATTTATGTTAATTTTTATAATTTAAAATTTTAATTTTAAGATATCGATTTTACATTTAAAAAAATATATATTATGAAAATTAATTAGCGTCGTGGGATTTGATGATCGTCGTGGGATGTGATATATATAATTGTATTTTTTATTTTTTATTAAGGGTAATTTAGTCTTTAGTTGTGCTGTACCACGATAAAACTTTTGTACCGAGGTTTTGGTGGTACAAAAATTTTAAATACTTGTGCTATACTCTGACATCCTCTTGTACTGTACTTTCAACTTTTTAACAAACCAAACAAAGAACAAGAGAAGTTGTGTTGTGCTGTACTTCAAAATTTTGCATATCAAACAGACTCATAAAATACATGATAATAACTGCACACTAAATTAATAATAAATAATAATAATAATTTAAAAAAAGAAAAAAAGAAGCGGTTGTTATCTCCCGCTTCTTTGGTTGGGAGATACTCTCTCTCACTCACTCTCTCTCTCTCTCTCTCTAACAAGACTGGGATCGCTTTCAGTGCTGTTAGTGTGACATAATTGCGCCCTCTTCCTCTTTGTCTTCCAGCTCATTCACTCTCGTCACTTCTGCTATTAAATACTAGATGACCATGGAGATGGGTTTCCTGGGTTTGGGAAGATGGAGGAGGCGAGCTCTGCCGCATACTTGGTCTGGGAGGATCTCATGGCTGTGCTGCCCAACTATGGCAGTCCAAGGCCAGCGAAGAAGCTGCTCCAGGGCCTCAGTGGGTATGCGGCTCCTGGACGGATCATGGCCATAATGGGACCCTCTGGATCAGGGAAGTCTACGCTTCTTGATTCATTGGCAGGTTTGGGGATTTTGCCTTTTTATTATTATTATTATTTTTATTTTATTTTTTTTATTGATTGTTTTGGGAGTTTGGTTTGATTGGTGGTATTGGAACAGGGAGGTTGGGGAGAAATGTGGTTCTCACTGGGAAGGTGTTGCTGAATGGGAAGAAGAGGAGGCTTGATTACGGTGTTGTGGTAGGGTTTCTAATTTATTCAAGTTTTTTTTTTTATCTGTTTTGATGTGGAAAAGAGATCGCCTTGCTTGTGTTTGATGAAATGCTTTGAGTGGGTATTGTGAATATGGAATTTGTTTACATGGAATTGGGAAGATTAGAGACAAGACTTAGCATGAAAATGGTCTAAGAGTGAAAATTGAGAGGAAAGTTGGGGTTTTTTTTTTTAACTGGAGTTGGAGCATACCCTTGGTTTTTCTTTACTGCAGGAATCATAGCATTTGTTCATGCTTTTTCTTACTCAATTAACCAAGCAATTTTCATGGCCCATTTAGTTTTTGAACCCTATTGTCTTGTGTAAATTAGAATCCTTAACATTTATGCAGGCTTATGTGACACAAGAAAATGTTCTGCTTGGGACTCTGACAGTCAGAGAGACCATCACTTACTCAGCTCACTTGAGGCTTCCTACCACTATGAGAAAGAAGGAGGTGCAAGCTGTAGTGGAACGCATCCTTGATGAAATGGGACTGCAAGAATGTGCTGACCGGCCAATAGGGAACTGGCATTTGAGGGGAATTAGTGGTGGAGAGCAGAAGAGGCTCAGCATTGCTTTGGAGATACTCACTCGCCCTCGTCTCTTGTTCTTGGATGAGCCTACAAGTGGCCTGGATAGTGCCTCTGCTTTCTTTGTGATTCAGACATTGAGGCAGATGGCGAGAGATGGTAACAAGACCATTATCTCATCGATTCATCAGCCTAGCGGTGAAGTTTTTGCTCTCTTCGATGATCTCTACCTCTTGTCTGGTGGGGAGGCTGTTTACTTTGGAGATGCCAAGTTGGCTACCGAGGTAGCGGATATAGTAAAGCTGCAGCCTCTGTTCACCAAGCTATAAAAAAAACTATGCTTTTTTCTGCAAAATCTATGAACTAGTAAGCTGATTTATTTTTTCCTTGTGATTCAGTTTTTTGCAGAGGTTGGATTCCCTTGTCCCAGCAGAAGAAATCCTTCAGACCACTTCCTTCGGTGTATTAATTCTGATTTTGATCTTGTTAATGCTACGCTGAGAGGATCACTAAAACACCTTGCAGTATGTATTCCAGTTACCGGTCTCGTTTCCTGTAAATTATAACATCAATCTTCTGATTTGCCTTTGTTGTTGATTAATTAAGGAAACAGAATCATCATCAGATCCTCTGTCAAAGTTAGGCACCTCTGAGATAAAAGCAATTCTTATTGACAGATACAAGAGCTCGGACTATGCATTAATGGCCAGACAAAGAATTCAAGAGATATCCAAAATGGTAGGTCACTTGTCAGTTCACATTAACGCATCTAGGTTTCTGTTACAAATCCTGTATCCTTCAGTACTCTCTTTTACTATTTGTCATAGGGTCTGGTTCTTCTTGGCAAATGAATAGGTTAAAACTGATTTTTACCAATCAAAAAATTCACAAAGATTTAGTAGCGTACTTACCTTTCCATGAGTGGACATATACTTTTAGGAGCATTGATGACAAACAAAAAGGGGCTTATCAGTTATCACACTCATCGGAAGAGAAAAACCAGTTTTAAACGCAGTTGTTTTTTTAGGTATAATACCCTAATTGGTTCCTCTATTTTTCTCTCTCTTCTCTTTTGGTCCCTCTACTCAAAAATGTGTCGCACTAATCCCTCAACTCTTGAAAATGACCCAATTTAGTCTCTCTACCCTTAATCTCTTCCCATCTAGTCCCTCTACTTTTAAAAATACTGCCAAATAATTAGCCTATTTTAGAGTAGAGGGACTAAATAGAACTATTTTCAAGAGTAGAGGGACTACTTGGGAGCATTTTTGAGTAGAAGGGCCAAAAGGGAAGAGAGAAAAGTAGAGAGACTAATTTAGGTATTATACCTTTTTTTTATAATATTTGACCCAGTTTTACCCATGATTCACTTCAGGAAGGGCTAACAGTGGGGTCAGAGAAAGGAAGCCATGCCACGTGGCTGAAGCAGCTCACTACATTAACAAGAAGATCATTTGTCAACATGTCCAGGGATATTGGTTACTATTGGGGTCGGATTGTCATATATATAGTTGTTTCTCTTTGTGTTGGCAGTGTATATTACAATGTGGGAACAAGCTATACAGCCATACTGGGGAGAGCCTCTTGTGGTGGTTTTGTATCAGGCTTCATGACTTTCATGTCCATCGGAGGGTTTCCATCGTTTGTTGAAGAGATGAAGGTTTTCTCACGCGAAAGGCAAAATGGGCATTACGGTGTTGCAGTATTCATACTATCCAACTTCTTGTCATCCTTTCCCTTCTTGGCTGCAGTCTCTATTGCTTCTGGAACTATAACATATTTTATGGTGAGATTTCACAAGGGCTTCTCTCATTATGCCTATTTCACCATCAGTCTCTACGGTGGTGTTGCGGTGATAGAGAGCATCATGATGATTGTTGCATCCCTTGTTCCAAACTTTCTAATGGGCATTATCACTGGAGCTGGTATCATTGTAAGACAACAATATTCAAATGTCGGAATAGAAATTGAGAAGGTTGCACACTTCTGAGGTTATGTTTTTATTTTGTTGCAGGGAATTATGATGATGACGGCCGGGTTCTTCCGTTTGCTGCCTGATCTTCCTAAGCCTGTTTGGCGCTATCCAATATCTTATATCAGCTATGGTTCATGGGCCTTGCAGGTTTGCCTACCATTCTTTTCATTCATATGTTACAATTGTAGAATACAGCTTATGACAAGAGTTTAGTGTTAAATTCTTCTGCTAAATGGAGATCTGGCTGTAAAGATGGACTTCTGACTTTCAAACATAAGCAATAGTATAATGCAGACCTTAGAGAAACATTTAGCTTTGAAGTAGAAACTGGTTTATGGGGGAATAACAATAAAACAGCTTGTTGATAAGGTCGTTTGCATGAGTTTGGCACTTGAACTAATTAAATGATGTTACACTGCCTACCACTCTTTGGAAAAGTTAAAACTTGATAGAATCACAGTTCATTGATTGGAGTGTTTTTTTATTAACTAACACACTATTTTAGAGTTCATTATTGTACTTAGAAAAGATTCGAACTTTTTTTTATTCCTTCGAGTGCATGTGCTAAAGTTGGTTTGGGTACTTGTTAAATTCATTTCAACAGGATTCTGATCTTTTTTTGATTGTCATAATTCAGCATGATTGTGCGCAGTGAAAACATAAAGGAGTGCAACTTCTTTGCAAAATGAGTTATTGTCCTAGAAAGCACTATTTTATACAATTCTGCAAGAAGCAATCCTAAATGCTCCTTGTAAAATACAAGTTGAGATCTTTTTTCTAGGTTAGCTTACAACATCATGCTTAGAGTTGGTGCTCTTGCTGTTATGCTACTCATTTGCCCCAGTTTCTTTGATTCCTCCCATGTATAATATGTAGACAATTTGAAGCAATATTTTAAGGTGAAAAAGCTATATACTATCAACCTGATCTTCTTCAATTCATGAACTAAACATTTAAATCTCCTTCATTATTATATTATGTTCAAAGTTTTATTCCGAAAGTCTTTTAAACAATAATTGGGGATATGTGCTTTTCTGCTAGAGAATCTCTCTTAAGCAAATTACAACTTGCATAGGGCCCATAAACAATTTTCAATGTTTGAACTCAGGCTTTTTAGTTTCAGTCTTAAAGGTGATCACGGTCTTCTGATTTAAAAAAAAAATTATTGAAAATTTGTCTGATTGTGTCCAGTCACGGGCGTGATGCTATGTAATTACATTCTTTTAAAATGCTTTTCTCCCAGTGGCAGCATACAAAAAACATTATCATGTTGCATCAATCTCAATGTTGGATATCTAATATGGATTAACAAAATTTTGCAGGGCAATTACAAGAATGATTTACTTGGTCTAGAGTTTGATCCTCTGGTTCCTGGAGATAAAAAATTGAGTGGAGAATACATCATCAAACACTTATTTGGAATCAGTTTGGCTCGTTCAAAGTGGTTTGATTTATCAATTGTTTTTGTCTTGCTGATTGCATACAGGATTCTCTTCTTTCTCATATTGAAGTTCAAGGAGCGAGCTTCCCCTGTTTTAAGATCAATCTATGCAAGAACAACAATTCACCATATAATGAAAAGGCCTTCATTTCAGAAGAGGAAATCTTCATTTTCTTCTCGAAATCCACCTCACCACCCAATGTCTTCACAGGAAGGTCTTAGCTCTCCTCTGCCATAAAGTCTAAGTTCCATAATAATTTTATGTTGAGTTTAAGAATATGATACTGTATATGCATATCATTTGGTGTATGCTTTTCATTTTATGTGTTGGGGTTTTTAAAAAAAGCAATTGTCTGTTTTTATGTAACAAGAATACAATGTAATCTTGATTTTTTTTTTCTCGGGTGGTTGGAATATTCAACTTCTAATAAGAACGCTACTTTACTGTTATATGAATCATTTAAAAACTACAGGTAAGGAACTTCTTGTCTAGCGTTTATTGAACTAATAGATTTTTCTGAATTTTTCTTAATTCACGGAAAAAATATAAATTAAATTCCGACAATATAATTGACATTTTCACAAGATGGCCATGGCAAGGACGGATGATAATATTGCAATGTCACAAAATTACAGGGCATCACAAGAACAAAAATAAGTTCCTGATTACTAGTGGGGATCCACATCCACACACTCAAAGCCTCCTTCCTCCCTTATCCGAATATTCCCAGCCACCAGAATGGTCCCCCATTGGATATGCCCATCAAGAAAAGACCAAAGCCTTTTCCATCAAAGTGATTGCTGACGTATTTGGAATCCTTTCTCTATTGATGTCCTCATCCTTTACCCTTTCTCATAGCCACACATCAATGTGAAACACCATCCATGATCCACTCATCTCAAGCCGGGAAGTCCACTTCAGTAACTTCACCATCCTCACTTCCTTCCTCTCCGTCGCAAGTCTTGAAGTCAAGAGATAGGAAGTCAAGTCATGCGGTAGCGATGAGACGGCGAGGAAACCGAGGCGTAGGAACGAGAGGGTCACGCCCTGAGTGGATCTGGTTTAGCCGGTCCGGTATGGTCGAGTCAAACAGCCGGTTCGTCGGGTTCTCAGCGAAACACACATAGAAGCACGCCACACACGCTTGTGGCAACGCCATTCCTATCCTCGTCTGCATAGTGCATATATAATAACAACATTAAATAAATAAATCAACTATTTTTTTTTTCCCTTCTTCATAATCTAATGGTGTGTCACAACATCATCAGCATCATCATTTTAAGTTAAAAAATAAAATAAAAAATAATAATAAAAAAAAAATAAAAATTTGATGAATAATTGAAGTGCTGACCATGAGATAGCCAACATAGAAGGCTAACAAAGAGACGGTGGCGGTGTAGTGTTTATGGGCGGAGAAGGTCCAAGAGGCAGCAAAGATAACACAAAGAGAACCACTGGCCACGCCTGTCAAGAAGCAAACCGCACTGGTGATGTCCGAGTCCACCAGCTCCTCCATCTTCTGCACCTCGAACATACCCCACGTACTCTGCGACGCTGCCACAAATCCCCTTCCATACGCCGCGATCTTATAAAAACCAAATTAATCTAACCAATTAACCAAAAGAACAGTGCTAGCTAGCTAGCTTTGTTGTATAGATATATATAGATTCTCTCTCAAGTCTCAACTATACTTACATGAACGAAAGCCCAGCTGTTGCCATAACGAAAGATGGATTCCATGACACGAAGGCAACAGTGCGCGCACGAGAACATGAATTCGTCCTCACCTTCCAACAAATTGAGCGCGCGCGCGACGATGCGGAGGAATTCGATGGTGGGAACGAAAAGCGAGCCCAAACACGCGCTGCCGAGGTTGAGTGACAGGGCGCGCTGGAAGCTGAACTGAACGTTGCACTGCATCCCGCGGAGATAGTACAGAGCGATGACGCGGCTGACCGTGAGATTGGCGACATTGCGCATCACTTCAGCGGTCCAGGCCAGGCTCAGCACGAGCGCGATGATGGTTAAGGGTGGGTAGTAGAAGTTGAGAGCGCCGATGATGGCAAAGCACCAGATTGAGATCCAGAGGAAGCCGACACCGAGCATGAGATAGGCCGGGCCGTTCAAAGCTTGGAATTTGGCTACTGGTGTGAGGGACTTAGCGAAGACGCGTGCAGTGAATGGAGTGCGGCGCATGGACCAGCAGGCGTAGAGACCGGTGCCGATGGAGAAGAGGATTAGTGCGATGCCACAGCCGTCTGTGGCCGGGAGAGAGAAGCAGAGGAGGAGAATCCCTGCCGCCATAGTGGTGGCAAAACAGGACCAGAGGATGAACCCAACCATGAAAAATGGCCACGTCCGTACTGCTTTTTGCCAGGCGAACGCTAAGAAGATGGCAAGGATTGCAGAGCCTTCGATAGGAGGAAGCCAGAACTTGAGCACCATGCGTGCTCTCCTCGCACGCCATGAGCCGATGTCAAGCAAGCCTTGCACGCCTTTGTAGCTGAAGAAGGTGATTGCGGTGGTGGCAACCAGGAGATGGAACAAGAAGAGGCACAGAGAGATTCTGTTGGTGTATACTCTGGAGTTGAGAGAGATTATGCCTATGTTGTTTGTTCCCTGCTTTGTTGATTGATTTTACATGAAAATTAGGCAAAAATAACTAGAAAAAAAAAATGGAAATATATATATGGGATTTATGAATGGTATACACGTACCTGAGGAGGAGTGGTTAAGATTGGCTGAACAGAAGAAGGGGTTGGAGGAGGTGGGGATGAGATGTGGATGGGGTCTGGAGGGCGTTGTGCTTGAAGTCTAGAGATGGTTGCTGCAGCTGCAGGTGGCTCTGCAACCACCACCACTCCTCTTTTCTCTTCTTCATCACCTTCCTTCTTCTTCTGTACCTCCTCCTCCTCCTCCTCCTCCTCTTCTTCTTCTTTACCAGTTCCTGCCATTACTTTAGCTAGCAAAGTTCAGGGAGGTGGACAGGAGAATTTAAGGAAAGAGAAATGAAGTTTGGTAAATGGTCTCCGGCGGCTGGAATTCTAACATCAACAACATCAGCAGCCAAACATGAAAGTCTTCAAAGTGTTTATGATGAGAGAAAGAGAGAAGTAATGGTGGTTTGCTTGTTACCGTTGCTAGCCATTGCTTTTCTCTATCTCTCTCTTAGTCAGCATTGTCAGTATTTTTATCTGAGTTGTTCCATCTGATCAACGTGCATGATAAATGGACGGTTGTGATTAAGACTAATGAATCTGATTTTTTTTTTATTTTTTTTTTAATGGGAGGATGTTGGTGTGTTTGGTGTTCCCAGTGGCCATTAAGAATATAGAGAGAATTATATAAATGAGCTGGCATCTGGTGAATGGAGCGGTGGCCTTTGGCACTTTGCTTCGTAAATAGAGCGAAACGGAACTGAATGAGTTCGCCGTTGAAACGGAGCTCCTTTGCTTGCGTAGTTTGCATGCCGTTCCGTTTTGTACAACATCTGGAATTTCTAAAGTGCGGACATAGATGACATTGACACCTATGCTTTTCTCGTAGCTGTCGATTAATTTTGTGTTTATAATAATAATAATAATAATAATAATAATAATAACTAGGCATTCTCCCCGACCTTGCATCGGAGTTTTTAAAATTTTATGAAGAGTTTTGAAACAATATCATTTAATTTTAAATTCAAAAAATATATAGTTTTTTATCCTAAATTAGTTAATTTATCATTTTTAATTATTTAATTATTTTATTTTTTAAATGAAAATATGTTACGGGTTATTCCAAAGAAGATATTTATTAATTTAACATATTATTTTTATCATAAAACTACACAATATATGCTTAAAAATATTTTTTAGGACTAAACTAAATTAGAGGGATAAGCATAACATAAATATTAGACAAATGAAATATATTTACTGAAAGATACTTATTTCTCTATGGTTTGATATTTTAAAAATTATTTTATTGGTTATAAAAATATTTATATAAATTGAACTAATACAACCAAAATTTAATAATATATATATATAACTATTTATTTTATAATTAATAAATACTACTGATCAATATAAGGTAATCTTATCTTAGGTGACCATATATCAAATCCATATTTATAAATCCCTCCAACTAAACACAAAATTTTATAATGTAGCATTCCAACTACATCAAACCAAACACTAGATTTAACACTCCTCGTATTTTTAAATATAGTAATTACAACTACATTGTAATTTGAAATACATTGCATTTTTCAACTACATCTAACCAAACATTACTTAAAAATACTTTTTCCGAAAGTACTTCTAGAAAACTTAAAAAAAACATTTTTTTTAAAAGTCAATCCAAAGAAGCCCCTAGCATGACAAATAAGGCCAAATCAAGTGAGCATGCAAGGTCTCAGATCCTGTCTCAATATGGTAGATACATCTAACATAAGTACAAATTTTTAAAAAGAAATACTATAAAGTCCGGTGCAAGAAAATTCAAACTAGCAAAATTAAAAAAACAACATTTATTCATTACTGGTGGTTAGGTCCACTGGAAGGGTATAATATTATTAACTTGAAAGAAAACTAGGTGACTCTTCGCTCAATGACTCCCGCTATTCACCAAACAACCCTATGCCTAATTTGAAAGAAAGGGTGAAAACACATTTATTAGCTCAAAAACAAAGTAACGCTAAAAATATAAAGATCACAACAATTCTCAAAATTTCAGACTTTAGTACAAAATAACATAGTAGAGTATAATACTTATCAAAATATAGTTAAAAAACAAAACAATATAGCAAAATATACAATTATTATCAGGTAATCCAGAATATATGTCTCCCAATTCACAATTACCAAACCAAAATATCATAGATTATTTATTTAAACTCGATGACTAGAGTCAAAGGTTCATAATTCATTTGTTTACCCTCGATGACCCGTGCCAGATTGCCAAAGTCTGTTATTCTCCACCGACGGAACTGTGCAAAACTATAGTTTATTAATAGAGTTACATGTTGACACAGACAATGTTTAACACTTACTGACAGTGTTAGTTTATAGTTAATTGGAGATTATAGTTGTTATGACAAAATATTTCATGTCCACAAAATAATAACTAAGTCCTGACTAAGCAAATTTGGAATAAACCACCAAATAAAAATCCTACCAATTATATGACCCTATTTTTATAATATCAAAATAATCAATTATTTAAACTTGAACCGTTAAGTATAAATTATCAAATAACTGAATAATCTAGACAATTAAAAAAATATAATTAATCATATATATATATATATATATATTCAAGCAATTTAGAAAAATATAAATAATATGAAATTAAATAAAAACATTTAATAATTCACATAATTCTGAAAAAAATAATTAATCATAATAATAAATAATTCTAAAAATAGTCATGGTTAAAGAAATAATAATTGACAAATCAACAAAAATTTAATTATTAACAATGAATATATAAAATAATTAAATTAACAAATTTAGTCCGTATAAATAAATATACATACCTAATATAATTTATTTGTGATTTCTTACCTAAAGAAATCCTCGAGATATAGAATTCACCGTGACACTAAAATCAGAATTAGAGCACAGACCTTAAAACATGAACATTACACCGTAACTCAGATTTTAAAACTTAATTACAAACAATAACAGTTGGTTAACAATCATCAAAACTTCAAGGCAAATATGTCTCGCCCATAGCCATTTATGAGGTCACCACTGCGAATAAAGTCTGAGCTAGTAGCTGCCAACAATTTAGATAACTATTCAAATAAAGATATACAGTGAATCAAACTCTCACATTAAAAAAGCACAAAATCTGTTGGCTAGGATTAAAACTGGGTGGGGTTCACATAATGCATCTGATATTTGGCTGCATGAAGAAATTTGACATGGGTGCTTGACTTTTAAATTAGAGTGCTTTCTTTTATATTAATTTATGTTTGTCTCTATGAAAATATATTGAGTACTGTATCATATTCATTTTTTTTTTTAAATATCAAACTTCAATATCTATCATTATAATTATCTAATTTTAATTTATGTTCAAGGAAAAGTATAAAAAAAAATTTGGAGAGAATTTGATAATATTTATGGTCAATTTGCTATATTAATACGAGTCTGCCATTATCTCCATATATGGATATGACACGTCATCGAAAAGAGTCACATAACCACTCGCATTGATACATCATATGCCGCGTCAACCTGATGAACTGGTCTATAAAAATGGTCATATGACTCTATTAGATAATGTAGCATGCTTGCGTATGTAAATGATACGACGAAGTGGTGTTGACTTGGCAAATTTGGCATATATGTCATCAAATTTTTCTCAAAATTCTCTTAGTACACTTTTGAGGAACAATAATTAAAATTAAATGATCAAAATAATATAAATTAAAGTTCAATACTCAAAATAAAAATAACCATAGTAAGGTATCACAAAATATATATATATATATATATATACTCCGTCTCTAAAACCGTTAATTTTTTAATAAAAAAAAATTATCAATTTATAAGTGATATGAATAATATTGTACCACTACCTAATGAGAGAGTGCTAATTCACTTCACCCGTGATTAAAGTTTTAACTCCCTTTTTATATTATGTAAAAATTGGGTATGATATATTTATGTAACTTGTTTTTCATTTTTTATATAAAATAAATAGTAGTTGATAGGTATATGTTTTTGAAATAATCATATTACTGTTTTTTATTTAAAATTCATAAATTTACACAAATGTAAATTAATGAATGAATGAATATAAAGAGTTTATAGATGTGTGGCACTTTCTCCACCAGACACAACTTATCCTAGAAATCAATTATTATAAATTTTAATTATTTAAATTATATATATATATATATATATGTAACAATGATGCTAATAAATATTAGTTACTAATTAAAAAAATTTTGATTTAAATTCCATTTAAATTTAACTAATATTAATTGAACTAATAGGCCATGAATTTTTTTTTTACTTCTTATTTTTTATAAAAAAAACTTTTACTTCTTATTTTTTATAAAAAAAACTTTATATATGTATACAACTTAAAAAAACTTAAAAACCAAGGGACTTTATCGTAGCATATTTAAAAAGATAGCATGCGCATGCTTACCCACATTTGTGAAAAAAAATAAATAAATAAATGCAAATAAATGTGGAATTTATTACATCCTCTAAATGATTCAATCAATGCTCGCAAAGGAAGAAGAGGAAAACTTTAATAGAAAAGGCCCACAAGCATTCTTTGTCACTTGATTTTAACTCCTTAAATTAGCTTTCTCGTCTTTTTCCCACCTTTTTTTTTCTCTCTCATTTCTATTATTTCACTCGCATGAAATTGCGCTGTCATGGTGTTTTTTCATTGTTCCCCACTTGGTTAAATTAAATGGTCCTTCAAAAGTGAAATGCTGAATAATTGAGTGAAGGTCTAACATCCTAATTTTGAATGCATGTATGTCAGTAGTCAGCGAGCTTCTTTAAGTATAACGTATTAATTGATTTATAGTTAATAATTACATGAGAACAAAATTATTAAATAAGTTTGAGACAAGCCATGTTTTTAATCAGTCATGTTTGAATTTGTTTTAAATCTTTTAATAGCCATTTGGTGAATTTATCAGAACTACAATTTAATCTAATCAAACGGAAAACATTTAGATGCACTCATTCATGGTAATTAAAAAAAAACCAAATAAACCTGAAACCAAAGGCTTTGAAATTATTTGAAATTATTTTATAAAAAATTATCTATTGTGAGATGAAAAAAAATTTATTTGGATTTTGATCGCATCTTAACTTAACTATTATTTATCAATATTAATATTTTTAATTTTAATTATAACTTCAAAAATTACTTTACCCATTTAAGTATTAACCTTAATTTTCTAAACAAGTCTTGAAATCTAATATAAATTAGTAAGCCGAGTCTTTGTCTCGTAAGTAAAGGGAGTTCAAATCCCTTCGAACTCATGGTGAGGACAGAATTAAAAAAATCCTCACACCCCCATAACAAATTATATATGAGTTGAAGGGCTCATTAATTAATGACTATGTGAAGTATTGTGGGTTTATCTAAATCATTGGGGTTTATCTGTATTTTTTTAAAAGAAAAAAAGTACCGGCAATTTCACCCGTGATCGACCCCATCAAAAACATGAGCTTGTGCTGAGTAACATTAAGTCACAGTTTTTTTAAATTTTATTTTAAACTCAATTTTTGGTATTTGTCAATTGCGTGTTGCCTTCTCTCATGCTTGTGCGCTTGTCTAAGAATATTAACTTGATTACAACTAGTATGGATGCCCGTGCTTACGCTACGGGGTTCATCATTAGATGCTAATTGTTTTAAAAATAAAAAAAAAAACACTTAAAAAATTAGAAAAAAACAAACACCAATATTATTAAATAAATGAAATAAAATAGAATAAAATAAATAATAAATAAATAAAGTCCAAAATAAAAGACATACAAATATAAAAAATAAAATTATATAAATATGCCCATAAATTAAAAAAAAACCATATATATAACAGTTAAACAATAAATAAATTTATTTTATCGTTAAAGTTAAAAAAAAGACAATTATTTATATTGAGCGAGAAAAGATTGGTGTGAAACCCGCTAAAAATAAATGAATGAATAAAAACCCCTAATCAAACCAAGCAAATGAGAATATATTTCCCTATTTCAATAGTCTTGTATTCATGCATTTAATTTATATTTTTTAAGTTTGAAAGAGTCAAGTTCAAATGTATAAACTGTGTTCTTGTAAATAGTAAATATTTTTAATTAACACCCACACATATTAACAATGATTTTCTAAATAATAAATAAATAAAGTCCAAAATAAATAAAGACATGCAAATATAAAAAAAATATAATTATATATATGCCCATGAATTAAAAAAACTATATAAATAGACAATTAAACAATAAATATATTTATTTCATTGTTAACTTAAAAAAAAATACTATTACTTGTATTGAGTGAGCAGTGGTTGGTGTGAAACCTAGAGGTGGGCACGGGCCGGTTAACCGGGCCCGACCCGCCGAGCCGGGTTGATCCGGGAGGCCCGCCGGGTCCGGTTCAATCTGTGAATGAACCGGACCCGGCCCAGCTTATCATAGAACCCGCCGGGTCCGGGCCAGGCCCGTTTGACCCGGCGGGTTTTTGTAAATAACAAAAACCAATTGTCATGATGAGGTTTGAACATAGGACCTCTCACATGGGAAAATAACATTAACCAATTGACCTACAGATTATTCTTATTTTAATGTAAAAATATAAATAAATATAAATAAGTTGCAAAATATTTTTTAAATTTAATCCCAAACAACAAAAAATTAAAAATAATTTATAATAACTTAAAAAATTTAAGATATATCAAATTAATTTTAAAAAAGATAAAAAAAAGCTACATTTTTAATTTATTTATCTATTAAATTAAATTATTAGCACATTCTTTTAAGTGTAACAAAATGTATATATCAAGTAGTATTATTATTTTAAATTGAAGTTATTATCAACTTATTTATTTATTATAATTAGGGTTGGCTCTAGATTTTACTTTGGTCTCTAACAATAGGGTTATTATTGTGCTTACCATGTTGTCATTGAAAAAAAGTTAAAAATCAAAATAATATGGTGTGAACCATTATTTAAAGATATTTTTTTACTAATATATTTTTTTATAAATTGATATACATAATTTAAAAACAAATTTTTGTAATTTTATTTTTTATTTTATAAATTGAAACAAAATAATCTAATATATATGTGGCAAATAAGAGTGGGCTATTTAAGAGAATTTAAGAGTGCATATGTAGGGACTTGGTGCTTATGAGCCAAAAGAAGATTAACAACATAATTATTTTTTAAAAAAATATTTATGAAAATTTATTGTTTGATGCTTTGATATTTTACTAATTGATTTGCATAATTTTTTAATTTATTATATGGTATCTTAATTTTTTATAAATTAAATATATATGTAAAATATTTTGATCCATATCCTACATCTATTTATATATAATGTTTTTCAATAAATATTAGAAACAAATTGTAACTCAAGTGGTTGGGTTCTTGCTATCCAAGTTCAAGATCATGGGTTCAAATCCCATGACCAACATGGCCCAAACCGGGTTTTGACCCGGCGGGTTGAAAACCGGGTCATTGAACCGGCGGGCCGGGCCGGTTTTCCGGACGGCATGTGCCCACCTCTAGTGAAACCTGCTAAAAATAAATAAATAAATATCGTCAATCAAACCAAGCAAATGAGAATCAATTTTCCTAATTCAATAGTCTTGTATTCATGCACTTGGTTTATATTCTTCAAGTTTGAAAAAGCCATGTTCAAATGTACAAACAGTGTTCTTGTAAATAGTAAATATTTTTAATCAACACCCACACATATTAACAATGATTTCCATCAATTAACAAATAAAATAAATATATAAAAAATAGAAAACTAATGGAATACAAAACAATCATATTATCTGAAAATCGAAGAGGTACTCAGATCCTCCTATGCGTATATCATGATACCTCATCACAACAATTGAGTTCTCACTAGAGCTTGCACACATGCTAGTATGTTGTTAACAGTAGATGCGCCACAACCATTATTTTTTGCTTTTTAGATGTGTATTTCTTTAAATATATACATATACATAAAATATTATTTAATACACAATGTGTATACTATATAAATATATATATATATATATATATATAAAGCCAAACACCATCATTTGGCAAAAAAAGAAAGAAAAAAAAAGTCAATTGGCCAACCGATAGGAGATGGCCATATGCCCTCACCAAAAAAGTTTAAAAAACAAGATATTTAGGGGATAACTTTAATATATAGTATATATATATATATATATATATATATTAGTGGAATAAATTTAACATTTTTAGAGGTAGGCCTTGAGAGGCTTGCATGACATAGTCGCCTTTCCAAAAATATTTATTACACCAACCGTCTATTACTTAACCTCACCGATATAATGTTTGTTTGTAGAGAATATGAGAATAAATCTTAAAATCCACATAAAATAAAAACATAAATATTGACTATACTTATTGTTACACTCCACAGTTTGTACACATCTCTTACTTGTTTTAAATAAAGAGCATTTATCAACCATTTATGAAATAAATATATATATATATATTTAGTTGGTTAGTGATGGTACTATTTTCAATGAAAGAAAAACCACACCAAAAACCAAACTAACTTTCAGTATTGCAAAGCAGTGAACCATACAGTCGTGGTAGACAAAAACATATACACACTCTTGCTCCACAACCTCCACATCACATTTCATTACACAGATCACCACTGCCACCTCCGTGGACACACACACACACACACACACACTAAGAGGATACACATGCACCGGTGTATCTAATCCACAGCAAACAAGAAATAATTAACTAAGATTAAGGGTGGGTTGTATTAGTGATCAAAACTGAGGCCAAGTTGTTCGAGATGGTGGTAGACATCGTGGGGATGATCGTCATGAACAACGGGTCTGTCGGCCTGCACCCATCGTCCGTCCTCGGCCCGGATCATGCCTTTGTTCAAATCCTGCCGCCAAAACGGCGGCACCATGTGATGGTCCTTGAGGAAGTCGCACGCTTTGTTTACCAGTGCTGGATCTCTCCCACTCGCCAGCACAAACCTCTGACCTCTCCCATGATACCTGTCAAACATAAAACACTCTTTTTATTTTGCCATGTATTCAGAGATAATTAAAATCTAATATTTCAAATTTGTTATATAGTCACGATCACAATTGAAAAATCTAATATATTTATATCATTCATCAAGAGAAAATTTTAAGAAATTATATATAATTCTAACAAGTACTCAATAAATAATATGTAAACAAGGATGATTCCGAAGATATATATATATATATATATACACTTAAAAAAACATGTTAATATAATATTTAAATACAAAATAAATTGGAGTGGCCCTCTGTTCCTTATAGGTTGTGAATAACAAAATCTCACATATCAAGAAAATTGATTTTTTCACATAATTTAATAAAAAATTAATTATTTTTTTAAAATTATTTCTAATTTATACTTTCAATTTATTTCTCACATTAAATTTTTTAAAAAAATTGAATAAAATATTAAAAAAATTAAAAAATAATAAATATTTTTTAATATTTTAAAAATAACATATAAAAAAAAAAAAAGCATAGATTTAAAAAGAACGAACGGAGTCATCATCCTCTGAAGTCACACCACCCTATGTCCTTTTCAAACATATCCATATCAACTTTGATAGGAAGGCAAACCACATGACAGGGCACTCTAAACAAAAAAGCTTCCAACAAATCTTATCATTATCATTATTACTATATAAATTAAACACCAAGCTATATTTAAACCAAAAAAAATCAAACCCAAGCATAGTTTGGTAGTATACTAGTATTGTAGTAAGTACTAAGTAGCCATTACTCCAGCTGTACGTGCTATCCTTTATTAATGACGATATTAATATGGGAAAATTACTGTTCACCCCTCGTAATTTTCAAAACTTCCCAAAAACCCCCTTCTACTTTTACACACCACGGACAGCCCTTCCGTTAGTGTTTAACTTCCTTTACCCCTCACCGCTCACTTTCAAATGGGTCCATGTAGTGAAATCCCATTTTTGGCCCCGAAAATGGTGGGAAAGGAAAGCCAAATCAGCATCGTGTTCGACCTTTTGAAGGGCTTTCCGCTGGTTTCGATGAAAATGGCAAGGAGTTACATTACATCTTGTTGTTCTCCTCATTATCATACACGAAATATATAAATCGGTTTCTCGAGCAGAAAATGAAATTGATTTCCATCGGATTGGTCAAGTCGCACTTCATCTTCAAATGAGACAGTAGTCGATTTTATTGTCGAGGCGAGCATGTGCCATTGTCAGTCTTCTCGTTTATGGTTGTAAAGTTGTATTACGACGAAGAAGACGATGAATTACTGACGAGTTCATTTTCGTTAGTAAAGTTCTTCCTCGTTTATGGTTATCTATTTGTATATTTTAAATAATGTTTAACTATTTGCTATTATCCGTTTAAATATTTTACTAATATGTTTAATAATTATCATATCCGTTTAATACTTCCCATCTCCGCTTTAACATTATCTTTACATGTATAACTATTCATAAAGCGTGTAAATTCTCAAAGTCTCTGCGTAAAAGCGGTGATCTTTTTCGTTTGATCCGAATTGTTGGCATGTGGCCGTGGCGGTGTGAGAGTTATGAGTATCCGCGCGTGAGAATTAATGACGGCGATTAATTCTTATGCGACGGTAACATAAATCTCCGAACACCCGCTCGTTCTCATCGATCGATGTCGACCATCGTGCGTTTAACTTTTTTTCTCGGATACGAAGAGTCGACCGCTTGTGGACTTCACACCATAAATAACCAGGAAGAACCCTCCCCATGGACAACCACTCCTCGTCGTCCTCATCATCCTCCCTCCTCCTCCTCCTCCTCTTCCTCCTCTTCCCATGGACAACCACTCTATCCGAAAGGATGTCGTGAGCCTTCTTCCTTATCTTGAGAATCAATTAGCCGTAATCACTGAACTAGTTAAACTATCTTTTTCACGCCTGTCAAGTCCTCTCATAATCGCTCGAATCGCAGAGGATTCTCCAGCGATGGACGACGGAAAGCAATTAAGAGAGCATTTCGACTTGGGTATGAAAAGAAAGTTTTCACGTATCGCGTGATCGCGGAGGATTCTCTGAGGAGGGAGATCGTGAAACATCCTTTAAGACGGGGTTGACATTTACCACTGAGACTTTTACGTTAACGTTTAAGAAAAATTACGTCGATGTATAAACCTGCTACGCTTACGTGTTTAACTATCGGGGATCGTCGCTTAAGTCCTACCACGACACATTGATTAATAGTCGCTTTTCATGAATGTGTGTTGTTTAACCTTTTTAATGTTGTACGCTTTTGCGAGTTCGAGTTGATGCGCTTGTTATCGCAGCCGTGAGCGATTCGAATGTCATGACACTTGTTTCGTTATACGAGGGTCGAGTCGTGAGTGTCCAAAGTCCGAGCGGGACGTTAGTAAAATGTTAGTAAATCTTTGTAAATGTTGTAAAATGTTGTAAATCTTTTATAAATAAAACGAAACACTCGTATTTGATCGTGAACTTCGAAATTTAAGCAGAGACCTAGTAAAAACAATGTGGGAAACAAAAACGCGTCATCAGTAAACAATAGAAAAAGTTAAACAATACTCAAGTTACTCTTTAAACAATGACAACTGATGTTTAAGAAAATACGTAAATATGTTTTAAAACAGCTGACCCGGGAGGTACCCATCTAGCGAACGCGATGTCGACTGAAAGCATTCAATTTAAACAATAACATATTATTTACATGATATAGACTTTTAGTTAAACAGGTTAATCGTTATTTTAAACACTATATGTATCCGTTTAAACATAAAAAGCTTGGCGTTTACGAGAGACTCGTGTTGAGTTGAGAACTTTCATTCGAACGATCGACAACATGTCTTCCTCAGCGACAATGACATATATTTCCCTTTTTGCCCTTGGGATGGAGGGGAAAAATACCGCCCAATCACATCACGTCTCAGTCTAACCTCTATGCACAACTCAAGCACTTTTTTTGTTTGCATGCTCGACTCGCTTTCGTTCTTTACATCTTCTACTTCTTCTTCGTCGTCTTCGCTTTTTGTTCTTCATTTCATTTGGTTTCATACGATTTGGTTTTCGAATCGATATATTATGGAGAGTTTTTGTGGTATTGCTAGATTCAACGGGGAGGAAGAGTGCTCAATGTTCACGGCTCGCGACTTCTTGGGAATTGGTGTTAGGTGAGATATGTGAGCGATGGGGTCCTCAAGTTTCTCTCGTAGGGGTTAAGTTCATCACACCGAGATGGATATAAAACGGTTTGCCCAATAGAAAAGCGATGTTGACTTCCACTGGATGTGTCACGTCCACTCCATCTTCAAATGTCGTCGTAGTTGATCTTGTCGTCGAGACGTAAAAATGTGCTATTGCTGAATCCTAACGAAAACGAGGTTTTACTAGTCAGAAGTTCCTTTTCTTTTTAATTATTCCGATTATGCTGGGTTCATTATTGTTTTAAATATAGTCCGATCATCGGGTTAACATATCGTACTAGTCCTTTACGTTATTAGTTAATTGTTTAAGTATTTAATTTAACGCTTTAACTATTGTCATTATCGCTTAAACATCATGTATTCTCCTCGCTTAACATATTGATCTTTTCATTCGATCGCGGTCAAGTGTGAATTCGGGGATTCACTGCAGCGCTCCCATTCATCCCTCATGGGTGACTCTCGGACGCTGGGATGTCTTCCTCCTCGTCCGATCATTCACGAGTGTTGTCGTTGGATATTGGTCAACGCTTTTTGACGGTAGTCGAACATTTCGGGGATGTACCAAATCATGCAATCGAAAAGGAATTTTTGACTTCAAATCACAGAACGAAAAACATCGGGCGACTCGCGAATGCTGCTGCCGATGGTTGTCGCTGGCATGCCTTCACGTCATCAAAAGAGTATGACAAAAAATACTTTCGTAATCAAAGACAATCAACCCGCCACACACTTGCGGTGGTGGCGTAGGTTCGACGTCAGCGTCCAAAGCGTCCATGGGTTAGCGCACGCAGTGATCTCGTAAGCCTCGACCGTCCCCTCAGACAAGGCCATCGACATTCGGAGCGACATGTCTGGGGAACATGGTGTCACATACCATCACGCGTGCTTGGTCGGAAAAAGAGCATGCCCGAGCGGTCCTCGACCAGCAGTCGACATCTCCAGCCTACGACCTGTTGCTTTGCGTATGTGGATAAGGGTCGGTGAGACAATCCGGCTAGTAGCTTGCTGATCGTGGAGAGAGAGCGGCGATCGCTTTTAAACGCGGCATTCTTTTCTTTCAACGCGTGTATTGTGGGATTCAGAGAGGGCTCTGCAGGCCGCTGCTGCTTTCTCGACGGTACCCACCTCCCTTGGAAAACATCGGGGTACACTCACTAGGGTGCCACAGGGAAAGACGGTAACAATGGTTTTTCCATCGCGCCTTCGGGTATAGTCGGCCAACGAGACCGATGCCAATTGGACTCTGGTTCATATCTAAGTTGAGCGATGCCTTATACGAGAGTGGAGATTATCATGAGATAATTACCTTCGTGTCGCGGACAGTCCAAGGGCCCTAGTGAGCGCAATCGGGCGAGAGTCTCCCTTCTTCGCCACAGCGCACTCGCTCTTCGACATTTGAGGCCAATTTATGAAAAGCCAACGCCGGACTTGGGAAGGCACTGAGGGAGGAGTGCTGGTCTATGTGCTTCCGCGATTGCGTGGGCATCCACCCGGCTAAAAGATTTCGGCGATACCGTGAATGAACCGCAGCCATATCACCCGAAGCTCATCATCTGGTCGATTAATAAATCGAATATGGCACATCGTCGAATTATCTCGTTCGGGAGGTGATCGTTGGGGTGAGATGTGTCTCGAACGTCGCTGTGAGTCGCTCAATGCTTGG